>NC_061117.1:92245307-92366442 GCF_002878395.1 Capsicum annuum | reverse complement strand
TATAGGAAGCTAATTGAATGCAGATTTTTGGAGATTTTATACAAAATCTCCAAAAATCTGCATTCAATTAGCTTCCTATAATTTTTTTCCATTGTAAATTTGCTCAAAATTGATACAAAATAATGGCTTCAACTTCAGTTTTAGATTCAATAATGATAAAATACGGAGGTTAGTGGATATCTGATGTTGAATTTAAGTGTATCAATGTGGTATAAAAGAGTATCAACTGAGTATAGGGATTGCATGTGCATGCAAAGAATTCCCTCTCCCTTTTTAAAAAAGTATATCAATGTATTATAAAAATGTATCAATGTGACATAAAAATATATTAAATGGGTATAAAGACTGTATATGCATCCATAGGTTCCCCTTCTCTTTTTTTTAAAAAAGTGCATCAATGTGGTATAAAAGTGTATCAAACTGGTATAAAAGAGTATCAATTGGGTATAGAGACTGTATGTGCATACAAAGGTTCACCTTCTCTCTTTTAAAAAACGTGTATCAATCTGGTATAAAAGAATATCTATTGGCATATATTTTTTTATCTTTACATGCATCAAAACATCTCCGACTCACCGTGATTGAGTCAGCCTCTAAGAAGAACATCTCCGACTCACCGTGATTGAATCAGCCTCTGAGAAGAACATGGACCAAGACATGACAGACCTCATTATTTTATTTTTTTCTTCTTCAAGTTTAAAGAACTATGACATTACTTCAAGTACAAACCTGTATATAATGATTCTGTAAAATAATCATCATTAACAACAAATTTGAGGTCAAAATTGACCGCTTTACCCGTTAATTTTAACTTTCCTTTATTTCCTATTTTTTGCTTCATGTCCATAGTTTTCAATGCTCCAATGCAAGAAACAACAAATCAATTTTTGATATTGATCATAAAATACAGTAGATTGATCGTGCATAATGGAGGAGAAAAAAAGAAGATTTGAGAAAGTATATTTAGAAAAGAAAAGTGATTTAAGAGTAACAACTATAAAGAGCATTTAATTTCCTTAATTGTGTAAGGAGAGTGGTTTTGGGCCAAGTGGCTAAAAAAAGAAAATAAATTGGGCTGACTGACTCCAATTGTCCATATTTTCATAGTGTGGGCTATTTCTTTTTAAAATGGTCAGTTCATGTCCTTTTCCCTAAATATTATAACTAAAGGCCCAAGAATATATATCTATTTTCTAAATATAAAAAAGTAATAAAGTAATTAGAAAGTAGATTATAAGTAATATTTTTTTACGTATAAAAAATTAAAATTATATATGTATTATGTTGGTTCGGTTTAGGTTCGATTTGATTTTATTTTTTCTAATACCAAACCAAACCAAGAGTGATAATTTTTTTTAACACCAAACCAATCAAACCAAACCATAAGTTGGTTTTTTCCTCGGTTTGGTTTGATTCATCGATTCGGTTTGACTTAACGGTTCGGTTTGTACACCCCTAGAAGGAAGGGAAACAAGATCTCTAAGTACCACTAGTATGTAAAGAAGACATCTCATATATCATAACCTGCTTCCATCCTGAATGAGAAAGTGCTTCACCTGTGATCTTAAGGACGAAAATAGATGGCAAAGACGATACAAAAGCATAATGGGTGATGATAGATGATGATAACTCAAGAAAGTATTATGTGGGTTAGCATTACGAGCGAAATGTATACCTTTTTGAAGTGCAACTGATTGGCTAGGAGGAGGCAAGTTCCGCAGTAGGAGTAGCGTTCGATGCATGACATGAATCATCTGGGACTAATGTTAGATGCAGATAATGATGATAAGTCAGAAGTGGTGGCATTGCAGCTGGAGACGTAGAAGTAATCGTTGATTCCTCAAAGGTTGGTGCGGGTAAAACTAGTGATACATGTAAGACCTTAGAGATATCAAGATGATCAGAAGATGTATACAACAACCAATAGTAGATTTACCTGCAGTAAAACTCCCAAGTACCACTCGTATGTAAAGAAGACATCTCATATATCATAGCCTGCTTCCATCCTGGATGAGAAAGTGCTTCACCTGTGGTCTTAAGGATGAAAATAGATGACAAAGATGATACAAAAGCATAATGGGATGATGATAGACGATGATAACTCAAGAAAGTATTATGTGGGTTAGCATTATGAGTGGAACGTATACCTTTTTAAAGTGCAACTGATTGGCTAGAAGAAGACAAGTTCCGCAGTAGGAGTAGCATCCGATGCATGACATGAATCATCTGGGACTAATATTAGACGCAGACAACAATGATAAGTCAAAAGTGGTGGTACTGCAGCTGGAGACATAGAAGTAATCATTGATTCCTCAAAGGAGACGTAGAAGTAATCGTTGATTCCTCAAAGGTTGGTATGAGTGTGACTGGAGATACAAGTAAGACCTTAGAGATATCAGGATAATCAGAAGATGTATAGTAAGGTTGAGATTCAAAAAATGTGACATCAACGGATATAAGATTGAGACGAAGATTTGGTGAATATCAACAATCTTTTTTGAACTCAAGAGTAATCATAGAAGACACACTTGAGAGCACGAGGGGCTAATTTATCTTTTCCTGGGGCTAAGTTATGAACAAAACATGTGCTTCCAAAGACACGAGGGGGGAAAAAGTAGAGATATGACTGTAGAAACAGTATGGTATGGGGAACCCAATTTTGAATAGAAGATGATAGTATTCTATTAATTAGATAGCAATATACAAGGACTGCATCGCCTCAGAAATGCAACAGAACATGGGATTCAATGAGAAGAGTGCGAGACCTATTCTTTCTTTCTGCTATATTGTTCTGCTTAGGGGTGTACAAATAAGATGTATGGTGAATGATTTCTTGGTAAGTCATAAACTCCTGAAACTAAGAGGATAAGTATTTTAAGGCATTATCACTACGAAAAGTTCGAATAGAAACACCAAATTGATTTTGTATTTCAGCATAAACACTTTTGAATATAGAAAATAACTCAGAACTATCTTTCATTAAGAAAACCCAAGTACATCTTGAAAAATCATCAATGAAACTAACAAAATAACAAAAACCTAAGGGTGAAGTAACTCTATTAGGACCTCAGACATCAAATGAACTAATGGGAAAATAGACTCTAAGCGACTCTCAATACTACGTGAAAAAGCAGCACGAGTGTGTTTCCTAAATTGACACGACTGACAATCTAATATGGATAAATTAGACAAACTAGGCACCATCTTATGTAGTTTAGAAAGACTCAAATGTCCCAACTATTTGTGATTTAGGTTTGGAGGGTCTGTAATGTAGCATGTGGTGAATAAATTTGAAGAGGTAAGATGGTAAAACCCTTGTGATTCATGTCCTGTGCCAATCGTCTGCCCTGCGGTCCTCCATTAGAAAAGAATTATCAAAAAAGTTCTTGCTACAATGAAGAGCACGTGTCAAACGACTAACAGATGCAAGATTAAAAGGACATCCAGGGACGTAAAGAACAGAGTCTCTATGTTTCTTGAAATCTTCAAAAATGTTGATGGATGCGTGTTAGATCTTCCAAAAATAGTGTATTTTTGAAGGATCCGACACGGGTGCGGCAACATTTTTGGAGAGTTGGAGCAACTTAGCTGTGTATAGAGTGACATAAAATAGGGCATCAACTTGGAATCAATAGATTGCCATAAAAGACTACATAATTAGGCGTCGACCTTCTCCCATTGTTCTTTGGCTTTCGCATCCGCCTCCTAGATTTTGCCTTTTCATCGACCACACTAGTCTTGATCTTTAAGTAATCATGTACACCGACCTTTGCATCACAACTCAATTGAGATAGCCCAAGGTAAACAATTTGAACTTTCCATTAATGGTTTGGAAGTGATCATAGGACTTGAACTTCCAATCTAGTCATTTTGGAACCAAAAATATCACAACCAAATGACATCTTGTGAATTTAACTTGAAAACATCAAGAAACAGAGATCTATCTGTCTTGAGTTTTTTTTCTTGGAAAATAGAGATCTGTATTATCTGATTTTGCTGGCAAACTCGTCGGAACCCTAATTTCACTATTTGGAATTAGAAAAAAATTGCATGAATATGGTCGGAAATCCTAGATGAATCTGATAAAAGAAGAAAAAAATCAAAAAATTGATCGAAAAAACTCATTTGCCGACGTGTGAACCAGATCTCACCGGAGAGAAACACTTTAGGCGGCGCGTGAGGGTGCGTGTGATGATATTTTCCGGTGATTCTTGACGGGGTTTAGTCGCCTGAGATTTTCGAACCTCGTGGTAGTGTTGGTTTCGCACAACACTTACCAAACTGAAGATGACACAAATTAATCATCGAAAATTGATGCCGCACGGTGACTAAATTTTCTTTCCCTGAAGTTTCTCACCAATTCTGTGATACCATGTGAGAAATAATGGACAAAATTATTATTGAATTGTGTATCTACATAATTACATTGAGACCCTATTTATAGACACTATATTACAATTTTTTTTCAAGTAGGATTTTATATACTATTCTTATTGCTGCTCATATTCTAACACAAGTATTAACTAATCTCTAAATGAATTAGCAATGTCAGAAGGAAGCTTCAAAAAATGGAAATCACCAAGGAGAAATAGCATTTTTGATGAAGTATATACAAGAAAGTTGGGGCATTCCGAGAATTGAATAACAAGTAAGTTGGGGCATTCCGAGAATTGAACTTTGGAACTCTCGCACCCTAAGCAAGAAGCATACCACTAGACCAAATGCCCATGTTTAAGGAATAGTATTTTATGGCATCTGGATTAAGAATGCAAGAAAGCAGATTTCAGTGATGTGAAACATCTGATCCTCCTTGAGAATTCCTATATTTTATTCCTGAAAGCAATGGCCTTTTCACTAGTTTTTACCTCAGTATAGTTCAATTAACCAGAGCTTTGAATTTGGAAGTGTTGGTCTTGGATAATTGATGATGGATCATGTGATAATTCTATTTTTGGGTCGAGCACTAACAATGTATTACAAGTTATATAATATGATACCACTAATTGGCAAAACTGAGCACCCTTCAGCACACATTTGCTGGGTATAATATTAACATTAAAGTTGGATACAAACTTCATATTTTGATGGGAACTAGAGATACCTTGTGTCTCCTAACTTTTACCTTCCTCAGTTAATTACTGGATTAGGCTTCACAGGACGTCGTGAAAATTTCCTGTTACTGCAACATTCATATATGAAATTTGAAGTACATGAGGAAGCATTTGGGATGTACTAGCGCAATTTAATCAACTTATCAGACAGGGGAAGTACCATATCAAGGTGGCTTACAAGGCCTTAAAGAGGTAAAGTCACCAATGTCCACGGGAGGGGTTTAGTGTGTCACAATGCTGCAAATCCTAAGAGTGTTTATTTACGGATTTCACTACAAGGGGAGGTTGAGGGAACTCAGGACCTGCTGATGAGATGGGTATACCTGTGGATGGTATGTGTGTCTTCTGTAGAACTTGTATGCAAAGCCAGAATCACTTATTCTTTGATTATGTTTTTCTAAGACTTGGAAAAATATGCCTTGCGGTGCTACAATGGAATAGAACAGTTATGAAGTGGCAGTAGATACACAGAAATACAAGGAACAAGAAAGCCTCAGAATGTCCTACTCCAAGTTTGCTTTGCACAAATTGTTTATGATCTTTGGATTGAAAGGAATGCTCAGCTCTATCAGAAAAGAGCCACCAGAATGGAGAACTTACTCCATGAGCTTAAAACTACTGTCTGTATTATAGTAGGACAAAATAGGAGCCTTCTTATTTTGCGAATACTTTGTCATTTTTGCTTAGCTAATACTCCCTACTTTTCAATTTGTTTGTCTTACTTTCCTTTTTAGTCCGTTTAAAAAAGAATGTCTCTCTTCTTTTTTGACAACTTTTAAATTCTAACTTTGATTAAAAGGCATTTTAGTACATTCTACATATCTTTAGTTTAAGATCACAAGATTCAAAAGTTTCTTTTACTTTTTTAAATTCCATGGCAAGTCAAAATGAGACGAATAGGTTGAAACAAGGGGAGTAGTAAGAGGTGCATGAGGTCACAAACATGAGTATAGGATTTTTTTCTTTCACTCCAGATAAGGCCAACTGGTTAGTTGAGTCTTGTTTTGTATAGCTTTACTTGGTAATTAATAAAATTTCTTTAATTGCCAAAAATAAAATAAAATTGGAGTACAGGATGGTAAAAATTGTTGTGTGATTTTAAATGGTTCCTTTTCTACTTAGATTCATGGGTCGAAGCGAAACGAGCTCCATGGGAACCGAGAAAGATGGAAGTCAGCTTGTAACTATAATTTTAAATGCTTCCTTTTCTATTTAATCCATGTGAAGGATGGAAAAGTGCAGTTGATTGTTACGTTGATGTTCATATTAGGATAAATCGATGCAGTGTGTTGGTATGTTATGGGACTTTGATGAGAAAGCATGGAGGAGACCTGAATGCAATTTGAGTGTCAAACTTATTTGTTTTTAAGAGTGACAGAGCAATAGTCAGAAAATAACATTTTAGTAGGCGAAACAAATTCTGCAACTCACTTTTAACTTTTATTATCTCAGTAGTGTGTGTGTGTGTGTTTCAATCTCATTGCAACTCCGTATCTTAATAGGAAGATGTGATCGGCATTGATGTAGCTCAGTTCTTTGATGACATTTGTGATTTCTGTCGCAATGCTGCTGGTCTTGACAGGAAGACTGTAATTGCTGCTGGTTTAAATGGTGATTACTAGAGACATTTCTTGAATTTCTGCAAACTAGTTTCCAAATCTCATGGCATGCCACAATTTCATTTCCAATTATAACTGTGCACTTGCAGTTTCCTGATCCTACTACTCTTTTTACCTCCAAGATTATTTAGCAAAATTATCGTTCTCTTACTTGGTATTGGGTGCTTGCTTGCAGGAAGGGTTTTGGTTTAGTGCTTGGCATAGTTCCACTTGATACAGTGAGAAAGTTGATAGCCAGATGTAAACTTGGTAGCAGAAGGGCTTTTTTTATCTTTAGGAAAATTGAGATGCAGACCAAGTTTATAGGAGGTGCTCTACTATGTACATGTATGTTTGCCGTCAGCACTATGTCAATGAAGCTACAAAAATTGCCACTAGTTGTTCCATAACACTTGGATTCAACTCTTTAAACTATCACTTGTCTGAAATATTCGTGTTAAATTCATGTATCCTTTTCTTCTGTATACATAAGTTATCAAATGTCGCTTTAAAATCAAAATTGACCCCACAGTTATGTCAAGTGACATAACAACAAAATGATGACATTATGTTTAAGGGCAAAATTCAAAAATGACATTCTTTAACGCCTTAATTATTTGTTTTATAGCAACACTTTCATAATTACATTTTGTAGCAACTTGTATTTTATATTTTTTAAAAATGTTACTATAAAAATACATATACAACTATTTTTACTTCCCTTAAATAACTGAAATTGGTTGAGATAAATATTGTATAATTATCAATTAATTAAATTTGTGGATTCCTTTTCCATTAAAACTCCAATCACGTGATTTCCATTATAGCTTAACAACAGTAAACAAATTTCAAATTTCAGTTTTCTCCATTAACGAGTTCATCTGAAAAAAATAGCAAAATCAAAATCTGTTGTTCGTTTTTCTGAGCAATTTCTTCTAATTCGACAGTATCTTCTTCGAAATCAACAACAGTTTTGAAACGAAGCATTAATTTGTATGAATCAAATTCAATTAAATATTCTTCAGTTCAATTTGTTCCTTTTTTTTGAGCAATTTCTTCTAATTCGATAGTATCTTCTTCGAAATCAACAACAGTTTCGAAACGAAGCATTAATTTGTATGAATCAAATTCAATTGTAGATTCTTCAGTTCAATTTGTTCGAATTCAATTATCAGTTTCAAATTCAACCATTACTGTTGTTTAAGGTACGTAATCATTAATGTTTTTCAGTTCCATTTTTTGTTTCTACTATTACTGATGCTCCTATCTAGTTTTGTGTTGTCGTCTTTAAATTTTTTATGAAAAATTTGTAAATGAAATTCGAGTTATAAGCAATGCAGTAGTACATTCAACGTACATAACAAAAACCTTCAGAATTCAACTATTTGTTGCAAAATTTCAGTTTAGTAGTTGTTTCAGGTATTAAAATTTCAGTATTCGACTATGTATTTGAGGATCGTTTGTTGTTATTTTGATCGGTTTAACAATTGAACAAATTGTAAAGCTTTGTGGAATATTTTCACTTTATTTTATAATCGATTATGAACGTTTTGAATTTTATTCACTTATTATCTGATATCCTAGATCAATGAATGATCGAATGCAGTTGTTGAATGTGATGAAATTCTATTGACACATTAAAATACAAATTAGGTATGCTCCAGATGTATTTTTGTTATGTTTAATGTTAACACTGCATATGTATTTTTGATATGCTTAATGTTAACACTGCATATGTATTTTTGTTTTGCTTGTCGGAATTTGAGAGTATAACTGTATATGCGAAAATATATTTTATACATGTTTTACTTTCGTTCGATTCAATAGTTTCTGAAATTCTATTGACACATATCAAAATACAAATTAGGTATGCTTCAGATGTATTTTTGTTATGTTTAATGTTAATACTTCATTTGTATTTTTTATATGCTTAATGTTAACACTGCATATGCATTTTTGTTTTTCTTGTCGAAATTTGAGAGTATAACTGTATATGTGAAAATAAATTTTATACATGTTTTACTTCCGTTCGATTCAGTAGTTTATGTATTTGGTTGTAAACTTTTGCTGTGTTTGTATTTTACTTTAAACAAATTTTGTTTAAATGTATATTTTGAATGTAGATGTTGGCTGTATAAATTTGATTGCACTCAAAACTGAAAAGTGTGTTTTTAACAAGTTACATTTTGACAAATATGTATATTTTTTTTTTTTTTTAATTAAATCAAGTAGAAATGGGAAGCCTACCAGTCCTTGTGAAGCACTCTGGTCGATGAACGTACGAAAAAAACTTGAAAGAATATGTCACTGATGCTATACTGTTGAGCACATCAACAACATTCGTTGAGCTTCACGATATTTTGGCATCTCACTTAAGTGTGGATTTAACCAGCAAACGTATTCTAGTGGAATATCAAATCACTGCTGATGCAGGAAAGATAGAAATACATAATGATATGTGTTTAAAGGTGTTTATTTTTCAGAAAAAGTAGATACAAGACATAAATTGTCTTCCTTTATATGTAAGCATTTTGGAGAAAGTTGTAGGGAGCAACGTGGCAAGTTCATCTATATGTGTTACTGAAAGAATAACCAACTATTACAACTTGCAAACAGTGATAAATACAACAAATGAAGGAGCTTTGGTGGTTGCTGAAGATACACAAGCATTAGATGTATTTGAAATAGATACTGTTGAGGTGATTATCTCAGACCCACATCATAAGCATATTGAGAAGACCATGTTTACTTGACAAAGAAAATTTTACAGTCAGTCATGAAGGACTATTCAATTAGGGAGTGGTTTCAAATGCGAAGTAAAAGGTCAAGTAAGAAAATGTACGTACATTCTATATCACTCTGTTCTTGTTTAATATTAGTTTGGATATGTATTTTGAATGTATTATATTATGTTGGATGCAGTTATACATTATTTTCCAAATCAAGAAACTGCTAGTTTTTAATGCGTGCATCAGGCATGGGAGAAACTGGAATGTTTAGAATAAGAGAATTCAGTCCTCAACATACTTGCCCGGTGAAGGACAAGATCTATCCAAAGGTGCATGCTACTAGCATGTTGATAGGGGGTATGGTTAAACAGAAATTCAAAAACCACAAACAAAAATACAGTGCGACGGAAATAAAAAATGACATAAAGGAAGATTTTGGTATGGATTTGACATACACTTTATGTTAGAGGGCCAAGGAAAGAGCATTAGAAGAGTTGAGGGGTAAGCCATCAGCATCTTATGGTAAATTGCCACCATACTTATATATACTGAATACTACCTATCCAGAGTCACATATAAGAATGAAGAAGACAGCTGAGAACGAGTTCTTATTTGTATTTATCGCTCTACTTGCATTCATTAAGGGATTCGATCTTTGTAGACCAGTCGTAGTTGTTGATGCTAGTCATTTGAGAGAAATATATACTGGAGTATTTGTAACTGCATGTACTATGGATGGAGCAGGTTAGTACCATTTTATATTAATTACATTGTATAACTGGTTGTATTTTTTTGTATTTATGCGTATCACTTGAAAATACATATCCCCACTACATATATACATATCTGTATTAAATTACATATGTTTTGAAAGTTTCATGAATGAAACATGTAAAATTGATTATGTTTGATGGTGATGTGAGTCTACATTTTATTATATGTAATTGATACCATTTCTTTGATTAAATATATAGTTTTATTTAACTGTATTTTTAAAAAATTACATATGTAGTTCCTATATGTATTTATATTTGACTGCGCAAAATTATTTTATATATACAGATCAAATATTCCCTGTGGCATATGGTGTGATTGATTCTGATAATGATGCATCCTGGACATGGTTCTTTGAGAATCTAAAGAAAGCATACGGGGAAAGACAAAACATGTGTGTTGTGTCTGATCGGAATCCAAGCATCATAAAGGCTGTTGGTGATGTGTACAAAGATGTTCCACATTACACATATATATGGCATCTATGGGGAAATGTGAAAAAACTTTACAGAAAGTCACATGATGCATTGTCGAAGATCTTTTATACAATGGCCAAATCATATTCAAAGTTAGAATTCCACATATTAATAAAAAAAGTTGAGGCAGTTGATACTAGGGTGAAGAAATATTTGGAATTAGATGGTTACGAAAAGTGGGCTAGGTCCTATGCAACAATTCACCGAGGATGGACTTTGACTTCAAACATTGAGGAGTCAATAAATGGAGTACTTTTATCAGCTAGAGACCTGCCAATTTATAACTTTCTTGAGGAAGTTCATTTACTATTTGCAAAATGGAATTGCAAAAATAGAAAACAAGCTTCATATACCTTCACAACACTCATTGAAAAATTTAATGACATACTCAAAAAGAACGAGGCTTTCTGTACTCATATGATGGTATGACCTTTTAGATTTGTGGAATTTATAATTATGAAAGCAAAAGTATGAAAATACCTTCCATTCAGTTGTAAATTAATGAAAAGATATACAACATAAACAATATGAACATATAAAAACATAATATGTATTCTGCATATGTGTTTTTTGTATTGAAAATTATTAACATTGCATATGTATTTGGATGCTCAGAAAAAATATTGTACTCTGCATATGTATGTTTATTGCATATGTATTTTTCCTGCAAAATGCTAGTGTGCTTACAACATATTATAGAATATGAAATTCATCTTTTTATAGCATTGCATTTAACTTTTTATTTTTATATTAGGTTGTAACAGCCACAGAATATGTGTATACGGTATACGACAAACAAAAGCATTTCATTGTTTGCCTCAAGGAAAAAATGCTCATATAATACATTTCAACTAGATGAGATACCATGTGCACATGCTTGTGCGGTGTTAGAAAGAAAATTTTTTGAGAAGGGGCTATATTGTTGTGATTTGTTTAAACCAAAAACAGTTTTGAAGATATATGATGTTCCTATCTATCCGTTGTCACATAAAGATGACTGGATAATTCCAGAAAGCGTACTTGGTGAAATAGTACTGTCTCCAAAATTCAAAAGACCTCCAGGAAGACCTGCAAAGAAGGATCGTGAAAATCAGACCGGGATATGTTTGGAAAGAAAAATATCAACTCATGCAGTGGTTGTGGGGCTAAGGGTCACAATAGGCGTTCTTGTAGGAAATATCGCTAATGATACATTTCTTCTTCCATATTATTGCTTAAAACTTTATTTTTAATTTTTATAATAATGAACTATTTTTTTAGTTAATACATTTATGCATCATTTGATAACTGAACACAGTAAGATTTGAATACTGCATTTGTATATGTTGCAAAATCTGAACATTGCATATGTATTTTGAAGCTACAGTTCATATGTATATTTAACATTGTATATATATATTTTAGGTTAAAGTTGGTAACTTTGATTAACCAAACACTTATTTGGTTCCTAATTGTTCAATGATTTAAATACATATGACATATTCTGCAAATATATGTTAGCACTGCATATGTATTTATATGCTAAAAATACATTTGATGTATAATCCATATGTATTTTAAAAAAAAAACAACAATGCTGCATATGTATTTTGTAATTAAAATCTCACAATAAATTATGTAACTGCATTAAAACCTCAAACTTATCTTTAATTCAAATTCTCATTTATAATGATATTAAATGGACACATATCAAAATACATATTACATATGATCAATATGTATTTTGGAAATGCTTAAGTGTAATACTCCGAACTTTCTTTAAGTCGAGTTTCATCCTTAAGAAGAGTAAGGGATGACTTTCCAAGTAAGAAATATTTTAAACTATGTAGAATTTCCCTAATATTGACTTTTTGTCTTGTGAAGAATTGAATAAGCTTTCCATCGATACTAAATTTGCTCAAATCCAACACTCGGGCAAGGAGTTAGAGCCATTTTAGTGAGACAGTGTACCATCTGGTACTTTAGCGCGTTGCGGAGCTAGCCAAACGGCAATCATCAAAATCTAGTGAGCCTCCACGATTCCACCGCGTCGCGGTGTATTTCCAGTTCGCAACCAAGGTGGCAACGCGATTTCCACTGGGTCGCGCCATCAAGCAGTTTCTCAATTGTCCAATTTCCAGTAAGCTGGCGCGATTATGACGCGTCGCGCCAGCATGTAAAATTGGGATTTCTCAGTTTAATTCTAAGGGAAAAAACAGTCATTTTGCTACTCCTATATATACTCCTTAACACGGGATTTGGTCTCATTTAACCCAAAAATACTAGTTTTCTTTCAAAATTGTTCAAGAACAAGAGTTAGGGTTCCTAAATCAAGACCCCAATCATCAAGATTTCTCCGTTAACTTTTCAAGAATAAAGAAACTAAGCTATGCAGACGTTGATTCTTGGGTCCCTTCCACCCAAGAAGTTCAAGAATCCTTTTTCTAAATTCAAAAATCTTATATTTCTAAGTTTTCATGATTCATGTGAATTGAAATTGAAGTTCATGTTATTATTGAGTTAAATTCATGTTTTGCTTATAAAATCTTAAGAGTTGATTCTAGTATGTGATGGATTGTATAATGTTCATGATAAACCCTCTTCAAGTTGCATGTTAAGTGATGTGTTTATGTCAATTAAGT
This sequence comes from Capsicum annuum, assembly GCF_002878395.1. Lineage (NCBI taxonomy): Eukaryota > Viridiplantae > Streptophyta > Magnoliopsida > Solanales > Solanaceae > Capsicum > Capsicum annuum. Next base: position 92,353,133 of record NC_061117.1, on the reverse strand, counting down.
TTAGAAATTGTTGAATAACCAAGCATGCTCCCCATATGTTTGATAAAATGCTTATGTGAAGGAATTAGAGCCATTATAGCATGTTGACTAGAGATCCCCAATTGTGTGCAAGCTCATGCATGCTAGGTGCTTGTTGAAAAACCTTAATAAATGAATTGTGAAATGTTAGCATGAAATCCACCAATTATATTCTTTTCAATGCATGTTAAATATTTGTTGCAAAACCTTGTTGAATGAAGCATGAGCCAATAACATGTCTCCCTATACTATCACATGTTTATGAGTTCCAAGTGCTTGAAGAGATGCTTTAATAATTGTAATGGTGAATGAATGTCTATGGTCATGATTATTCAAGAATGTTCATGTTTTACTTTTATGTTATCGAGTCCTAGGGGTATTTATACCCGACAAATTAGCTAAAAGTCTACAGCAGTGTCAGTTTTCACGATAACCTCTATCAAGCCACGATTCTTAGAACTCAGTGAGTTACAGAACTCAGTACTCTCAGACAGTTACAGAACTTAAGAAATCTTGGTAATCTAAGTATCTTAGCATCCCAGCTTCAATTCAGTACTAAGCTCAGATCTTAGTAGTTTTCAAGTGTTCAGTTCAGGCCTCAGTAACATTCAAGTATTCAATTCAGAACTCAGTATCATTCAGTCAAATAATGAGATTCAGTAGTATTCCATCAGATAACAGAACCAAGTAAACTCAGCTTAACTCAGTTAAACAGTATGATCAGTAACAGATTTAATTCAGTCTAAGTTCTGTTAAGAATCAGTTCAGAGTCCTTCAGTTGGGAGTAGTAACTAGCATCGAGCGAGTGCAGGGATGACGGCTCCCCGTTAGAGAGGCAAAGTCGTTAGTAACAGTCCCTGAACTCCAGAACTATGTAACCAGCACAGGACCAGTAGTCACCCGTTAGATTAAGGCTTGACTATCATACTGCCTTAGGCTTGATTTCCTGTTCAGGGTCACCCGTTAGAGAGGCTTTACCATAGCAGAGGTCTTTACCCATGGTACGATATTGTCACCCTCCCAGTTGGGGTTATAGGTTGGAACCCACTAGATCAGATTCAGGGCATGTTGGTTAAGTGAAAACTCCCACAATTGCAGTTTAGTAGCAGTCTTCAGAGTAGACCTGAGAAAGCAGGATTGTCAGATACAGTCACCCATCTTAGTAAGGAACTTAGATAGTTCCATAGATTCATAGACCACCCGCTTGATAGGCCTGGTCTCACATAAAGTTAATTAGTATCAGTACTAATAGATCCAGAGATCACCCATTAGATAAGCCTGATCTCAGATTTAGTAAATTATTCACATTATCAAATCCAGAGATCACCCGTTAGATAGGCCTAATCTTAGTATTAGTTAATTATTCTCATTATCAGATCAAGAGATCACCCATTATATAGGCCTGATATCAGAATCAGCTAATTATTCTCATTACCAAATTCAGAGATCTTCTGCTAGATAGGTCTGATCTCAGATATACTCATTTCTTATCATTAGTAGTAGATTCAGAGATCATTCATTAGAGAGGTTTGATCTCAGATTTAGTTAGTCAATAGTAGCAAGCTTAAAATTTAGTTATTGATATGAGTAGATTCAGTTAGTCAGCTTCAGTATCATCAGATTCAAAGATCACTCGCTAGATAGGACTGATCTCAACTTTAGTACTCAGCTATTAATATCAGAAGATTCAGTTATTCAGTATCTCAGTGTTAGTAGTGAGTTCAGACGTCAGTAAAGCAGTATCGGAGTCTTAGTATTCAGAGTCATGATGATTTCAGTTATGGTTTGTGTATTCATGCATATGTCCTCATTCAGTACTCTCATGTTACTTAGTTAAGTAATTGTTCATGCATAAGCCCTTGCATTTAGCCTTACCTCATCTTGCATACTCAGTATATTTCCACGTACTGACGCATTTGTGCTATGGTGTTTTAATTTACACCATAGGTTCAGAGGCACGAGATCTACAGCACCCTTAGTAGTCCAGACTCAGTCAGCAACAGTAGACGTAGCAGTGAGTCCTCTTCATTTGAGGATTGTCCTTATTTTACTATGGCATTAGACTTAGTTTATTTTCAGTAACGGAGTTAGTTGAGGATATGTCCCATCGCTCTACAGTTCAGACAGTAGAGGCTTTTCGGACAGATGTATTAGTTTTCAGTTTTTCGGTATTGATTATTTTGGATTTTTTGAACCTTATGGCAAGTTTTCGCTAGTTTTCTACATTTATTACCTATATTATACATTTTTCAGGTACAGATATCAGTAGAGGGTTATCTTGTGGTCCCTCGGGGTCATGAGCACCTCAAATTTAGTTAGTCGATAGTAGCCAGCTCAGAATTTAGTTATTGATATGAGTAGATTCAGTTAGTCAGCTTTAGTATCATCAAATTCAAAGATCACTCGCTAGATAGGACTGATCTCAACTTCAGTACTCAGTTATCAATATCAAAAGATTAATCATTCATTATCTCAGTATTAGTAGTGAGTTCAGACGTCATTAAAGCAGTATTCGAGTCTCAGTATTCAGAGTCACGATGATTTCAGTTATGATTTGTGCATTCATGCATATGTCCTCATTCAGTACTCTCATGTTACTCAGTTAAGTAATTGTTCAAGCATAAGCCCTTGCATTTAGCCTTACCTCATCTTGAATACTAAGTACATTCCCACGTACTGGTGCATTTGTGCTATGGTGTTTTACTTTACACCATAGATTCAGAGGCACGAGATCCAGAGCACCCTTAGTAGGCCAGACTCAGTCAGCAGCAGTAGACGTAGCAGTGAGTCCTCTTTATTCAAGAATTGTCCTTATTTTAGTATGACATTAGACTCAATTTATTTTTAGTAGAAGGAGTTAGTTGGGGACATATCCCATCAGCTCTACATTTTAGACAGTAGAGGCTTTTCGGACAGATGTATTAGTATTCAGTTTTTCGGTATTGATTATTTTGGATATTTTGAATCTTATGGCAAGTTTCCGCCATTTTTATACATTTATTACCTATATTATGCACTGTTCAGGTACAGATATCAGTAGAGGGTTAGCTTGTGGTCCCTTGGGGTCATGAGCACTGTGTGGCATTCCGGTTCTAGAAAATCGGGGTGTTACATTAAGCTTAACACTGCATATGTATTTTTAGGAGAAATAATCCATATGTATTTTTAAGAAAAAAACAACACTGCATATGTATTTTGTAACTAAAATCTCACAATAAATTATGTAACTGCATTAAAACCTCAAACTTATCTTTAATTCAAATTCTCATTTATAATAATATTAAATGAACACATATCAAAATACATATTGGGTATGATCAATATGTATTTTGGAAATGTTTAAGCTTAACATTGCATATGTATTTTTAGGATAAATAATCCATATGTATTTATACTGCACATGTATTTTAAGAATAATATGAACACTACATATGTATTTTTTAGCAAAATCACACAGTAAAAGGTAGAACTGTATAAAATTCTCAAATTAAACTTCAAAACTGAATTAATTTCATTCAGTTAAAAATAAGTACTATTATAACCAACAATTAGAACTACTTCGAAACATCAAAATTAGTTTGTACAATTAGAACCTACATCCATAAACCATCTTCTAAACTATACAAAGTAATCAATCCATCATCTATCATATATCAAAAACTTAAATGACACTAGTTATTCTACTTTGCCTTGCAGGCCTCAAAGATGCTTCGACATCACTATGATTATTTGTAACGCCCTGAATCTGGTACCTGGAACGCTACACGATGCCCATGACCCCAAAAGACCACAAGCGAACCCATCTCTGATATCTATAAACTGAGCACTGAATAATAGTAATAATATCGTAAATGCAGAAACATGAACTGAAAGACCATAAGGTTCAATACTAGTACATAACTGAAAAATATGGTATAACAATACCAAAACAACTGAGATAATTGTCTAAATATACTATAGTCTAAAAGCCTTTAAACTGTCTAAATAAGGAGTTGATGGGACATATCCCCAACTAACTCCAACTACTGAAATAAACTGAAAACTAAAATAGTAATGTGATTATCATGTCCTCGAAGGATGAGGACTCATTGCTGACTCTGATCGCTAAACTGGGATGCTACTGGTTCTCTCGAGCTCGTGCTTCTAAACCTATGGTATAAGACACCATAGCACAAATGCGTCAGTACTTTGATTGTACTGATATGCAAATAAGGTAGGCTGAATGCAATAGGTTCATATGCATAAACAATACTAACTGACGGACTAACATGAACGTGAGAATACATGCATGTATACGTAACTGTAACAGAGATCATGATAGGAATGGATACTGAGTTCTGACTACTGAGTCTACTGACATTGACATCTGAGTCACTGATGAGTGAAAACTGATACTGTATTACTGAATACTGAGGGACTGATACTATGTTACTGATACATGTATAATTTTGTCTGACAGTTCTAATTATGAAGAACTGGTTTGGTTGACTATATCTGATAGTCCTGAAGATAAATGCTACTAACATAAGTTCTGATAACTGATATAACTGATTACATGAGTGACTATATCTGATAGTCCTGAATCTGATGGAACTAGCTGAGTTCCATACTGTATCTGAGTAACTAAATCTGAGATCAGTCCTATCTAGAGGGTGATCTCTAAATCTGATAATACCGTTATTGATTAACCATAGTTGAGATCAGTCCTGTCTAGTGGGTAATCCCGGAGTCTATTTAAAATGATAAGGAGTGACTGTAATTGACAATCCTGATTCTATAACTTAAACTATGGGATATATTCATCTAACCGACATGCCCCATACTAAGCTAACTGGGGTCCAACCTATAACCCCAACTGGAAGGGTGTCAGTACCACGCCATTGATAAAAACAACTGCTGTGGAGTCAGTCCTAATCTAGCGGGTGACCCCTGGGATCAGTCCCATACATTTAAATGCGCTAACGGGTGATCCTTGAGTATGTCAGTCCTATCTAACGGGTGACATCTCGTACCTACGCTGGCTACATAGTTTTGGAACTTAGGGATTGCTTCTAGGGATCTCAGTCCTATCTAGAAGGTGATGCCCTATCCCTAGGTTTGCTCGGTGCTAAATCCTACTCCTATCTGAAAGATACTAAACTGATTAATTAACCTGAACTGATTAACTGGACTGAACTGATACTAGTGGTATTATTTAGCGGAGCTAAACTAAATTTACTGAGTTCCGTTGACTGACGAAATGTAATGAGTTCTGAGGATTGACTGAGAATACTGAAGTGACTGAGATTGACTGGGAATACTGAGGTTACTGAGTACTGAGATCACTGAGATTACTAAACTACTGAGATCACTAAGATTTCTGAGATTTCTTGAGTCACATAACTGACTCAGTTCTATGGATCATAGCTTGACTTAGGAGATCGTGAAAACATGACATGGCTCTAGGCGCACAGCTAAATGTTCGGGTACAAGTACCCCAAGGACTCGATGAGAAGAAACTGACATAGCATGGCTTACTTGAACACATGACCAACAACATAATTCATAATTCATAATTCATATATTGAAGCACTTCACCAAACATGCGATATGCATAAGCTTGTACATACATGGGGATTTCATGATATCATACTAGTTGGGCATTGTTCCTTTATCTAGGCATTTAATCAAACACATGGTAGGCATAGCACATGTAGACAACATTATACAATAATTAATCATCATGATTCATCTCTAATTTTATCATCCTAGGGTTTATTCATAGGTTCACATGAATATACATCTATACAAATCAATTACACATAAAATTGATTACCCAACATGGATTTGAATTCAATTGATCATTCTCAACATAAACAAAACAAACCCAACATAAAATTCATAAATAAACCCATAAACTTAAACTTAGAAAAGAGATTCTTGGGCTTTATGGACGAAAGGAGTCCATGAATGAACACTATGCATACCTTAGCTTGTGATTCTTTGAAGATTGACGGAGAGATTCTTGAAATTTGATGGCGAATTCCGTTGGAATTAAACCTTCTATGAAAACCCTAGGGCTTGTTCTTGAGAGTTTTTGAGAGTAATTGAGTATAAGTTGCTGAATTATGGCCAAATCTTATGTTATAAGTCTTATATAGGGTGGGAAATTGACCCTTTTAACCCTAGTACACGTATTTAATTTCTGAAAAAAAATTCCAATTTTCATCCTTGGCGTGATGCGCCACTATCACGCCAAGTCACTAAAATTGTGACAAATGGGAAACTGCATGGTAGCGTGACGCGAAGCTATCGCATTTCCACCTTGTCTACAACCTGGAAGTTTGGTGTGACGCACCACTATCGCGGAGCAACACTAGAAATTAACAATTACCATTTGAGCTATCTCCGCGACGCGTTGAAGGCTCAGGTGATACACTGTCTCACTAAAAAGCTCTAACTCTTCACCCGAGTGTCGGATTTGGGTGAATTAAGTACCGATGGAAAGCTTATTCGATTCCCCACATGATAAAAAGTGAAAATCTTGAAGATACTATGTGTACAAAAGTGGATTAATCTTTCAACGAAAGCTTTTAACATTCTTAGAAAACTTTTCAAGCTAGAAAAAGTACGGGGTATTACAATATCTTCCCTTTGAGAATATTCATCCTCGAATGAGACTGAGTGAGAGGGAAAGAATACAAACTGACGTAGATACTAAACATGACTGGCTGGAACATAATTTCATGACTGACATGACTAATGGCTGAATATAACATACTGAACATGCATATCTGATGCATTACTAATAAACTGAATTCATGCATAACTGATAATTGACTTATGAGTACATGACTGAATATTCTAATGAACTGAATTTATTGCAATGAGAATGCATGTCTAATGCATATTACATGCCTGAATTGATATAAGTCAAGGATTTGAATGTACATTCATACTCTGTTCGACACATGCTTGCCTTACTAAACATATTTTCTGCTACTATTTCCTTATATACTACTAATGTCGCATTTCCTAATTCACATCCACCTCTACACACTTAATTTCAAATCAATAGTCTTAATTTCTTGCTAGCACTGTTCAAGCCTACTGATTCACTTTGGTACAACTATTCCCATGAATACATAATCTGCTCAATCTAGATGATATTATCCCAACTCTACTACTACCAAACTCCTGGGTTCATGCTTCTAACTCTAGGTCTATGCTATCATAGGATTCTAAGAAGGGATCTAATGGCATATCTAAATTTGGGTTCAAGAATGGGTTCTCATGTTCATGAATAAAATCTGTACAACTTTGGGACAGAACTGGATTGATGGGATACTTTGAGTTTGTGACCGATCCCATAACTAACTGTAGGGACTATCTGAGAAAGCCCTATCTCTAGGACTTGGGCTTCACTGTTCTTGTTACCTTAAAAGTAAGGTAAAGTTGATATGAGGAGAGCATGACATGAGTCTACATGGGTTTCTTAGAGAACCTTGCTATAGCACGATCTGAGAGAAAGAAGAGAAACTATTCCTAAAACATCTCATAGACTCCTGCACATAAGTGTGGTACACAACATATGCATGTACACGACTCTACTAGATGCGGATTTTCAAACATCCTAGGACACTATTGAACCTTAGGCTCTGATACCAAGTTTGTAACGCCCCAAATCTGGTACCTAGAATGCTACACGGTGCCCATGACCCTGAAGGACCACAAGCTAACCCATGACTGATATCTGTAAACTGAGCACTGAATAATAGTAATAATATCATAAATGCGGAAATATGAACTGAAAGGCCATAAGGTTCAATGCTAGTACAAAAGTGGATTCATCATTCAAAGAAAGCTTCTAACATTCTTGGGAAACTTTTCAAGCTACGAAAAGTACAGGGTATTACAATATTTGCGTCTTGTTTTTGGGTCCCATAGTCCCACAAAAGTACAGCATATCTTATACGGAGTACATTGGGATCGAACTCATTCGCAAGAACTTTGTGACCATAAGAAAGGTACTCTACATATGTAACCATATAGAGACCACAATCCCTATAAAAACAAGGAAAAACAATTTATTATTAAATAAAATATATTTTTTACAAGCATACAATTTTGTTATATGTAAATTAAATAACTTACAAGCTTCCACTCGGTTGTTGAGGCAAATTCTCTTGAAATAACACATCAAACATATCTGAAGAGCCTTTTTCTTTGTATTTTGGATGGCTTTCAACATCAACACCAGATAATTCATATGAATCATATAAGAATATGCACCTCTCTGAGAAGGATAAAACTGATCGCGCCCAATGATGTTTTTCATTTATATTGAATGAAATATAAATGTCTTCCACCGTATACCATAGCACAACAACATGCATACGGAACCCATTTATGTATTCATTAAGATGGGCCGCCTGTTCTCCCGCTGTAAGGTTTGCATCATCCACAGAATAAATATCATGAACAGACCTAATTATGTTGATAAAGTTACAATATACTTTGCTGAATTTGTAAGACCTGTTGGGGTTATACTTCGACTTCTTCCTTAAGTAGTAGAAGCAAACATCAATTTGCTGCAGTAATTAACACCAGAAATTATAGATCATTCAAATTATCTGTATACTAAATTTAGCATGTGTATGTAATATAAAATACATAAGCAATTTAAAGATTAAAACATCATTTGTTAAATAATATATAAAACATAGTAAAAATATATATGTACACCTGCATATATATTTACAAGTAACATAATACGTATTTTAAGTAGTGCTTCAACTGCAAAGGAAATATTATCAAAATAATATAAAAAACATAGTAAAAATACATATGTGAACCTACATATGTATTTACAAGTAACATAATATGCATTTTAAGTAGTGCTACAACTGTAAAGGAACCATTGTCAAGATAATATAAAAAACATAGTAAAAATATATATGTGCACCTGCATATGTATTTACAAGTAACATAATATATATTCTAAGTAGTGCTACAACTTGAAAGGAAACATTGTCAAAATAATATAATAATCGAGTCTGTCCATGACTGATCAGGGAACTCCATTGTATAGAACCAGTTTTTATCTTCAATAGTCTCTACTCCGAAATGCATCATTGGCATGGTTGATTTACCCCTTTGTAATGATCCGTATTTCCCTTCCTAATTTTTTTGTTAATCAGTATATGTTAAATCATGAGAACATAATGGAATTAAAAAAAAAAAGTTAAAACAGTTCAATAGAAATACCTTTTATCATGAACTTTGAGAAGGTCTTCAGAAATTCAATCCATGAAATTATAGACAATCTTCGTATACACTATCCCATCAATCGGGTGATAAACAAATGAATGTTTCTATGGGAATATACGTATGTGCCCTACTGAGCTCTCTATATTGTTACATAATAATAAATATAATTATTAAAATGTATTTGCATAACATGTTACATTTTAAACTAAAAATATAACTAATTGTACATACTGGCAGCTGAACCAAATTTCTTCGTGTAAGGTGACTCCTTGAATTGGGAAGGCTACCTAATTCGTAATTTTTGAACGGGGGTTTGAATTTCATGAGAGGGATGAAAAATGAATCTTTTACTACTGTAGACGTTCAAACTAGGAAATAGCTCATCAGGGATTATGTTTTGTGAATCATGCCAAACTAGTTCATCCCTTTGTTCATCCGTGGTTAATTCTTGTATTTTAGGAGTTGTCATAATTTGCTCCTGTATACCAAGATCAACCTCTCCATGTATGTCTGGTTTAGAGCTTGATCCAATGTTCTCTTTGTTTTCCTTTAAAAAATGGAAAAAAGTTTATTTTGTTATATCTAAAATAACATACATAACGTTAAATATGTTCATAATACATACCTGACAAAGATTTTGAACAACAGACTCAGACTTCTTATCATTGAAATATTCATCGCTGGGTTCTTCTTCATGGGTTGCCGATGGATGTGTCATAATGCTTTCTCTCCGGTATGCATTAAGACTTGGTAACAACTCATTCGGGATTGTAAACTATGAATCAGATAAATTTGTTTGATCCATTTTCTCATCAGTGATCTGCAATAGAAATGAAAGAAAATATATAATTGTCCTGTGGATTGTTAGAATTGTTATATCACATAAACTAAAGTTCAATTCATTATACATACTCGAACATCATGATGAAAAATCTTCTCAGAAAGATTATAATCCAAATTTATACTTTGGAGAAGCTCATCAGGGATTAAATATTGAAAATCAATTTCAATGTTTCTTTTATCTAGATGCAAATCAGTGCACCCCTTGCAAACAAGTAAAAAAATATTAAAACAACATCAAATAAAAATCCAGTTGTATATGTTTATACAGGTCTATATATAAAATAATATATAACTGCTAAAAAAACCCAATTACATATGTGCATTAAAATGAATAATTATATGTTAGTTATTATTTACCTTTGTAGCATCTTGATTTTCACCCAAATTCTGATCAATAGTAGGATTGAATTGTTGTGGTGATGTTTCGACACCACCATAATCCATCTGTTGGGCTTCAAGATCTGTGCCTTCATATTGTTGCTACAAGTATAAGTTCAATAGACTATTATTACTTGAGTTCACTGAATATGAATATACCAACCCACTAAAAATACATATTGGTAAAAATATATTTCTGAACACACTGCATATGTATTTTGTGCTACATATCATATGTATTTTTGAATGCACTGCATATGTATTTTTTGAATACTCTGCATATGTATTTTTAGCAATACATTGCATATGTATTTTTCAAATACTCTGTATATGTATTTTTTAATAATCTAAATATAAAATAATAAAACTTTTACCTTGCTTTGTTCAATTGCTTTGAGCATTCTTTTGAACCTTTTCTTCACTAAATGACGAATTTCTTTAAACTCTTTATGAACCTGTATTCATACAAAATCAGTAAACATAAAAAATTTTAATGTAAAACAAATATTTGACAAAAAAAATTACTTCGTCACAGAATGCATCAAAAACTTTCTTAGAAATAAAGGCTTTTTTCTCAACATGACTCTCAGGCTTTGACACAGCTACTTCCTCTACATAACTATCTACCTTTGACTGTACCTGAGAAAAAATAACCCTAGCTGTTTGCTTCCCTTTCTTTGTTTTTGAAGAAGCCACCTGTCGTGTTGGAATTGGCTTGAAAACCAGTGTCTTTATTCCAACAGCCTTTGCAGCACAAGGAGCTGGTGTCCTTATTTAGGTATGCTCATCAACAATATTGACTTGCTTTTGCCATGAAGGTTTCTTCACTACTGGGTTTGATGAATCAATCTTTTGCTTTTTCTTTAAATGTTTGTTGATCTTTTTTGGTGGTGGATCCTGAAAGTCATCATCAGAATCAACTGAACATTCATCTTTAGTTATATCCTTCTATGGTATTTCAAGCTTTGTCAATTCTATTTAAGTTGGCTCTATGTTCTTAAATACAACCTACAAATATGTTAAACAATTGTAAATAGAAAAGAATATATGCAGACTATAGAATATATATCAATACATATATATTTATTCACAACAAACCTTGCCATTGTCCTTGAATATAGCATTCATCAAAAACTCAAAACGTGGACAAGGTGCAATCGTTTTCTAATTTAATAACCGAGAAATCTCAATATCAGCCTTTGATACAATCTTTGGTGGATTTGAATAACACTCATAAAGCCACACTTGAATAGCCAATGGCATTCCCTGAATTAGATAAAATTTACCACCAGTTTTCAACCGATTGTTCAAACTTCTCGCCAAATCTACAAAAGATAAAGAACCCCATGGAAAATCCTTATATCTTTCACTATCTACCAAATCGAAATGAAGACGGGGTATAACCACAATTTCAACATTAGATAACACAAATAAATGCAGGAAATATAGAATTACAAATTTCTCAGCATCCTCATCGTTGTTCTCCCCCTATACTTTTTCCATGAATGCTAGAAATAGTTGCCTTTTCTGTGTAATTTATTCCCCATGAAATACTTCTCAATTATCCTATTTGTTACACCCTCATAAAAAATAAAGTCATACCTATTAGCCACACAATTCAATTCAATTATGATAGAAAATTCCCTAGGAGTAAAACTAAAAGAGGTGCCATTAGCACAAATTAGAATCCCAGAAGAAGAACTACCCTCACCTCAAGTGTTATAAACATCTGCACAACTGTGCTTGTACTACACATTGCTTCTTCTTCATTAAATAACCAAAAATGTTATTGTCGCAAAATTTTTTAAACTGTTCCTTGTTTAAAATTGCGCATATGCTTCCATAAATATCATTGTCACTGTACGACAACATGTGTGGTGCAAATCTTGAAAGTTTTCTGACAATGAATATTTCATCCTGCATCATCTATATAAAGTAAAACTACCACTTCTTAATCTGTAAAAAAGAATTCAAGCAAACATAAAAAATATATAGCATGCATATGTATTTCACATGATTAAAATGCATATGTATTTTGACCAACATTGAAAAAAACATTTCAAATATAATAAAAATACATATAGCCAACAGACTGTTATGGTAGTTAAACTAAAATTAACATGCATATTTATTTTGACCATATCAAAACTATAATCACACTGAAAAATACAAATCAATTATGCTAAAAATACATATAGCCAATGTACTGTTCATGAGTAGTTAAACTATAAAAAATATTAAAGCAGTCAAAAAATACATATAACATGAATATGTATTTTGATCATATCAAAACTGCAACCAATACTGAAAAATATATATCAACTATACTACAAATACATATAGTCAAATACTATTCATGAGTAGTTAATTCAACAACATATTTCTTTTCACAATTATACTATCATCTTCACAAATCAGCTTTCTTAATCCCTAAATATCATCATAACATAAAATACATATTAACTACTTGAACACAATACTTAACAGTCAAAAAAATACATTTCCAAACAAAAGATACCTCTTCCTCACTTTTTTCTTCAGATTCATTAGCATAAGATTTGTCAACATTGTCTTCAATTTCTTTAGATTTCCTTTTCTTCTCGTACCATTTTTTAATTTTTTGCTCCTTTGGAGAAGGAGTTTTCTTTAACCCCTTTTTTTTTCAAAATTTCAGTCATCTTCACTTCATCGTTACGAAACTTCAACCTAATCTCCTTCGATCTCTCAGATTTCTTCAACTGTAAAGGATTTGAAACAACTTTAACTAAATCTTCTTGAGTTAACCCAAGACTAAAAGATGGTGCATCAAACACTAGATTCATATTCCTTATACCACTATTTGTAGGTGTATTTGCTCTGTGTTCATCCATTAAAAGACAAAACCCTTAAAATCTGAATTTCAGATGAATTAAAGTAGAAAAAAATTGCTAACATGCAATATACGATTAATAGTTACTTGAAATAGGGGAAGCAAATCCTTATCACAGATCATGAAAGAATAGTACAAAAGGCAGTAAAATTGACATGGGAGTGATGGTTAATTGCGAAAAAAAGGAATAAAAATTTTAAATTAAGGAAAGAGAAAGAAGAAGGAGTGAAAAGGGGGATTTTAGCATAGTAAAAATAGTTAGGCGGCAAAAACGTAGGGGACCACTTAAAATAATGCTACAGATGCTACATAACGTAATTAGGAAAAAGTGTTGCTATTTTTTTTAGTTTAATACTTAGGTATGCTAACATATGTATTTTCAAATGATGCATATATACATATGCCGTATTCAGATATTACTGTGTTCAATTGTCAAATGATGCATAAATTTATTAACAAAAAAAAGAGTTCATTATTATAAAAATTGAAAATACAGTTTTAAGCAATAATACGGAAGAAGAAATGTATTATTTGCGATATTTCCTACAAGAACGCCTATTGTGTCCCTTAGCCCCACAACCACTGCATGAGTTGATGTTCTTCTTTTCAAACATATCCCGTGTTTATTTTCCACTATCTTTCTTTGCAGGTCTTCCTAGAGGTCTTTTGAATTTTGGAGGCAGTACAATTTCACCAAGTACGCTCTCTGGAATTATCCAGTCATCTTTATATGGCAACGGGTAGATGGGAACATCATATGTCTTCAAAACTATATTTGGTTTAAATAAATCACAACAGTATGGCCCCTTCTCAAAATTCTCTCTCTAACACCGCACAAGCATGTGCACATAGTATCTCATCTAGTTGAAATGCATTACATGAGCATTTTTTTCCTTGAGGCAAACAATGAAGTGCTTTTGTTTGTTGTGTACCGTATACACATATTATGTGGCTGCTACAACCTGATATAAAAATAAAAAGTTAAATGCAATGCTACAAAAAGATGAATTTCATATTCTATGATATGTTGTAAGCACACCAGCATTTTGCAGGAAAAATACATATGCAATAAAAAAATATATGCAGAGTACAATATTTTTTCTGAGCATCCAAATACATATGCAGTGATAATAATTTTCAATACAAAAAATACATATGCAGAATACATATTATATTTTTATATGTTCATATTATTTATGTTGTATATCTTTTCATTAATTTACAACTGAATGGAAGGTATTTTCATACTTATGTATTAATAATTATAAATTCCGCAAATTTGAAAGGTCATACTGTCATACGAGTACACAAAGCCTCGTTCTCTTTGAGTATGCCATTAAACTTTTCAATGAGTGTTGTGAAGGTTTATGAAGCTTGTTGCCTATTTTTGCAATTCCATTTTGCAAACAGTAAACGAACTTCCTCAAGAAAATCATAAATTAGCAGGTCTCTAGCTGATACAAGTACTCCATTTATTGACTCCTCAATGTTTGAAGTCAAAGTCCATCCTCGGTGAACTATTATATAGGACCTAGCCCAATTTTAAAACCAAATCCGAGGACACTGGCCTCTTTGCTTCTTTAAGGATATTTGGGTTGGATTGAATTGATATATTTTAAAACTAAACAAACTAGTTTGTACATGAATCAATTTAGAACTAAAAATCTCATAGTGATCAGCTTTTTATAGTGTTAACCAATTTAATGAACTTACAAACTAGTTTGGGTTGGAAAAGTGTTGTATGCATATATAATACTAGTTTTTGGAAACGTGTGTTCACATTGTAACCTTGCTATTTATCAAAATGTGTATATAAAATTTATCTTTTAAAAATTTGTTATTTTAAAGTTCATGAATGATTATGTTTTAAATTTACTTGTTCATGTTATTTTTGTTGATCCTGAGTAAAAGGCACTACATATGCATAAACATACAAACTTAAAAGAGGTGTTTGGGTTGGGGGCGGGGGACGCGGAGGTGGGGGGTGCGTGAATAAAAAAGTTTAGACAAGTGGTATTTTTAAAATTTAATATTTGAAAGTAAAATATCATAAACTACAATTAAGGTATTTCTATTTTTTGTTGCTTGATTTCACCTTTTATCCAATATTATTTTTGAAGTGCTAAAATTACATTCTATTCTCAATAAGTAAATTTTGCATGAAAGAAAAAAGAAAAGAAAAAATATAATGCTAAAATTAATCTAAAAGAGTAGCAATACGAAAGAAATTGACAGGAAAATAAGGAGATTAGATAAAAGATGAGAGCTTTTCATTCTTCCAGTTGTTCAAGTGTACAAATCTTTTCAAGTATTTTTTGTATGTACAATATGAGATCATAAGCCTTTATTTATAGTCTTTATAGAAACATACAAAAGACTGTCATAACATAACATTAAACAAGAACATTGTGGGAGAGGTTAAAGGGTGTGCGAGTTACACCCATAATAATATGTGGAGTAATGGAGGATTAACTACATATCATGGAGAAGATTGGTGGGATTGACTTAATTCCAAAGAATTATGGACATCCACATAAACATATTATTTTATAATACTTCCCCTATATATAATGTGCCTCGTTAAAACTTTATTAGAAAAAAAATACCTAGTGAAGGAAAAAGACTACAAATATCTTATAATACACGTTTGTTTACTGCCTCATTAAAAACCTTGCCAGGAAAATCAATTAGGGTAAAACCTAGGCCAAGGAAAAAAGAGTGCAACACGCATTTTACTTCCTTTGATGCAAACATCATTTCACTTCTCAAAGACGGCGCATTCCAATCTTATATGCCAGCTTTCAAATATTAATATTGAGTATGCCTTTGTGATCAAATCCCATTCATGAAGATGTTGCATTCTTGAAATCATCCTGATATATCGTTTTCTTGTTTCTTGGATATGTTAAACCTTTGAACTCAACCAAATAAATTTTTGACAATCACTTTATTTGTGACCTCATTGTCTCAAGTCATTTGGGCATTGAACTTGTTCATAGAAACAACCAATTAATTGTAGAAACTTTTATTTGCATAATATTTAAATTGACTGTAGATCAAATATTCTTGTTGCATTTGCATAACCAAAAATCCTTTGATAATATTTGTTATAAATAATAATAATTGATTTTACTCACATTCATACAAAAGTAAAATTACGTCTTTTCTGCATATTAATAAAAATTATTATCTCATGTATAGAAACTAGAAGGATACATAAGTGCACCAATTGCACTAATACATGGTACTTTCTAATCATTTTATGAGACTAAAATTGATCTTTTTTTATGGTAAGTGATTTCACAACCATTAGAATATTCAATAGATCTAATTACTTTTAAATCCTTCAAGGATTTTCCTATAGCATTTACCGTCTAGCTAGAGATGGCAGACATTCGTTATATGCATGCACGTTTTTCATACATTGCTCTACATTATATTAAAAATAGCGTCAATGATTATTTGATATTGATTCCGTTACGATATAACATATCGAGATCGATCTCTTCTTTTTCATTATTTTCAGGTACTTGAATCTTTATCAAGATTTTATAAAGAGTTATGTCATAGTGCTTTTTAAAGCACTCACCTAATTATCATTGGCCATCTTTGTCTTTTGCTCTTCTATTTCTTCAAAGAGTTTTATATTTGAAATCAATTCGTCTATCACGCTTCAGGAGTGCCATAGACTTTATCATTCAAGGACTTCTCATTAGAACATTTATAGTTGAATTATAACATAGAGTCAGACTGGCAATGAACTTGCAACATTTTATAAATCATGAATTATCTATTAAGCTTCAATTTTATTTTTTTACGAGGATCAAGATAATTCATTTCATACATTTCTACTATTAATCATATCTCTTCCTAGTGTTAGGAATCTAATATTCACCCCAATCTTATTTGGTGATCCATCTTTGTATGGGGTGGATATTGCATATTTAAATTTTTAGATGGATTTTTTTGATTCTTAATCCTGAACCAATAATATAGGGAAACTTTGTTGGTTTGAAGCATACAAATGCTATTACATTTAAATAAACTCATCTCATATCAAATTTTCTTTTTGGGAGTTTTATTCTCATAACCAATGATTCAACTATAATCGGAGGCACTCAATTTTCTGCTAAACAAATCAACATTAACAACTTTTATAGTTTGGAACCATGCTCTCAATTTAACAATTTGAGCGAACAACCTTACAAAAATCTAATTACAAGTTGATAGCAAAGCACATGTGACCAACCACAGGTGCACCTGATTTCATAGTAAGCGTCTACATGGCAGGTGAACATTCTTATATTTACCTTTTTATACGTTTCAAAAAATTTAGGGGGAATAACCATAACCTTAGCCGGTATAGTACTATATCACGAGAACAAGAAACACAAGAGAATTCTTGAACAATCTCTTATTTCTTCAATGTAAAACTGCATGAACTCTTAATTATTTTTGCATCACATTTGAATCAGGATGGTCAACTGATCATGCCAACTTATATATATTTTTTGTAAATTTTAGATAACTGCCGCATGTGATTTCATCATCATGCCCATATTTGTATCAACAAACAGGATAAAAAATAGGTAACCTTTTTCATAAATACTTATATCCCATTTTAATTGTATTAATTAATGCGTCATGATTATGTGACACTTTTGATACTTAATGCATGAAAATTATGCAAGTACTTAAGCCTTTCTATTAGATGTGATGTGTTTTTATATTGGTTTTGCAGGAAAATAGGTTTCAGAGTAGAAAAAGAGAAAAAGATAATGAAATGTAGCAGAAGGCTATTTACGGAGCGTAAGTAGTACTTGCACCCCTCGTAGGTGGGCCCGTAAGTAGCAAATGGAAGTTCTTGAAAGTTAATTTTTTGTTCTGAAACCTATAAAGGCCAACTTATGAGGAATAGGTGGTACCTATGGCCCCTGTAGGTACCCCTCGTAAGTTGTGTTTAGAAGGCTGCTGATTTTCTCTGAGACCAATGAACCACCTATGGCCCGTAAGTTGTACCTATGATCCGTAAATAGGGTCGAAGGTAGGTGCCGACATAGTTTTCCTATTTTATTTTGGTTAGAATTTTTATATTTTTTTATGTAACCTACAAATACCCCATTGATGTTTTTTTATTAGTTTATGCACTTTACATTCTTATAATATTATATTGAGGTCTAAGATACACTTTTGATCTTAGAATTCTTGTTCTTGACTTTTACGGTTTGATATTAATATGAAATTATGATTTTCTTTCTGAATTTATTATAAGATTATTCATATACTCTCAATCATGAATTCTATAGGTGTTCTTCCAAACATGAGCAGCTAAACCTCTTAACTAGGGTTTTGAGAATCTTGATGGAATAACAAAGTAGAGGAAGTACAAAGTCTTTCTTGATTGGTGTTCTTGGATGTATTATGGTTTTCTTCATATTAATTTCTTTCTTAGATTTTGTTGCTTTCTTAGCGGCTGCAGATGCTAAGAACTCATTTGTATTCGGTACTAACTTGAGAGAGAGGTTGAGATTAGGAAAAGCAAATCACAATGGTAATTTGAAGCTACCAATCTTCATCTAATTAACTCGAGATCAAGAGAAAATAGTTAGTCTAGGATCCAGGGCAAGGATTAGTAATGTGACACTCTGAGATCGAGAGGATATGAGTAAAATCCACCAAAAAGTGTCGAAAGATAGTTGTTGATGCATAACTTGTTAGATTCTACATGTAAGACACCAAGATAGTTTGACGAGCAAGATAAGTTTGCAAAGTTAGGAAGTTGGGGGAACACAATCTTAGTGTTCATCTCATATTAATTTCAACCTAAAGTGTTCAAGTACTGTTACCCCCATTTATTTTCTGAACTTTTTTACTATATCAACAAGTTCTTTACAGGGATTCATCCTATTTCCTATGGGTTCGACTCCAACCTTTGTTGGGTTCTTTATTTGACAGAAATCACGTTATAATTCTTAGGAGGTGTAATTTGGATGACATTAAATTTTGGCATCGTTATCAGAGAATACGAATATGGATTAATTGATTAAGGTTGTTGGTTTTCAGTTTTTTATTGTTCTTTGGGTGTACGCCGGTGTATGCCCAGTACTTGAAGTTAAGGAAATCCCTTGATCCCACTTGATCTTGAGCTGGAATAGTTTTTACAATGGATTCATAAAATTAAAGAGCATAATCATGGAGCTTGGCACAATAGGGTTCAAAATAACCCAAATCCCTTAAATCTACTACCTCTGCATGGTGTTTTAGAAAAAACCACATAAGCAACTGCTTAATTCTTAGCTGAAGAGTGTGAGGTTGGAATTTTCCCATCATGCCTCTCAAAAGGATAGAGCGAGACATAAAGAAGTGCATCGAGCAACACTCGATAGAGCTAAAGCTAAACCACCCCCAGCTTATTAGTACTTACCAATTTTTAATGATTCTAATGAAGACTTGGGTTATGTTGAGCCTATTGAGATAATAGTTATCATTCCTTCTGACTTGTCCTAAGGGTTGGATTTTGACATTACGAGTGTAATGATTTAGTTGCTTAATCTGAGGGGTATGTGTAATGCCCCAAAAATAGGTCCCGAAGCGTCACACGGTGCTTGAGGATATGAGTAGCACCAAGCTAACCCTTTGAGCTATTTTCATTCAGTTTAGCACGAATCAACGGGGTTTCCATAAATAACCCTCAAATATCAACAGAGTAATCATCATCCAAGAATAAAAGAATTCCAGAAAGATAATAAAATATGACTTATTAGTCAACTCCCAACATCTATACTAGTCTGACAAGCCTCTAAGAAAATCAATAAAACCAGCGAGCCATTGAGACATGCCCCAACTGACTCATACTCAGTTATCAAATGTAAACAATTTCGTGAAACCAACATCAGACATCACGCCCTCGGAACATGAGGACTCACCATGATAGAGGATGTAGAACAGCGTGCCCAAAGAATCACTATTGAATCTGGAACTGAGCACCTGAACCTATATTTCGAGAAACTGCAGCCCACATCCGAAGATGTGGGTCAGTACCATGGAAAGGAATCGAGTATATAGGGGTGTATGCAGTTTTATAAACATCATCATCATAAATATTTATAAGAAATATGCAGGATGTAGGAAAGACTCACATAGGCCAAAGAAAATCATCATAATCATGAGAGGATGAAATAAGTACAATAACACATGTGAGTCATCATATAATTTGTCAATCACTTTCAGTTCATCAAGAATATCAATTCTCATAATGTAAATATCATTTAAATCTTTTGAAAAAAATAACTTTCACAATTTCACTTTGAAATCACTTTACCATTCACTATAGACACAAGGAAACACACACGCTGGGAGATCCTATAACCGACATAAACCATGTAAGCTACATGGAGTCCAACGTACAACACATGTTGGGGAGAGTCGTCCTATCCTTGCCATCAGAGTAGGACTATCGATATCAAATCCACACAAACTAGTGATCACTATATAAATCAGCCTTAGGCTCACTCTTATGGGGGCACGTAGTTCTAGGAAAGTAAGGTCGCTTTATACCTCCCACTCGGTGCTACAGATTTCTCCCGGACTTAGCTCAGATCATTTCAAAGACAATCCACAAAAAAATAATTTCAGTGATATATAAATATACATCGGGAGCCATCATGCTTCCCATCTATCAAAATCAACCACGTTGTGGATTTCTTTCACACTCGAGTTCAAAACAACTCCATTAAGACCAAAAGGACAAATCATTCAAAATATCTCAAATATTCAACATCAACGAGCTTATAACAAATACTTTCTAAAAAAACACAATTCTCAATAGGGATCCACGACCTAAATATCAAAATCATGATAAATATCGTTCAAGATTCATGCTTTATATCTCCACACATGTAAATTCATCTTTCAAAATCATAAACATCAAGATTTCATAATAATCATCATAAGATATGGGTTCATCCTTCAAATTCGTAAAAAATCAAATAAAAATCATGCCTTTGTAAAGAAAATTACTTTTGGGCACAAGAACGAAAGAGAGCTCTTGTTGAAAAACCCCACATACCTTGAATGATAAACTTTAGATCGATACTCATTTTTGAGATGTTAATCGTGCATTTGAATGATGGTTCTTCGAGTTCTTGAACTAGGAACTTGGAATCTTTAATAAATTTGTAGAATTAATGGTGAACTTTGGAGGTTCTTGAACTAGGAACTTGAAATCTTGAATAAATTTGCAGAATTAATGGTGAACTTTGGGGGTTCTTGAAGTTGGATGTAGGAGCTTAGGGTTTTATTTTTGAGGGAATTTGATGAAATATATCATATAATACTTCTAATAGGCTTTAATATAGGGTTTGGACGAATTTTGGGTTAGGGGGAATGACAAAAAAGCCCCTAAAAATCAAATAATTCTCGAATCTGTCCTTTGTTGGACTGTTTTGATAGTTTGAAGTAGATCAATCATAACGTTTTACTCCAATATTCAAATTAGATGAAACCAATTTCATTAGAAAGAGGACTCTCATATATTTTCGTTGATATATAGTATCTCACCCAGATTATTGTGTACGAGGAGTTATGATTATTTGAAGTTGACCCAAAAATTCGCTTTTGATAGGCTGAAGTAGATCGACCATAACTTTTGCTCCGATAGACAAATTGGATGAAACTAATTTCATTGGAAAGAGGACTCCCAGAGCTTTCCGTTGATATATTGTAAATCACCCAAATTATTATGTACAAGTATTTATGATCGTTTAAAGTTGGAGCAAAAATACGTCAGGCCTTAGTACTTTTTCCTGCACGTTTTATTGTTCATTACTATTCATGGTTTGATCGGAATGTTCATAAATCATCGCTTGGGTGTCCGTTTTGGATGATCCACATATCTTGGAAAGCTTATTCGATACTCTACGCAATGGTGGGTCATAATCTAAGACATTCTATATGAAAAATTTATAATTCATTTTAGAATATAGAACCCAACACGTTTACACACAAAATTTCAACGAAAAATTTCTTGGGGTATTATAGTATGTTTGCTGGTTTACCAACGAATGACACAAATATGCACATCATAAATTTTGTTGGGATTTGAATTTTGTGTAAGTTACCCAGGGTGAGTCAAGAAGCTTTAAGACTCAGGTTGTTCCTATTCTCTCTTACAGAAAAAGCGATATTATGGTTAGGGTAACTACCCCGTGGTTCCATTACCTCTTGGAATGAGTTGCAGACACAATTCTTGGATAGATTTTTCCTACCTTCTAGAATACTACAGTTGAAGGATGATATTTATAATTTCAGATAATTGCATTTAGAGGCACTATACGAAACATGGTTGAGTTTATTAAGAATTTACTTGAGATATTCTATAGAGTCCTGAATGCAAACACCAAAGTTGTTATTGATACTATTAATGGTGGGGCTTTCATGAGCTTTTCATTGAGAGCTAGCAGCGAAAATCTTAGATTGGGTTTCTAAAACCAACCGAGGGTGGCATAATTAGAAGTAAAAAAGAGAAGTCAATACTTATGCTATTGGTGATTCCAGCGAGAAGAAAGCTCTAGATGATACAGTAGCTCAAGAGGTAGCACAACTGATGACATATATCGAGTTACTTACCAGTTAGTTTGCAACTATGAATGCTAAAAAAGTGAATGCAGTGGGTATGAGAGGTAATTCTATTAGACATGATGAGTCTAACTCTGAGGAGGAAGCTAAGTATTTAGACAAAAAGATGGTGGGTTTTTGAGCCATGGGCTAAGGGTTTAGTTAGGACATTTGGAACTCAAGGCAAAGGAATCAAAGTCGGAACTATTATGGAGATAGGTATAAGGATAAGAACAAAGAGAGAGATTGTGACTGGAGGAGAAAAGATAATTATAAGGAGAAAAATGGTGTGCATGTTCCACCAAGGAACCATGATGCAAATTTGAGGATGGAACCATTTCTTGCAAAGGTGGTTAAGGGTTCAAAGAGTCAAAAGAGTTGTCTTCAGAAGATTAAGATAGATATTTTGGGACTAAGCCAGAAAGTAGAATTGCATGTAACTGTGATTAAGCAGCTAGAGCAATAACTTGGTCAGATGTTAGCTATTTTTAAATCAGCATCAATCAGACACTCTTCCAAGAAACATCGTTCAGAATCTATAGAATGACAGTCACTACCTAGCTATCACCACTCAAAGTGGTAAGGCTACTATTGATCCTATTATGCTAGTGGTTGATGAGGTAAGGGATGATACTATTGATCTTGATGATGCACTCGAAGATGAAACTGAGAAGTTGGTGACTAATACTGATACATCACAAAAATTGACAGGTGTTGAGAAATGAGTTGATATTGATAAATACAAGAGTTAGGAGGTCAAACCAGTATTAAAGACAATTCCACGACTGCCCCCATCTTTTCCTTAAAGGTTGAAGAAGAAGAAGGAAGAATGGAAATATTAAAAATTCATGTCAATGTTGCAAGAATTATTTGCAAATATCCTTTTTGTAGAAGCATTGGAGAAAATGTCTGGTTATGCAAAGTTCATGAAGGATTTAGTGGCGAAGAAGCGGATGGTGAGTTTTGAGCTTACTAATAATATGCACCCTTGTAGTTTTATTGCTTTTTGATCTTTGGTTGAGGAGAAAAAAGATCTTAGATCTTTCACTATTCCTTGCACTATTGGGTTCCTGAATTTTGCACGAGCATTATGTAACTTGGGAGATATTATTAATCTGATGACACTAGTTGTGTACAAGAAGTTAGGGTTAGGGTCACTTAAGCTGACATCTATGAGATTATTGATGGTAGATCAGACTGTGAAGAAATTATTTGGTATTTTGTGTGATGTTTTGGTGATACCTTATTGGTTATTATTGCTGTAGATTTTTTGGACACGTAGGTTGATACCTTGATCTCAATTTTGCAGAGGTTTAAATGAGCCATTGGTTGGACTATTGTAGATATTATCGGGATTTCACCCAGAATTTGCACTCATAAGATTCAATTGGAATTAGAGTGTGTTCCTAGCATTAAGCATCAATGTTATCTGAATTCACCTATGCAAGAGGTGGTAAAGAAGGAGATCATCAAGTGGTTAGATGCAGGTATGGTTTAACCTATTACTGATAGCAAGTGGGTGAGCCTGGTTCAGTATGTGCCGAAGAATGGTAGGATCACTATGGTACCTAATAAGAAGAATGAGCTAGTGTCTATGAGACCAGTTATGAGATGGAGTGTTTGTATAGATTATCAAAAGTTGAATACTTGGATACAGAAGGATCACTTTCCTATGCCATTCATGGAACAGATGTTAGACCATCTTGTAGGTAGAGGATGGTATTATTTTTATGATGATTATTTAGGGTATAATCAAATTTCTATTGCCCCCAAAGGCTAAGAAAAGACCACTTTTACATGTCCATATCATATGTTCACAATCAAGAGGATTCTTTTCAAACTTTGTAATGATCCCATCACCTTTCTGTGTTGTATGGTTTCCATCTTTTTTGGTATGGTGAAGGATACTATAGAGGTCTTTATGGATGATTTCTCAATTGTGGGTGACTTTTTGTATGACTGTTTGGCCCACTTGGCTAATGCGCTTTAGAGATGTAAGGAGTGAAACTTTGTGTTAAAATAGAAAGTATGTCACTTTATGGTTAAAGAAGGGATAGTTTTGGGGAACAAGATTTTGAAGAAGGAAATAGAGGTTGGCAGGGCTAAAATTAAGGTGATTGAGAAATTTTCTCCATCAATTTCTATTAAAGGTATTCGGAGTTTCTTGGATCATGCATGGTTCTATAGGTGGTTCATCAAGGAATTCTCTAAAATTCCAAATCCATTATGCTAATTATTAGAGAAGGAGGTAAAGTTTGTATTTGATGATGCCTGTCTTAAGGCCTTTGAGTGCCTAAAAGAGAGGTTGATTTTTTGCCCCTATCATTATGTCTCCAGATTGTACTATTCCGTTTGAGGAGATGTGTGACACCAGTGGTGTGGACCTAGGAGCTGTCCTAGCCAAAAGACATGAGAAAAATACTCCATCCCATCTACTATGCCAACAACACACAACCCCACATAAAAAAATAATGCCATGATTGAGCAAGAGTTACTTGCGGTGATATTTGCTTTTGAGAATTTTTGGTCCTATTTGATTGGGCCCAAAGTCATTGTGCATACTGATCATGCGATTTTAGGTACCTTATAATGAAGAAAGATATGAATCCTAGGTTAATTCGATCGGTACAGTTGTTGTAGGAGTTTGTCTTTGAGGTTATGAACCGAAAGGGTACAAAAAATTAGCCAAACCATTTATCTGCTTAGAAGAGGAGATGATGATTAAATTAGAGGATGACCTTGAGATTGATGATACTTTTCTATATAAGCGGGTCTTGGCAGCATCACGAGACTTAATCCCTTGGTTTGCTGATTTTGCCAATTATTTGGCAAGTGATTTCATCCCAAAAGACATGTCGTTTCAACAGAGAAATAATTTATGCATGAGGTATGAAAGTTTTTCTGGGATGAGGCTTACTTATTTCAAATATGTGCAAATGGTTTGATTTGTAGGTTTATTCCCAAAGTTGAGATAATGAATATTCTTGAGGTCTATTATTCGCCTCCAGTTGGGGGTCACCATGGTGGTACTTGCATGAACCACAAAATATTATAGTGTGGTTACTATTGACTGACTATTTAAATAGATACACATGAATATGCTCGTACCTATGACCAATGCCAATGCCAAGGAAATATCTCGCAGAAGCACGAGCTCCCCATGATATCGATTCTTGAGCTTAAGTTGTTTGATGTGTGGGGAATCGATTTCATAGGTCCATTTGTGAGTTTGTATAGCATGAAGTATAATTTGATGGAAGTTTACTATGTTTCTCAGTGGGTGGAAGTAGTTGCTCTTCCTAATAATGAGGGTCGCATTGTCACAATATTTTTGAAGAAGAACATATTCTCTCAATTTGGTACTCAACGTGCTATCATTAGTGATGGTGGATCCCCTTTTTACGATAACCTATATATGGTACTACTTGAGAAATATGGTATGAAACATAAGGTGGCAACACCTTTCTATCTGCAGACAAGTGAACGGGTTTAGATCTCCAATCGTGACATCAAGTCCATTTTGGCAAAGACTATGAATGCCAACAAAACTGATTGATTGAGGAAGCTAGATGATATACTTTGGTCTTACTAGACCACTTTTAAAACTCCCATAGGCACCTCTCCTTATCAGCTTGTGTACGACAAGGCATGCCACTTGTCGGTTGAACTTGATCATAAGGCACTATGGACGTTGAAAAAGCTGAATTTTGAATAGAGTGATACTACAAACTTGAGGATGAGTAAGATAAATAAGTTAGCTAATTTTTGTATCCGAGATTATGAGAGTTCTTCCTTGTACAAGGAGAAGATTTAGTTGTACCATGACAAGAAGATTGATAAAAAGGTATTCTAGCCTGGTGATATGGTCTTGTTGTATAATTCGAGACTCACTTGTTTCTGGTAAGTTGAAATCTAGGTGGCACTATGGGCGTTTGGAAAAGCTGAATTTTGAATAGAGTAATACTACAAACTTGAGGATGAGTACGATAAATAAGTTAGATGAATTTCGTCTCTGTGCTTATGAGAGTTCTGCCTTGTATAGGGAGAAGATTTAGTTGTACCATGACAAGAAGATTGATAAAAAGGTATTCTAGCCTAGTGATATGGTCTTGTTGTATAATTTGAGACTTCGCTTGTTTTTGGAAAGTTGAAATCTAGGTGGTCTAGACCATTCACCATGGTTAGATTATTTTCACATAGTGCAGTTGAGCTAAAACGAGAAGGTGATGATCTATTCAAGTTGAAGGGGCATCATGTGCAAAATTGTATGGGAAATATAGATAAGTTAGAGGTTTTTTAGGATGTAAGCCTAGGTGAAGTCTGAGTAACCAAGGCAACTGAGTTGTGCTACGACATTAAATTAGGCGCTTTATGGAAAACAACCCATGGGCTTGTTGGTGAAGTTTGAGTATCTAACATAGCCACGTTGTGTCGTGATGTTAAATCAAGAGCCACTTGGGGGGTAAAGCAAGGTGTTAGTGTTCACTTTATTTCTATTTTATCGGTTAAAAGCATGGAGAAACATGTGAGGAATGATAAAAATTGTAAATTTCAGACAAGTCTAGGTAAGTGGACCTACGACCCTACTTACGGGGGTCGTAGGTACAATCCACAACATATAAGTTGAAGTTGTGGGAATAAGAAGAATTTTTGGGTCTCTAAAGTTGTACTTATAGACCCTACTTATGGTCCCATAAGTACAACCTACGACCCCATAAGTTGGGGTCATAGAAATAAGATAGACATAGGTTGCAGGACCAACTTACGACCCCACATACGGGGGCCGTAAGTAGTACTTATGACCTATAAGTAGGGTCGTAAGTGGGTCAAAAATTTCATGGGCCTATTTTTAAATCTGGGTCAAGCCTATGTAACCCGACCCGATCCTACACCTCCTACTCTATAAAACCCTAGAAACTGACCCATTAACCCCTAAACTCTTCAAATTCAAACTTTTCTTAAAACTCTCCAACTTCTTTCTACAACTATAGAAGGAAAATCCCATTCTTAAACTCCCCACTTTCGCGCAAGTCAGAAAATTAGGGATAAAATCTAGTGTTCAACTTCTACTTCTAGAATCTTTAATCTAGGTAATAATTCTTGGCTCCAACTTGGTTAAAAAATTATTCTTGATCATTGAATTTGTGACAAAACTTAAAATAAACACAAAATTGTTAAATTTTATTAGTTCTTGAAATATGTGCAGCCTAAAGTTGGTTAAATTTAATTGGTTGGATGAATTTTAGTTTGGAAAGCCTGTGATAATAACATAAATGGAAGTAGAAGTTGAATAGTGCAAATAGTATGTGCCATACCTGCTAAAATTGACTTGTTCATGTTGTAGTGTTTGAAAGTGCTTTAAAAGTTGAAACTATACTTGTATGGGATGAAAATTTTAGGGAACAATGACTTACTCTTAGATTTGGTACTTACAAAGCTACTTACGAGCTCGTAAGTAGTAACTACATAGTCGGTAAGTGGCCTCGTAGGTATAAAAATTGATGCCCTGAAGCTTCAAGACTTTGTCCGGTACCTACAATGACTATTTAGGGCCCCCGTAGGTACTATCGATGACCCGTAGGTAGGGGTCATAGGTATCCCCTGCCTTGGGTATTCAATTTTATTCCAATTTTTTGTTTTGATATTGTGTTTTAATTATCAACAACTCTTTTTTCAGGTACAATGGTACCCAAGGATACATAGAAGAAGGGAGTTTAGTCCAGGTTGTGCAATGAGTCTTGTGAGCAGAGTGGATCTATTGAGAAGTACCCAGTGAGACTGAACAACATACCATTGGTCCCATACTAGACTCGAGGCCAATCACAGAGGTAGGATGCAGCTGCAACAGTTGTTGATAAGTTGGGATCTAAGCCCACACTATTACAGGCACCACAGGCTGGGCCATAGAATTCACCAACATGCTTCATCCGACTTGGGCCTCGGATGAAGTCAACCACTACTTCACCATCACACTCTTTCCAGTCTAATGAGGGAGAGGATGAGTCAGATATTGGTTTAGATAAGAAGCTTGATTTAGGGTTGGGTTCATATCTGGAGAGGAGGAGGATGCAATCAACTCCAAGATGATGAGGGAACTTCAACATCAGCTACTTAAGAGTTAGACTGCACACATGTCTCTGCAATGCCCATAGACCAAGCCCATTTAAGATGGTGTGTCTAGGGCAAACAACAGATTTATGATTGAGATAATGTAAGACCCCACAAAATTCAAAGCTTAGCTCAGTCCGTTAAAGCTTTATAAGGGGTCCCCAACTTAGAATAGTTCAGCTAAATGTTAGGACAAGTTTGTGTAAAAAAAATAGTAGCTCACCGTGATTAAGCCGCATCACGGTAAGTATCTCGATGAGCCCTCCATCACGTCGTGCTGAAGGACATTTTGGCATTTGTCGAATTCCAGTAGCTCACCACGATTGCCCTGTATCGTGGTGAGGCTCAAATTGATAATTGTCACAAACTAGTGAGTCACTGCAATTCTACCATGCCGCGGTGGATATAACAATGACCCAGTCACCGTGTCGTGGTGACGCTTTAATTTGTATTCCAGTTATAGGATTTTAAATCCCAAAGGCAACTTAGACTTTTTCCATGACTCAGATCACCCTTTAAACACGAAATTATGCCTTAAATACCCTATTATTTCACTTTTCCTCACTTTCTCTCAAAAATAAAATCATTCTCTCTCAAGAGACAAAAACCCTAGTTCAAGAAATCAAGGTCAATCCCAAGAATCTCTCCAAGAACTCCAAGAAACTCATAAATTAAGGTATGTTAGATGTTCATTCATGGGTCCCTTCCACCCATGAAGTCTAAGAATCCTTTTTTGAAGTACAACGATTGTGTATTTATGATTTCCATATTTGAATTAGATTGAATTCATGTTCATGATATTAGTTGGGTCTCAATCCATGATTTAAGAGCATGTTTTTCCTGAAATTGAAAAACAAGTATGAAGAATATTTGATTATCTTGATAAACCCTTGAATTTACAAAGTGATTAAGGTGTCTATGATGTTATTTTGATTTTAATCCATGATCTAGATTACAAGTTCCAAGACTTGATCCTAATATGTGTTGAACTCCATGATACTCATGATAAGCCCTTCAATGAGCAAGTTGAATGTTGCAATTATGTCAACCCTAAGTGTTTATGATTTAATGTACTAATTATATAAATTGTCTATGATAATGAAACAATGCCATTATAGCATGCTAACATGTGTTCTCCATTCATGTACAAGTTAATGCATTACAAGTGTTTGATGAAATGTCTCTATGAATGAATTATGACCAAGTGAACATTTATATGTTATTCAAAGTTATGCTTTACTTTACTTTTCATGCTATCGAGTCCTGGGGGTATTTAATACCCGACAATTTAGCTGTTTATCTAGAGCCAGTGTCAGTTACAAAATAGTATCAGCTATATCATGATCAGTAGTACTCTCAGTCTGTTACAGAACTTACAAGAACTCAGTCAGTTACAGAACTTAGAAAAACTTAGTAATCTCAGTATCAGTCTAGTCCAATTTAGTATACTTAGTTTAGGGTCTTTCAGTTGGGAGTAGGATTTAGCACCGAGCGAGCCTAGGGATGGGGGCATACTCGTTAGTTAGGACTAGGTCCCTAGAAGCAATTCCTAAGTTCTAGAACTATGTAGCCAGCGTAGGTTATGAGATGTCACCCATTTGATAGGACTGACTACTCAGGGATCACCCGCTAGTTTAGGACTGATATCAAGGGTCACCCACTACATTAGGACTAACTCCACAGCAATTTTTAGTACCCATGGTATGGTATTAGCACCCTTTCAATTGGGGTTACAGATTAGACCCTAGCTCAGTATTTTTATTAATTGGGGCATGTCAGTTAGATGATTACCTCCCATAGTTTTGGTTTCAGTCTTAGTATAGAATTCAGTTCAGTTCTATAGAATTAGGATTGTTATATACAGTCAATCAGTATTAGTAACTCAGTTATCAGAATTCAGTACTTAGCTTCAGAAAAGCTCAGTTACAGTATACATTAATGTACATGCACAGTATTACATACCCAATAGTTACAGTAGTTTTATTTTTCATGTACTCTCATGTTCAGTTACTCTATATCATTCAATCAGTATTATTTATGCATATGAATCCTTGCATTCAGCCTTACCTCATCTAGCATACCAGTACATTCCACATACTGACACATGTTTTCTCTTGCGCTATGATGTCTTTTATCATAGGTTTGGATGCTCCGATTCTCGATCTCACATAGACAAATTTAGATTTAGCCAATAGTAGATTTAGAAGTGAGTTCTCATCTATCAAGGATATACTTTATTTAAGTATTTTAGTATTTCAGTAGAGAGAGTTAATTGGGGGATTGTCCCATCAACTCCTCTTTCAGACAGTTTTAGCTAGAGGCTTTTTAGACTAGTTGTCAAACAATAGTAAGTTTTACAGATTTATATTTCAGTTGTTACACTTGATCAGTATTTAGATTTTGAACCTTATGGCAATTCAACCTAATTTCATATTTATTTCAGTATTATTGTTCAGTGCTCACATCAGATATTATTCACGAGTTAACTTATGGTCCTTCGGGGTCATAAGCACCGTGTGGCACCCAGGGTATAGTCTTGGGTCATTATATATAACTTTATCACTGAGTAGGGTCGACCACGACACAGTATTATGGGGGATATTAGGAAGGAGTTGTTCGTCTTAGCAGTAGCTCCAGACCTGTAGGCTTCATTTGATAGATACTAGCTTGGGTGGATGAACCGGCCTTCTGATTCATATAACAACAATCAGAGTATAAGGTAGCCCCAAGGGCCTACCCCTGAATATATGTGAATGAGTCAATGAATGAATTAAACAAAGCCTAAAGGGTATTTGTAGATTATAAGAAACCCTAGAAATAAAATCCTAATTAAAATAGAAAAACTTAATTAACCATACATAATAATACTTAAAAACATCATAGGAGTGTAATTGGGATACATGAAAACCTTAGGAAAAAATTTTGGAATAATCCGAAAAGGTTGAGGTCGGTGGCCACATGTGGTGTCCACATGCAGCCTGGCCTTGGGCGCATGTGCCATATGTATCCTGAGGCTGGGCACATGTATACACCTACATGTGTAGTAAAATTTTCACACAGCTTTTGCTCTCGATAGTTTGGACTTTCGGCACTTATCATACGCATATGTGGTCCACATATGCTGCATAGGTAAGCACCAAAAGTTATTTTTCAGCTCTTTTAATCTCAGGATCATCACTTTTTGGTACTTATATTTGTCTTATACAAACCACATGTGTTACATGTGGTCTACATTTAAACATAGGTAAGTGCCAGGCCTTCCAATACTTGTAACCAAGCTTTAAATCTTCAACTTTGGTCATATGCTTTGGTCACGAACATCTGGAAAGTGTCATGAATACCCAAAATTGATCCAATAAGTAACTAAAAACACCACTTTTCATCTCTTTTCTTGAATTTAGCATCCGAAACCTACTTTACTGCAAAACACTTCAAAAATATATCAAATCTAAAAAAATAGCTTAAGTACATGCATATTTTTATAGTTTTAAGCATCGTAAGTGCCATATTTATGTAGCACATCAAGACCCTCAGCTTAGAATATTGCATGTCCTCAGACAATAAAATATAATAAAAAGATACGATGATGCTTAACCAAGAGAAACCTAAGATACCTATGGCAATCAATCATCAAATTTAAGCTTAAGATCATTACACTTTCCAAGTTTAATACTTTAAAACCATCTGTGTGTATTAATAAAGCACAACAATGTGAAACAATGGTATCAAGTTATGGAATTACATTAGCAATAAACAACCATGCATATATACAAGTTACACTACCCAAACAAGTAAGCAGCTAGCAATATAACCCATATGCTCTTACAATAAAGAAGTCTCACTCACTCATATAAAATAATGCATGCCAATGCAGGGATAGTCAAGATACACTCACACTCACACTCACACTCACAAAAGAAGTTCCAATCAATACATGTCAAATACCATAGTCTTGCCCTTATTTTCTATACATTAGTTTTCAAACAGTCAAGTTAGGTCACTATGGGACTTTATTCAGCTTGTAATGTAAGCCTCCTTGTCACTACACTAACTTTAGGGTCCACACTTTAACCAATTTCCTTTTAGTCCACCCCTTTCTCCCTTTTATTATTTTATGCATATTTAGGTTGGGTGTGGTTTCTTTATTCTTTCTTTTTCTTTTGCTTTTATTTTTATACCACACCCAACCCTACTTTTTTTCTCTTATTTTACCCTTCAAAATACCTATTTTACATCATACACTCCTATGATAGCCACCCTCAACTTAGGTGATTTGCCTGAGTTGAGGTGCACCATGTCTAAGGAGGAATGAGCCAAAACAGGTTATTGCAACACAAATAGAAAAGTGAAAGGTGTAACAAGAAAAATAGACTATAAGGCTCAAACTTAAGGATAAAGGGATACAATTCACGAATGGAAGGTCATTTAGGCTAAAAATGGACTAATATCAAACACGGCCTATAATCCTTTCCTAACCAACTATCCTACAACCTAGGAAAGACTAAGTAAGTTATGGATTTAACACACCAAGGGAACTAAGTAGCATCTCACACATACATAGCACAGAGTCAATATTAAAAGCTACTACTTATCCGGTTCATACAATTGTTAGTAAATGATTATCATGTCCCTAATTCAAATGCACAGTCACATATATATACATATTACACAGTTCAAAAATAAGCTATTGAAGGGGTATCATCAACAAAAACATGTTAACCTCCCTAGATACTCATTTTCCCCTATTTAAACACAAAACATCACAAAATAAAAACACAATATGCCTAAACATGCCGGATCTACTAGGAACAGGAATCTGAAGAAAAAAAGGCACGACAACAAATACTCCAAGAGAACATCAAGACCCACAAGCAGCCACACTCGCAACTTAAAATCATGAATTATCCCTAATGCATCAAACCTCTACAAAACAAGAGAGTTAGGAACATACCCATGGTACCATAGGTACGGAGATCTTACGTCAATCACATTACACGAATACAAATAACAATATACCTTAGGTTACCTCCCAAGAAGCACTTGATTTCATGTTGTGACATAACGGGATTTGGTTGGGTACTCAAACTTCCCCATCAAGCCCATGGGTACCTTGATTACTCAAACTTCATCAAGGTAGCCCAAGAGTTTACCTGTAATTTTCTCTCTCCATTTTAAACTTATAAATTTCACCCTTAATTGGTTTTCTAATTTCCCATTATGCTTACGGGGCAGTGGTATAAAGATAAAGAAACCAAGCAGTAGATGGCATGGTGTACCTCTTGTACTTTTCATGGGGAATGAAATTTTCTGATGCTGGCTTGACAAATTCCAAGATATAGATATATTCTTCCTTCTTTTTGCACTCTTCTATAATCTCGGATGGCTCGATCAAGATCTGACTATCCAAATATGATGTGGAAAAATGCTTAGAATGAGGTCCAACAGGCCCCAACTCAGGATTTGCAATCTTCTTTACATCCCCACATAACTCTAGTATGCTCTCCTTAAGGGTAATACTATCCATAAGAGCATGAGCAATTTTAGACTCCTCCAATTTCATCTCTTCAAATTGTCTTTTTTGAATTCTTTCAGTCTCACACCACCCATAACTAGGTTACTGAGCATTACACACAATGACTTTTACATCCAATTCCACTTGTAAGTGGTGGATATCCAAGCCAAACCTATCAAACTTTTGAATAAGCTCTTGTCTTTTTTTTCTAGGAGTGCCAATGTGTCAAGCATGCTCTTATTATTTTCTAATAATATATTTATCACACTCTTATAGTAATGCACCATATCAAAAGGAGGATCAATAGATAAGGAGTCATCATCACTCCATACTTTCTCTAGCCAGATTGTCATCTCAAGAAGAGTAGGCAACAACACAAACAAAACAAAAGAAAATAAAACCTGATAACTCCAACCACTTCAATCAAGACCCCAAAAACGTATTTCCCAACAACAGTACCAAAATTTGAGAACACTGAAACTTCCCTTCCTTAGAAGGATAAAATAGTCATTGTCAAATATAGTAACCCAACTAGGTTGGGGTCGATCCCATCAAAAATAGGTCAAAAATTCTTCACAAACTTGTTTCAATCACTAGGCAGTGCAGGAAATTAAAAAGAAGGAATTTGTTGACTTAAAATACGAAGAATTGGTTGCTATTGGTTGTAAACAATATAAGACGAACACTAGGCTTGTGTTCCTTCTGACTTCTTAACTCAGTAGACTTATCATGCACTGTCGAACTATTCTAATGCCTTGCATGCAAAATCTTATAAGTTATGTACCATGAACCATCTTTTTGACTAGTTGATAGATTTCACCCTTTACCTTTTGAGTTTCCAGATGTCGCCTTACTAACCCTTATCTTGGATTTCAGTTAACTATTACCTTTTGGATCTCTAGTTATTAGATGATAGTTAATTATCTTACTTAGATTATACCTAGAAGCGTGGATCGACCATTAATTATTAAATTACTATCGTGATCTTCTTTTCCTAGTCACTACTCTTTTTTTGGAGTAAGTAGCAATAATCTAGGCGGGATCCTAACATGTGCACCCATTAAGAAAGCAATCAAAGTGAAGAAAACCTAATACATACAAGAATCTTTATCTAGAATGACTTGGCACTTCCTCTACTTTGTTAATCTATCAGGGTTTGCACAACCCTAGCTAAGAAAATTAGCTGCTCATAGTTATAAGATCAGTCATGGAATCCAAAGACAAAATTACAAAATCAATCTCACAATAATGAAAGAAGAAATCCCAAATTATTAAATTGAATAACAAATCAAGAACAATGAGAGTATAGGATAGCCCCCAAGGGCCTACCATTGAATATATAAGAATGAGTCAATGAATGAATTAAATAAAGCCTAAAGGGTATTTATAGATTACAAGAAACCCTAAAAATTAAATTCTAATTAAAATAGAAAAAATTAAGTAACCATACATAATAAGACTTAAAACATCATAGAAGTGTAATTAGGATACATGAAAACCCTACTAAATGATTTCAGAACAATTCAAAAAAGTTGACGTCGGTGACCACATATGGTGTCCACATGTGGCCTGACCTTGGGTGCATGTGCCACATACGGCCTGAGGTTGGGCGTATGTATACACCTACATATGCTGGAAAAATTTTCTATAGCTTCTGCTCTCGGAATTTTAGACTCTTGACACTTACCTTACCCACATGTGGTTCACATGTGCTACATGTGGTCCACATGTTGACATAGGTATGTATCGAAAGTTATTTGTCAGCTCTTTTACTCTCGGGATCATTACTTTCAGTACTTATCTTAGTCTAATATAGATCACATATGTTACATGTGGTCCACATGTAGACATAAGTAGGTGTCGGGCCTTTCAGTCCTTGTAACCAAGCTTTAAATCTTTAACTTTGATCACATGCTTTGGTCATGAACATTTAGAAAGTGTTATTAATACCCAAAATTGATCCAATAAGTAGCTAAAACACCATTTTTCATTTTTTTCTTGAATTTACCATATGAAACTTACTTTCCTATAAAACACTCCAAAAATACATCAAATCTAAAAAAATAGCCTTAGGTACATGCATATTCTCATAGATTTAAGCAGCGTAAGTGCTATATTTCTATAGCACATCATACATAACCAATGACAAATTTGTGCAGTCACACAATCACATTTTTTTTCATCATCACAACCTTCATAGAAAAGAATTGTTTGTTTCTTTTGTCCTTTGGTAGTTCATAGTAAAACATATCACAATACTTGAAATATACTAAAAGTACTTGACCAGTGACCTAGTTTTTGGTATTTATCAACCATACATAAGCACATCCTCATTCATAACCTTTAACACATATATACACATTCATTTTCAAGAATGACTGAGCATTTACAGTGCTTATTACAAGTCAGATTCTCATCAAGAATTGGACTATAATTTTATGTACTTCATAATTTATTTTATAAGTTTAGTGTCATGCCTTGGCATTTATCATATTTATAGACATACCTCAACATCACTTTGAAATACCAAGTGCATTTTTACTTTTGTTCTTTTCTCTTATGATGGAGGATTTATAAAACCTATCAAATTAGGTTGCATGACAACCGTGTGCCCAATATATACCTTTTATACCGAATTGATGGAAAATAATACTTTTATTTTTGAAGAATTATTTTAACAATCCATAATGTTATTCATTTTTTCCATATTGATGACTATTATAATTTTTTTCACACCCATATATATAAAATCACTTATATTCTTTCACACTTATTATGCATTATTAACACATTCATATAAAAGCATGAAGCAAATCAATGTATGACAGATATAATAATATGACATAAAAATCTATTATTTTGCCTCGATCATCATTATCGTCAATATATTGTGTTGGGACCTTGAATCAATGTCTTATCCATAAAATATGTGTTAGGTCATACTTTCATGGGACTTAAACCCAACATCTTATCATCATGGTGCACTGAGACTTTAATCTTGTGTCTGACCCATTTTTGGTTAATAAGACTCAAATTATAGTCCTACCCTCAATGAATAATAGCATAATAAAGTAGCATAATGTTTTTCCTTTACACCAAATATAAAATCAAAGTGTAAAATTTCACAAGAATTGCTCTTTTACAAGACAGTAATCAAATATGATCAAACCATTTTTGGTTTGTATTAACTTAATTTTTGGTGATTTTTCTGAATTATTTATTTTGTATGATTTGACCATTTTATCTCTCTCCGTGGTTGCTTTTTAGTATTTCTAGAGTGTGAGAATGATTGACATGGTTCCCAATATATTTTGGTATGATTTATGCGAGTTTGTAATTTTTGGGGGTAAAAAAGGCTTTATAGTTGACTTCAATCAACATTTATTATTTTGTGCATCGAATAAAAAATAGACTGTGCCAGCAGATCCAGAATGTTGATTTTAGATTGGTAACATAGTTGGTCTGATTTTATTGCTTTTGTGCTCAATTTTGTGAAAATGATATTTTTTAATATTCTGATATCAATATTGATTTTGAAACATTGAATTTAGTAGGGTAGCACAGTTTATTTGCATTTTTGAGATTCTAGATAAATCTCGAGGGGCCTACAGAAACATAAAATCTTTTCAAGTTATGCGCCACTCAGCTGGTGCCACCGTTAAAGCACTATTTTGGCCGCCTTAGCTGTGAGTGCTAAAGACCACTTGTCTGCCTTAGCGGCCAAATTCAGCTGGACAAGGGCACT
Source organism: Capsicum annuum (assembly GCF_002878395.1). NCBI lineage: Eukaryota > Viridiplantae > Streptophyta > Magnoliopsida > Solanales > Solanaceae > Capsicum > Capsicum annuum. The sequence continues at coordinate 92,314,796 of NC_061117.1, read as the reverse complement.
TTAGCAATGCCCTATCTACTTAAGTAGTAGGAGCTAAAGCAAACCTTTTCTGCTTGAGTAGACTGGCACACATTGGCGAGTACCGCTTAAGGGGTACTTGACCGCTATAGTGGTGACCACTTTAGTAGTGATATTTTTTTCTCAAAATTTTCATTATTTTTTATATTTGGAGCTTCAGATTTTAGAGTTTTTGGGTGATTTCTTCAGTTTCAAGATTGGGTAAGCATCAAATCCCTATTTCAATTATTTTTCGTTAATTCTTATTATTTAAGTCTTGTTAAAATTCAATTTCACAAGTGAAGTCCAAGGATTTTGGATCGGAGGGCATAAATTAGTAATTCTTTGATTGAAACCCCAATTTTAACCCATTTTCACTTGAATTTATTCTATGGCTTCATTTAATCACGGGTAATATATTTTTGAACAAAAATTCTGGTTTTACTCTTCTTTTTTAAAAACTCATTTTAGGGTTTCATTTTGACTCTAACTGAGAATTAGGAAATATGTGTATCATAGGATTTCTTTTAATGCATAGATTCTATAATTGTATATTTTGGTTGATTTGAGTCATTCATGAGGGCAAGGCGCCGTATTGAAGGCTTTTGAACTTGATTTCTTTATTTGAGGTAGGTTATGACTTAACTTTCTTCATACTGAACTGGGTAGTTAATATTGATATAAAATTATGTTATAAGTGTGAGAACTAATCGTGGAAATGGCTTTATTATTGTTTTGTGTTTGTCTGGGGGCCTATGTTGTTATTTGGTAGTTTGAGATATTATTTACTATGTGTGACCGCATGCAGTCTTATATGATGTTATTAGCTTAGTAATTATATAATTGGTTGCTTTCTTATTGGTGGAAAATGTCTAAGCTGGTATTTATGTGGTATCAAATAGTATATTTTGGTATATCTTCCTCTATTAGTTTATGGACTATATTGGATTCATGGATGATTGGCATATTGACTGAATTCTGGCAATGTGATTGGTATATTGGTTGGATTTGGGAATTCTAATTCTTGTTGATTGTAAGGATTATATCCTCATATCATATACATTCATGAATCATTAGAACCACTGTGAAAATATTGGCTTTATTGATAGAAAATATGACATCTTTAGAAACCATCTGTTGTTGTATCTGCCAGAAATGAGTTATAGATATTGGATTGGTATTGGATATTGGATTGTATATGGCTTGATGAACCCCCCATGGGTCCTACCTTGAGAGCACAACTCAATAGGTATATACGGAGGTTGTGAGATAACCTCATGCATCATATCATCATCATCATCAACATCAGTTTCATTGCATTTCATATGTTGTGCACTTGTTGTGTCATATTTTCATTCTTGATTTGATATCTATATATTTATATTTCTTTTTTGTACTTGTATTTGGTATATGTGTATATTTTAGAACTACTAGTGGAGATGGTGTGGGCTATCATTTGGGAAATTTTTTTGATTACAGGTGAGTGCCAATAGTGTGTATTTTATATACTTTATTTTCTACTTTGCTTAGTCGGCCTATTATACCTATTGAGTACAAGTGGATCATACTCACCCCTACTGTGCCTTTTTGGTGTAGATCTAGGTGCGAACGTACCTCAAGGTAGCTAATTCGAGTTGTGTTTAGAGTATTTTTGAGGTAGCAGTCGATCTATGCTTCCAGAGTTGATAAACTATCTCCCTTATTTTGTCCATGTCTTGTTTTGTGTTCTGAGATATCTTATCTTTCTTTGAGCTATCAGTTTTATATTTTAAATTTGAAATGTATTTAGTTGGTTCTTATACTATGACACCAGATTTTGGGAGATTTATGATATGTTTGTTATGTATTTTCCATTATTATTTTATATATGTAGTTCAGCTTTATTCTAAAAGCCTTGACTTTGGTTTTGATATTGTTTTCCCTTTTCATATCAGTTTGGGTGATAGACTTACTTGTTAAGGCTTGGCATGAAAAGTGTTATCACGATCCTTGGTTTTTGGATCATAATAAATTAGTATCAGAGAAACTAGGTTCATTTGTCTCATTAGTGTAAGAATGGGATATCTAGTAGAGTCTCATGGATCGGTACATAGATGTTTGTATCTATCTTTGAGAGTGTATAAGATATTTTTAAGAAATCTTTATTATTTTGTTCCTTATTATGTTGACGTTCATACCTTGTGTTCTATATTATGTTTCACTTTTATCTATATAGACGGTGAGGACTAGATATCATGAGGTTAGAGATACTGAGCCAATATTCGAGGAAAAATCTCAGCCTAGAGGACGAGTTATATTTCATCGATGAGCCTGAGGTAGTGGACGAGAATGAAGATTTACCCCATCTAGAGGTAGTATTAGGGTGCTCTCCCCTAAGGCAAGTTGAGCATGCTAGATATTTAGGGCCAACTCAGGTCCCACAGAGTACTTTTACCCCAATTTTGGAAGGGTTATTGATTTTGTTATTGACCCATTTGGAGGGTGTTCCTTTAAGTGCACCTGGTGTTCTTCCAGCTTTGAGTATTGTACCTTCATCAGTGCTAGAGAATGCCTATGGTGTTCCTCCAGTTTTGAGGTTTGGGTCCTCTAGTGATATCGGCATTTGTTTATCTACTTATGGTACTCCACAGACTTTAAGTGTTGTTCTTCCTTCTGTGCTAGTATCTGAGTATAGTATTCTAAGATCAGGATTTTAACCTTCATTTATTACCTACTCAGGTGAGATCTCATCCATCTAGATTCACTATGTTTCCTATTATTGCGAGTACAATTATGTTTTTTAAGGATCAAAAAAGGATTATGAGATTTACTCAGTTGGGTCCACTTAGGTTCAGTAGTGTTGTGGGTGAGGATACCTATCAGTTCTTAATTGATTGTCATAAGAAGTTTCCTAACCTTAGTTCTCTTGAGTCATATAAGGTTGCTTACTCTACTTACCAGTTGAGAGGCGCAGCCAGGAATCATGGAGGTCACTTGTTAGTTGCAGACCTCTTGGTTTGCTAGATATGACTTGGAATCAGTTTGAGGCCTTCTTGGATAGGTTTGTGCCTTTCAGTTTGAGGGACTAGATGAGAGATAAGTTTGATAACTTGGAGCAGGGCTTCATGACTATTACGAAGCATAAGGTATGTTTCCATGCTTTGTCTAGATATTCTTATGTCAATATTAGCATTGAGTCTGAGAAGATTTGGAAGTTTGTAGAGGGGTTAGATGTTTAGCTTCACTTGCTACTACCCAGATAATAGTGTTAAGGGAGTTATTTCAAAGTATTATGGATCATGCTAAGATGACTGAGTCTATTCTTTGAGTGTCTTAGGGAGGCACCAAGAGGGTAACACAGTTAAGGCGAGTTTAGAGGTCACACTCCTCAAGGTAGAAATTTTAGAGGTTTTTATAGGTATCATGGTAGACCCATGCAGTCAGCCTTACAGGGTTTAGGTAGTAGATCTTCTAGTTCAATAGCTTTGAGTGGCTATTCTAGATCAACTGTACCTCTGCCTATAGAGTTGGCCATAGGGTTTGCTTTGTGTGTGACGAAGTTGTCCATTTAGATAAAAAAATATCCCTGACATATTCTTAGGCCTACTCCTATATCAACAACGAGAGTTAGAGGTTCTACTAAAAGTGAGTAAAACATAGGTAGTGGTACCCATAGTTGTGGTTGTGGGGCTACTTAGTTGGGTAGTGGTCGTGGATAGTGTTATTCTATACCCACCAGACCAAAGGTAGATGCTTCTGATTCTATTATCACAGGTATCTTCCTTATTTATTTCAGATCTAAATCTGTGTTATTTGATTTAGGGTCGACTTTCTTCTATGTGTTTGTATATTTTACTTTGAGTTCTGATTTTGCTAGTGAGCCTCTGCCATGCTCATCCATGTATCTACCTTTATAGGATACTTTTATGTTATGACCTTTTCTGGATATGAAACTTGGGTAGATATAATTATCCTAGATATGGTAGATTTTAATGTTATCTTGGGTATGGTTTGGTTAGCTTCTTAACATATTGTCCTAGAGTGTCTTGCTAAGACCCCAACCTTAGCTTCACCAGGTGTGCCAAGGATAGCTTGGAAGGGTGTGCTTCACTCAGGTCCTAAGAGAGTTATATCTTCCCTTCAGGCTCATCGCTTAGTTAAGAGGGGATGTTTGTTTTATATGGCCCATATTTGTGATACTAGTGTTGCTTCACTATCTCTTTTAGATTCTGTTCGTATCGTCCATGCGTTGATGTATGTGTTCCCTATGAATTTGCCTGGTATGCTTTTGGATCGTGATATTGACTTCTCTATTAATATTGAGCCAGGCACCAAGCCCATCTCTATTCCTCATTATAGGATGGCTCAACAGAGTTAAAGGAATTAAAGGATCAATTATAGGATTTATTGGATAAGGGATTTATTCGACCCAGTGTATCACCTTGGGGTGCGCCCATCTTGTTTGTGAATAAAAAAGATGGGTCTTTGCGTATGTGTATTGATTATTGGCAGTTGAACAAGGTGATAGTTAAGAATAAGTATCCTCTCCCTTGTATTAATGATCTGTTTGATCAACTTCAAGGTTTTTTAGTGTTTTCAAGGATTGATTTGAGATTTGGGTATCGCCAGTTGAGGATTAGAGCTTCAGATATTTCAAAGACAACTTTTCAAACTCGGTACAGTCATTATGAGTTTTTGGTCATGTTCTTTGGGTTTACTAATGCCCTAACCACGTTCATAGAGTTAATGAATTGGGTATTTTGATCGTATCTCATATCATTTGTCATTGTATTTATAGATGATATCTTGGTTTACTCCAAGAGTGAGGCCGATAATAAGGAGCATTTGTGGATTGTGCTTTAGAGATTGAGGGATGAGAAATTATATGCTAAGTTCTCCAAGTGTGAGTTTTGGTTGAAGTCTATTTCTTTCTTGGGTCATATGGTGACCAAGGATAATATTATAGTTGATCAAACCAAGATTACAGTGGTTCTTGATTGGGCTAGGCCTACTTCTCCTACTGATATTCAAAGTTTTGTTAGTTTGGTAGGTTACTATTAGGTTTTCACTAAGGTTTTATCATCTTTTGCGGATCCATTGACCAAGTTGACTCAAAAGAAGATTTTCTTTTAGTGGTTTAATATTATTGAGTCTAGCTTCCAAAAGCTCAAGGAATTATTGACATCAGCTCCTATCTTGACTTTGCCCAAAGAGGGTGTAAATTTTGCCATCTTTTGTGATACTTCTGGTGTTGGATTAGGTGTTGTGTTGATACGAAAGAGTAGGGTGATTCTATATGTTTCTCATCAGTTGAAGCCCCATGAGAAGAATTACCTTACCCATGCTTTTGAGTTGTGTGTAGTTATATTTGTTTTGAAGTTATGAAGGCACCACTTATATGGAGTCTATTATAAGATTGTCTTAGATTATCGTATCCTTCAGTATTTTTCACCCAGTGAGATATTAATAAGATTCAACATCATTGGCTTGAGTTGCTTAAGGATTATAACCTTACTATTCTTTATCATTCGGGCAAGGCTAATGTGGGTGAGGTTGCCTTGAGCCGAAGTCGATTAGCATTGGTAGCTTGGTGCATCTTTTGACCTTGGAGAGGCCTTTGGCCTTAGAGATCTAGTCTTTTTCCTAAACAGATGGTTAGGCTTGATATTTATATACCTGGGTATGTTTTGGCATTTGTTGAGGCTAGGTCTTCCTTGATAGAGAAGATTCAAGCTCATCAATTTGATGATGTTGGGTTGAGAGTAATTCAGGATAAGGTGTTCAGTGGAGAGAAAAAAGAAGCCTCACTTGATCCAGATGGTATTTTGAGGATTGAAGGCCGAGTTATGTACCGAGATTGGGTGATTGGATTAGATTAATTTTGAAGGAGGCTTATTGTTCTATGTATTTTATTTATTCGGGAGTGGCTAAGATATATCATGATTTTAGACAACACTATTGGTGGGGTGGTATGAAAAAGAATATAGCAGATTTTGTAGCTCATTTCCTATGTTGCTAGTAGGTGAAGGCCAAGCATTTAAAGCCTGGTGGTTTGCTCAATGGTTACCCATTCCCAAGTGAAAATGGGAACGGATGTAGACTTTGTGACTAGGTTGCCTCATACTTCTCGTGATTCTGATTGTGTTTGGGTCACCGTGGATCAATTGACCAAATCTACTCATTTGATTTTTGTTTAGGTTTTCTTTAGTGCTGAGAGATTGACCCGTATCAATATTTATGAGATAGTTTGTCTTCATGGTGTGCCAGTGTCTATTATCTTAGATAGAGATTTAGTGTTCACATCTAATTTTTAGAAGACTTTTCAGGATGATTTGAGTACCTGAGTTGATCTTAGTATAACTTTTCACCCCCAAATCAACGGTCGGTTGGAGTAGACTATTCAGGTTTTAGAGGATATGCTTTATGCTTGTGTTATGGACTTTGGAGGTCAGTTAGACCAATATCTAGATTTGGCAGAGTTTGCATATAATAATAACTACTATTCCAGTATTAAGATGGTTTTTCGAGGCTTTGTATGGTAGGCATTATAGTTCTCTAGTTGGTTGGTTTGAGGTTTTTGAGATTAGACCTTGAGGTACGGAATTGCTTTGTGAGTCTTTAGATAGAGTTTGAGTCATTTAGGATAGACTTCGAGTAGCTCAGAGTAGGCAAAAGTGCTATGCAGATCATAGACTTCATGCCTTGAGATTTAGTGTTAGTGATCGAGTCTTTCTTTGTGTGTCACCCATGAAGGGTGTGATGAGGTTTTGGGAGAGGGGCAAGCTTATCCCTAGGTATATTGGACATTTTGATCTTCTTCGGACTATTGGGGATATGGCTTATGAGTTGGCATTACCCCAAATTTATCAGTTGTTCATCTAATTTTTCATGTTTTCATGCTTCGGCGTTACATTTCAATTGAGTTTCATGTCACTAGTTGGGATTCAATTTAGTTAGATAGGAGGTTGTCTTTGTTGAGGAGATCGTCTTCATTTTAATCAGGGATGTTAGAAGGTTGCATTCTAGAGATATTCTAATAGTTAATTTCTAGTGGAGAAATCAACCTATAGATAAGGATACTTGAGAGGTCAAGCCCGATATGCGTAGCATTTATCCCAGTTTTTCATTGATTCGGGTATTTCTCTTGCCTATAGTTTAAGGATGAACAAAAGTCTTAGTGGTGGATGATGTAATGACTTGACTTTTAGTGATTTTTGTAAATTATTCATTTTTGTGTGATTTGATCATTTTACCTCTCCCTATTGTTGCTTTGTGGTAACTTTGGAGTGCGGGGATGATTCACACCCAATGTAATTCAGTGTGATTTATGCGAGTTTGTGGGTTTGGTGGTTGAAAAAGGCTTTATCGTTGACTTCGATTAATATTTATTGTTCTGTGCATCGGATGATAAAACAGACTATGCAAGTAAATTTAAAACTCCAATTTTAGGTTGGTAACATTGTTGATGTGGTTTTACGATTTTTGTACCTTATTTTGACCCTCGGTTTGGAAAGTTATGAAATTAAATTTTAAGGGTCAATTTTGTGAAAATGATTTTTTTTTAAATCTGCTATTACCATTGAGTCCGGAGCATCGAATTTAGTAGGGTAGCATAGTTTGTTTGGATTCTCGGGATTCTGAATGAATCTCGAGGGGTCCATAAAAACTTAAAAATTTTCAAGTTCAGCTGGTGCAGCTGCTTAAACACCATTTTGGCAGCTTTAGCGGTAGGTGCTAAATCGTCATTTGGCTGCTTTAGCGGTTGGCTCCGCTGGAAAAGGGCACTTTAGCTTTGTCCTATCCGCTTTAGCAGTAGGCTCTAAAGCGGTCCTTGTCCGCTTTAGCAGACTGGCACACATTGGTGGGTACCGCTAAAGCGGCTATTTGACCGCTTTAGCAGTACATGGTACCCACATATATATAATTTATTTCTCAATCTTCTTTTTTGCTATTTTTGACACTTGGAGCTTCGGATTTTAGAGTTTTCGGGTGATTTCTTCTATTTTCAAGCTTAGGTAAGCTCCAAATCCCTATTTAATTATTTTCCTTTGATTTATGTCATTTAATTATTGTTGAAACTCGATTTCAAAAGTGGAATTTGAGAATTTTAACTCGAAAACCTAAATTAATAATTATTCGATTCAAACCCCAATTTCTATCCATTTTCACTTAGATTTCTTCTATGAATTTCTTCGATCATGGGTAATATATTTTTGAATAAAAATTTTGATTGTACTTTTCTTTTTTGAAAATTAATTTTGGGAGTTTGTTTGGAACCTAACTAAGAAATAGACAATATAGGCGTTGTTGGCTTCTTTTTGATGCATAAATTCTATAGTTGTATGTGTGAGTTGATTTCGAGTCCGTTTGTGAGGGAAAGACTCTTTATTAAAGGGTTTTGGACTCGATTTTCTTCATTCGAGGTAGGTTATGACTTAAATTTCTTTAGACTGAGATAAATAGTTAATATTGATATAAAATCATGTTATAGGAACAGAAACTAACCAGAGAAATACTTTATTATTATTTTGTGTCTGTGTGGGGGTCGATGTTATTATTATTTGATGGTTTGAGACATTATTTCGTATGTGTGACCGTATGAGTCTTATATGATGTTATTAGTCTAGTAATTATATAATTGGTTGCTTTCTTCTTGGTGAAAAATGTCTAAGTTGATATTTATGTAGTATCAAATGACATATTTTTGTATATCTTACTCCATTGGTTTATGGACTATATTAAATTCATGGATGGTTGGCATATTGAGTGAATTTTTGGCTCACATGGTTGATATATTGATTGAATTTGAAAATTCTCATTCTGATTGATTATGATCATTACATCCTCATATCATATACATTCAAGAAAATTGGTATCACTGTGAAAATACTGACTTTACTGACAAAAAATATGATATCTTTAAAAACCCTCTGTCGATGTATATACTGGAGAGAAATTATGGATATTCAATTGCATAGGGTGGACGAACCCTTCATGGGTCCTAACTCGGGAGCACAACTCCGTAGGTTTATACGGAGGTTGTGCGATAACCTCTACATCACATCATCATCTTCATTGCTTTTCATATGTTGTGCACACGTTGTGTTGTATTTTTGTTCTTGATTTGATATCTATCTATTTGTGCTTCATTAACTTGTATGTTATATATGTGTATATTTTACAACTGTTAATAAAGACGGTGTGGGATACCGTTTGGGATATTTTTTGATTGTAGGTGACGTGCTCATAATATGTATTTTATATATTTTATTTTTCACTTTGCTTAGTTGGCCTATGATACCTACTAAGTACAAGTGGACCGAACTCACCCCTATTGCACCCTTTCAGTGCAGATCCAAGTATGAGTGTGCCACACGATAGCTGATTTAGGCGGTGTTTGAAGTATTTTTGAGGTAGCGGTCGGTTTATCCTTCCAGAGTTGATCTACTACCTCCTCTTATTTAGTTCATGTCTTATTTTTTATTCTAAGATAGATTATGTTTCATTGAGCTATTAGTTGTATATTTTGACTTTGATATGTATTTAGTTGGTTCATATACCGTGACATCAGATTTTGGAGATTTATGATATCTTTGTTATCTGTTTTCCGCTATTATTATATATGTGTGGTGCGACTTCATTCTAGAAGATTTACCTTGAATTTTGGTGTTGTTTTCCCCTTTCATGTAAGGGGGTGCGGATCTATGCGGATAACTAACTTAGGAAATAGATCTATTATATGTATAATGAATCTATTTTTCTTTGTGCGTGGATATTTCTTAAATGTTGTTTCAATATCTTTTAATGATTTATTCTTTTCGTAAGATGTATTCATTAATTTGTGTGGTTTATTATTTTATCCTATAGTGATTGCAGAGTTGCAGATTTTTGAATAATAATTTATCCTAATTGTACTGTAATGTATATCTAATTCTAGATTTTCAATGTTATTTATTATCTTGTGTTGTTCTTCTCGTAGCAAGTTTTTTAAATTATATAAACTATCACATGTATTTTTTTCTAAATTTTCTAAGGTTTCTTCTATCCATATTAATTTTTCTTTTAGATTCTCCATTATTTTTCTAATTCGGTTTCTATAATTAATTTCTATATTTAGATTATCTTGATTTTCTCTAGTTTTTCTTATATATTCTAACATCTCTTAATCTGAATAATATCCTTCTGGGTAATTATCCAGGTATAACTGTGCTATCCAATTTATAGTTTCAATTTCATAGTCTAATACTTTTTCTAATATTATTTTCTTAATATCTATAATTTCTATATCTTTAAGTATATATAAGATTAAGACTTTAAGATTATCTATCATTTAAAATTGACTAAATATTTTATTATAATATTTTGTAGTTGTTTGTTTTAGTCTTAGTAGTTCTTGCATATTTTCATTAAGAAATTCTATATATTTTATATCTTTAGTTTCCATGTATTTGTCTATATTTACTTTCATCTATTTTTCTATTAACTGTATGTTTCTCATATCTTTTTCTAAAATTTCTAGATATACGTAATTTATCATGATAAGTATTTGTAAGAGTAGTTAGGTAGGTATGGTATGTAATTTATTCTAGTAATATAATATTTACCAAATGCTTTTTCTAATATGATTTTTCTTATATCTACTACTTTTATATCCTTAAGTGCATACAAAATAAATATTTTAAATTTATCTACCATCACATCAGATAAATAATTATTCATTTTCATAAAATTGCTATTTTCAAAATATTCCCTCCAATCATATACATAACAAAATATGGTCATCTTAGATTACTATATACTAGATTATTCTTAAATAACATGTTCTTCGGTCACTATTAGCATGGTAATTTGGATACTTTTCTCTTAAACAGCGCCTCTACTCTGGTTACTCCCCACCACGGCTTCTTGCCTCATTTGTTTCACCTTTAGGATGGCATAGTTCTTAGGGATTTTTCTCCGTTTCCACTTTGCTAATAAACTTCTTAACATATTATTCTTCGAATAATTCTACTATAAAGTAACTAATATGAATTTATTTTATCATACCATGATTGTTGGGAATTATGAATTTAGCTATTCATAATCATAAATAAATATACCTGTTCAGGTAGGTTTGATATTTCTGAGGTTTGTTCCTCCATAGCTTTTTCCATTGAAATACATATGTTTTTTAATTAACTAAGCAAAATATTTGTTGCGTACAGGAGAGAGTATTTGTGCTTCAACACATGAAGGCTTGCTTTGCAATGCCTTCGGTTCCTCTTATTTATAGAATGAATTCTTACAAAAGTCTTTACATTTCTAGCACGTTTTCTAAAATCCTAAAAAAAAAAAGTCTCCTTATGAGACAAGAATTAGTGTCATAGCCTAAAATGTCTAAAAGGCTAAAAAGGCTACAAGAATTAGTGGTATAGCCCAAAAAGTCTAAAAGACTAAAAAGGCTAAAAATCTATACAACAATTTTACGTAAAATGTATTAATATCTTGTCTTCTATTATTATTCCGTTGATATCTTCTTGTTGTCGTATCTGCTACTTTTCATATCTCCATTATTGTTTCTTATCTTATCTTCCAGCTGGCATGCTTATCTTCTTGATTCTTTTATTCTAGGTGGACTTCTGGGATAATATTATCTTCTCCATTACATCTTGAACATTGATGGTCTGGATATTTATGTCCAATTATCTTGCAATATCTTGTCAATAATCCATCTGAAATAAATCCTTTCTTAATTGCTCTTGCAGTAGATTATTTTTCTGGGTTAAGTAATGTCATTATCCATTGCCTAACATCTTCCATATCTGGTTGTCGTAGTTCTTTTGAATTTGAATAAATCATCTGATGTTCTCTTGAATAATAGCTCCATATTGGATTTCCATTGGTATAATTATTTGCTAATTCTTTAATAATTGTAGCTAGTCCAATGAGTCATTTATTTACGTAGAAATCAGGTATCTCAATTCTGGGTATCTCTGGCTGTTGCATAATATCTTCCGGTATAATCATATCTCTGGTTAATCCTATTTTTACAACTTGTATAACTGGTTTTATTTCGTCGTATAATATCTCTGCTGGTGCAGTATAACACTTTATATAAAATAGATTTCCTTTGGTTATTCTTTTATAGGTGGTGAATATTTTATGTAATTCTTCCATAGCTGTTAGTTCTTCTCCATCTTGGGTGTATATGGTATTTAATAATCCATAATCAAAACAAGTTTTTATTAAGCTTGGGTTGGTTTTGGGTAGTGCAATTAGCTTGTTGTAACTTTGTAATTTTTGGGTTATATAATTTGTGTTTGGTTCTTTGATGTTTGTAGCTCTGGGGTTAAGGTTTAGGAAAGTTTGTAGTCTATAGATATTTTCTATATATTTTTGGGCTGTATAGTTATAAATATTTTTATCTTGGTTCAGACTATCTCGGTATGTGGTAATTTGTGGGGGTATGAACAAGGGGTCTTTTTGTGTTTTTGGTATAAATGGTTTCTCAAATATCTTATTCATATTCATGTTCTGATATCTTTGTCTACTAACTCCTCTGCTTGTACCTACAGAAGTAGATTGATAAACGTTTTGGGTTTTATGGAATGTCCCATCGTCTCCTTCTAGCTCTGGAACTTTAATGTCTTCCGATCGACATAGCTCTGCACACTGCTGAGTTAGCTGATTTGTAGCTATAGACTTCAGTATATCTTAATTAGTCTTTAGCTTTTCTATCTCATTACCCATACTGTCCACTTTCATTGAAAGCGTAGTTAGGGTGTTGAGTATTTTTTCTAGAGTATCTTCTTCTATTATATCAGTCTGTGTAGCTTTGTCTTGATATGTAATCTGCAATAACATTTTTGTTAGTACTAATTACTTCAATTATAAATGTGAAATTTAATATATTCAAGACTAGTCTCCGAATCTCTTTTGTTGTAACTGAATTTTGTATTTTCTTTGTTAACCACCAGCGTACCTGTGTATTATCTGTTCATACAATAAATTTGTTATATACAATATATGGCTCAAATGCTAACAAACATTTATATAATGAACATAATTCTTTCCTATTTATTTTTCATTTTATTTCTGTTTCATTAAACGTTCCTGAGTAGTATCTACAATGGTGTTCTAATTTTTCTGCTTCATATCGGTATTTAAGTACTCCTCCATAACTACATTCACTAGCATCTGCTTCTACTATCTATATAAATTTTCTATTTTCATCTGGAAATTGTAGTTTTGGTAATTCTTTACAAAGTAATTTTATTTTCTGAACTTGTTTTTTATCTTCTTCATTATAGTTATATTCTACATCCTTTTTAAATTTTTTCTATAGTGGTTTTAAAGTTTCTGCTAATTTTGGAATATATTCTCTTACTTGGTTTACTAATCCTAAAAATGATTGTAATTTCTTTTTTGTATCTAATTCTTTTTTTTAATTTATTATTTTTTGTACTATATGTTGTTGCATTTTTACTCCACTCTTATCTATTTGTATTCCTAAAAATTCTATCTGATTTTTCATAATTTCAGCTTTCTTTTCACTTAGACTTATTCCCGATTTTTCTATTATATCTGTAAATTGTCCTAATAATTTTAAATATTCTTCTTTAGTTTTTGTATATAATAATATATCATCTATGTATACTATACAATTAGATAATTGTTTAAAATAACTATCCATAAAATGTTGATATCTACCTGGTGCATTTTTATATCCAAATGGTAATACGTTCCATTCATAAAATCCTTGTGGTACTGTAAATGCGGTTAATTCTTTAGATTCTTCTTCTAACTTTAAATGGTAAAATCCTGATTTACAATCGAATTTGCTAAAATAATTATATCCCTGTATTTGTCTTATTTTTAATATCTTATTTAGTATTGGATAATTATATGTCGTAGTTTTTGCATTTAAATTTCTATAGTCAATAACCATTCTACTTTTTCCTCTTTTTTGTTCACTATGTTTATTTACTATAAATGTTGGACTATTATGTTTACTATTACTTTTTTGTATATATTGTTTTTCTAATAATTCATCTATATGCATTTTAAATTCTTTTACATCGTCAAAATTATATGTTAATGGTTTCTGGGTTATTATGCTATTTTTATCTATTAATTCAATTTTTATAGTAGTTTTATGTTTTTCCCATCCTTTTAATGGATCTTCACTATATAATTGTTCTAATTTTTTTATAATTATTTCTATCTTATTTATTGAAAATATAGTTATTTCTATTTTATTTATCGAAAATACAACTAGTTCTATTGTATCTTCAGTATTTTTTATATTTTTTAACTTTTGTGTAATTTTTTCACTTCCTTTTATCCAATCAGTTTTCTTTCTTATTTTATTATTAACTCTTTTTGCTCTCACTTTCTGTTTACATGGTGTTGTAAACCACCAGTCTGTTCTAGTTATTATATATGGGTATAATTTATTTAAAAACGACATTCCTAAAAGTATATCTTTTGATGTTAGTTCATAATTATAAATTTCTTCTATTGTTAATATCTTATCCCATACTTGTATTTTTACATTCCTAACTTTATAAGTAATTAAGCTTCCTTCATTATTAAATTCTTTGGCTATTATTGGTGTTTTTAATTTATCCCATTTACTTTCTGGTAAGCAATTATATCTACATAAATTAGTTTCTGCTCCTATATCTATCATAGGCGTATAATATCTACTGTAATATCCTTCTACTACTATTTTCATTAATACATATATTTTCATATTATGTTAAGGCTTTTCTTAAGAATAATTTCTCTCTATTATATGTTAAGGTTAATTGTGTATGTTCTATATTATATGGTTTTACTTGTTCTAGCCATTTTATTCCTAATATTATATCTGTTTTTTGCATTTCTTCCTTTACTTCAAATTCTATTTTTATTTTTCTAATTCCTATTATTATATTTTTTTCTGCTATATTTTTACTATTTATTAAACTTCTTGGTAGATCTGGGCACATATCATTATCAGTTTTTATTTCTTCATTTTTTACTAGATATTTTGCTATATAATTTTCTTCTTGTCCTGTATTTAAGAGTATTAAATATTCTTTTTCATTTATTTTTCCTGTTATGTAATATTGGTTTAAATTACTTGTTGAATTTCTTTCATAACTTGTTCTTTTTGATGAGCTTGATTATTCTGATTTTTCATCAGCTATTTTTTTCGTTGTACTTATTCTATCATTTACTATTTCTAAATTTTCTTCTATATCTATGTCTCTATAGCTATAATCATTATAATCTATTGTTTTTACAATTTGTTCGAATGGACTTTCTATTTGTATTTTGTTAATCTTATTTTTTCCTGTTATTTTATGTTTTGTTGTTAATACATATAAATTTTTGCACCTTGCTGTAAATATTTTACTTCCTGGGGTTAATTCTATTCCTGATATTTTCCAATATAATACTAATGATTTATCTATATTTAATCTGTTACCGCTACTGAATAATTTTCACTTATTATAAATTTAAATTTTTGGTATATTAGATTTCCTTTTACGGCAGTTATTATGCCTTTTTCTATAGGTTTTATAATTCTATCATCTGCTAAATAATTCTATTGGTGTATCTATTCTTTCTCTAAAACATGCTTTTATTAATATCTCTGTACCTCCAAGGTGTACATATTTTATTGGGTCTCTACTTTTTATATCATTTATCTCTTTATTAATTATTCTTTTTGTTACTAGTGGTAACTAGCTTTACCTTTTGCATATCTACAGTCTATTACATGTTCCTTTTGGCATACTACATAATATTCTTCTTTTTTCCTAGTAAAAATATTTTTTACTGTTGGTATTTTAAATATTTTTTCTACACTTAAGTCTAATTCTTTTTCTTTTATTTCATCAAATATGTTATTGTCAAATATTATTTTTTGTTCTGTTCCTTCATCATTTAAATATTCTTCCTTTGTTATTATTTTTATATCTTCTTCAGCCATTTGATTCATCTATTTCACTATCTATTTCATTATCTGTTTCATTTTCAAAAATTTCATATATACTATCCTCACTTTCTAATTCATAATCTATATAATTTATCTGCATATATTCTGTATTATCTATTTTTATTTCTGATATTTTTTTATTTTTTGGATTTTTAGGTAATTTACAATTTTTAGCTAAATGTCCTAATTTTCCACAATTATAACAAGTACATTCTTTTATAGATTTCTTTTTTCTATATGGACTTTTGTATTTATAATTTTTTACATAATATCTTTTTCTTGGTTTCTTGTATTTATATTTTGATTTTTTATATTTCTTATATTTCTTATATCTTTTTCTTTTCTTATAATATCTTTCTTCACATTCGAATTGGGGTGCTATTTTATTTTTGCAACATGCTAAATTTCTTATCAATGTTTTTTCCATTTTTAATTTTTCTCTATATTTTTCACATAAGTTTCTATACCATTGTTGTAAAAATTTTATTCTTGCTCCTAAAGTATCTACTATTTTTGCTTCTTCCCAACTCTTTATTATCTTTGAACTAAATGGTTCGGGTAATTTATTAAAATATAATTTTCTTATTTCTTTACTTTCTTCTATATTATATGCTCCTTTATAATAATATTCTTTAAATGCACAAGTATATTCATCTATATAACACATATTACATATTGCTAATTTTAATATTAAATTCTTATTTGTATCTTTTTCTTCATCTTGTTCTTCTTCTATTGTTGTCATACTACCAAATTCATCTTTTATAGCTGTTTCATATTTTTTTAATAATTCTATAGTTGTTAGTATAGTTATTATTGATGATGTTCCTTCTATAGGTTTATTAGTTCTTAATACCTTCTTGCTATTTTCAGTTAAATTTGAAAACCATAATTTCACTGTTCCTATTAGTGTTCTTTCTATATATTCTGGTGCATCTGTTATGTTTATATTATTAACTAATAATTATTTTGTCATATATCCTATCCATAATTGTATTTTTTTTCTATATCTATTATACAGTCTAAGTCTAAAAGTTATAATTTTTATTAACTATTTGTTTTGGTGTCCATTTGTCATATTCATTCTTTAGATTATATTTTTTAAACTTATTCTTATAATATGTAAGCTTTCTTATTTCTGATGTTCTAGGTATTATATTTTCATCTTCTTTTTTATCAAGAGTATTTATTTCTGTGTTGATATTTTCTAAGTTTTCTTCATTAATTACTTCTTGTTTTTCATTGATTTCTAAATTTTTTGTATTTGTTAATATTTCTGTATATGTTTCACTATCTTCTGAATCATAATTATCTGTCTCTTGAACATTTATATTATTTATTTCTAATTTCTTGTTTTTTATTTCTAATTTTTTCTTAAATTGATTTATCTCGTTTAGTAATTTTTGTTCTTTATCTTTTTCTTCCTTTTCCTTTTGTCTTTGTTCATACAAATCTTTTAACATTTGTAGTTCATTTTCTAATTCAGCAATCCTACTATTTTTAGTTTCTTCTATTTTTCGTATTTCTTCTGTAGTTTGTTGTTTTATTTTTTCTATTTCCTTTTTCCTATCTATTTCTTCATTTTCTCTTTCTATTCTTACCATGACTGTCAATTTATCTTCTAATTTTAATTCTTATTTTTCTAACATTAGATATAAATGTTCACCTATTTTCTTATATCTTTTTTACTAGATTATAAAATACTATTTTTATTTTTAATCCTTCATGATTTTCATATATTTTTTCATCTATTATAAATTCTTCTTTGTTCACTTTATTGTGAATAGTTCATGTTGATATATATATTCTAAACTATCTATTTGTGATTCTAATTTTGATATTTCATCTTTTTGTGTATTTATTGAGTTTTCACTAACTCCGGCAAATATATTATAATGTAGTCTTTCTATTCTTATTTTTAATTCTTTACGTTTTTCAGAAATAATTTGTTTTAATTCTTTGTATTTTTGGACTTTATTCATTTAAACCATATTTATAATATCTTGGTGGATATCTAAATCTAATTTTATTATAATTAGGTGGTATGTGTTTCAAGGCTTGCCGCGACAAGTGCCATCATGATCCTTGATTTTTGGATTGTAACATGGTCCTTATGTAAAATAGTACCAAAATATGAAGTAGTCTTAACAGAAACTTATTTTTGGTATGTAACAATTAGAAATGATTTAAAAAATGACAAAAGAACCATGTAAATAAAAATGCAAAAGAAAATAACATAAAATAATTACCAATAGATAATCAATGTGTGCGTGTTACTGCCCTGTATCATGAAAAAATTATCCATACAAAGAGCAATATATGTAACTGTCATTAATCATGATATTAAACACAAGCACATAGAGCAATAGTAATGAACAAAAACTTGTGTTACTCTTTTCTGGAAATGATACCAAATCCCACTTCTTAATCAAATTGTCAAATCTTTAATAATATAACATGAATCCTGAAGTTGTATGAAACAGTTTCACGTTTACCTATTTCGTATTTGTTTTGCTTCAATACTATAATTCTTCTTAGGGATGAATAATCGTGCTGATAACGCATCAAATTAATCTAAAAGAGTAGCAATATGAAAGAAGTAGACAAGAAAATAAGGAGATTAAATAAAAGATGAGAGTTTTTAATTCTATCAGTTGTTTAAGTGTACAAATCTTTTCAAGTGTTTTTTGTGTGTACAATATGAGATCATATGCCTCTACTTATAGTCTTCATAGAGGCATACAAAAGATTGTCATAACAGAAAATTAAACAAGAACATTATGTGAGAGATTAAAGGGTGTGAGAGTTACACCCATAATGATGTGTGAAGTAATGGAGGATTAACTACACATCATAGAGAAGAGGAGTGAAAGTGACTTAATTCCTAAGAGCTATGGACATTCACCATAAACATATTATTTCATAACAGATAAACATATTTGTCTCAATGACTAACTCGATGTAGTAGATGCTAAACTGATAACTTGATAAAGAAAATATTGAAATAATATGGTGAAATACTAAATATATAAGTGCACTATCAAAAATTTTGATGAATAAGTGCCCATGTTATCAAAAATCATTTAATGTGTTACCTAATCAATCTTTATCTAAATTATGATATATAACTGAAGAGAGAGAAATTTGAATTAGTGTTTGGGTGAATCATTTTTATATCTGGGCGTATGAATATATTATTTATAACTTTTTAAAGTTGGGGAAATCATAAAATTGTGCAACAAATAGTTGCTAGAAATCTATCTTTATGGTAGCTTAAATAAATTAATGATAAACTCGATCCCTGAGATGAGATTTTTAGGGTAGTTCTTTAACATAAAAATTATTTTATACTTTCTCCATTTTAAAATAGGTGATCCTTGTTGACTTGATACCCTCTTAGAAAAAATATTTATTAGTGATTTATTTTATCAAATTAATCTTATTAATAATGTTTTGAAAATATAAATTTATGTATACACACTTTGTTTAGTCATTTAATAATAAAAGTAATATTGATAGAACATAATAAAATTTTCTTAATTTTATAAAAAAGATAACTAAATTGAAACACATAATTTTTACAAAGTGAACCAAATATTTTAAAACGGTGAGAGTATCTTTTATTGGACCGAATTAGATATCATATTTCCAATGTTACTGCTTTATTGTTTTACGTTTTAATTTTAATCAAATATATAAGCCAAGAACAAGAGGACCAACACTGCATCACCTAGCAGTACAAAAGGTTATATAAATTGTACTTTGAGATTGAGAAGGACCAACATTGCATCAAACAGCTGTACTAAAAGTAACATGAATTGTACTCTAAATTTGGGTTCATTTATTCCTTTCTTCTCTTTCTTAACTTTGTGTATATGCATGTAAATTCAATTTTTCTTTTTTATCAGACACACATTGTCTCTGTAGAGACATCTGTTTCACTTTTGATAAATACTGATTCATCTGTCTTCAAACGTCTCTTCTTCCATTTCAGTTCTCTTTCTTTACTCTCACTATTTTTTTTCTCTGCCAAATTGATGCATTACTTTACTCCAAAGCGGTTCTTCTTCAACGTTGGCGAAATCTTTGAATGGGTTAAGTTTTTCCTTTTCTCATCAGTTTATTTTTCTGAAAAATTTATGTCTTTTTTATATTGAAACAATTGGACTGGGTAATTTAGTTTCAGGTGCTTCTTCAATTGATGATTGGAGAAAGATTATATCCATTATTTGCACATTTTTTTTATGACCTCTTATTGTTTGAAGTTTCTTGAATATTGTATTTTCCATGAGATTTGGGATTGTGACATGACTATTCAAAGTTACTGCATGTGAGTATTTCACAAATTTTTTCTTATTTTCTATTTGGAGTTGAAAAGCGAAGAGAAGATCATTCTCGGTAGCTTCAGCAACAACAATTTCACAGCATTGTTCGTCCAGTAAGGTAGTTGATCGGCGTTAACTTTCATTTTCTCTTTGGAGGTTTTGGGAACTATTACAATAGGTATGGGCTATTCACCTTCTTCTTTGTTTATCACTGTGGAGGTTTACTCTATATTGGAGACTATCAAGAATATGGGGAAGAGTATTAAATAAGTTTTGGAGTGATTTTGGTTAGCTTTTACAGTTTGAAAAAATGGTAAAATATGCATACGCTCTCTGAAATTTTTGTCGATATTTATTTTGAATTATGATTTTCTGTTGGATATTCTAAATGCATGTTATGTTGGTGCATGATTTTTACATCGATGCCCATGTGATGTTTAACAATTTGTCTGAAAGAATTAATTCTTTAGCAATCTTGCTAAAAGTAAAGGCTCTATAAAAATGATATCAAATATCCTCTTTAAGCATATGGGCAGGAATGATTTTTGTTTATATGTCATCAAGTTTAAACAGAACAACGAAAAGACCAAGGATTTCATGATGCTGTAAATCAAAAATATGTCCTGTTTCTAAAGATAGTTAAACTATTCAAAAATGAGAGCAAATGAAATCTTTAAGACAAATGCTATGTTTCTCCTCTTTTCATCAGTGAGCAAGTTAACAAACTTGGCGTTGTCATGAATATTTGTCTTTATCAGTGTGCTCAAAGAATCTTTTTTTCCTATTAAAATCATGTTAATTGATTTTTTAAACCATGCAAGTTCTATTCTGAAGCTCTGTATCTTTTTTTCTATCCTTAACAACTCAATTTATCGTATCTTAGATAAGTCTAAAAACACACCTCATTCACTCAGTCCATCTTAGATAAAACACTCTGTTGCTATCAGTCCAACCTTTTTATAAAGAAAAAAAATGACTTACATTACAAAGAATTCTTTATGTTTGTTACCCTTTATTGGATAATATTGCTGAACATATTTTTTACATGCATCATAGGGGTATTGCCAGTATGGGGACTCCTTGATACAAGAAAAGACTAGGAATTCACGAAATGGATACTAGGATGCAAAAATCAGCAAACACACAAAAGGAAAAACAACACAAATAAAGGGATGAAGAAGAAGATTTGCATAA
The DNA here is from genome assembly GCF_002878395.1 of Capsicum annuum. Classification (NCBI taxonomy): domain Eukaryota; kingdom Viridiplantae; phylum Streptophyta; class Magnoliopsida; order Solanales; family Solanaceae; genus Capsicum; species Capsicum annuum. The sequence continues at coordinate 92,293,334 of NC_061117.1, read as the reverse complement.
AAGTAAAGATAGATAGAAAAACCTTCACTTCCACCAATGAATAGCACTAGAAGGTGCATCAAACCTTCAAACACACATCACCAATGTAAGCTCAAACCTTCCTCTTAGGTGGACCAAAGGAACTCACACTCCCTCAATTACACCTTTCTTGCCAATTGATCAACACAAGTGAAATCCATCAAATGTATTAATCTCTCAAGTTTTGATGTCTTATCCAAGAACTACACTAATATGGCTTATCCAAGCCCTACACTAAGGAAGAAACTAAACTAAGAGTAATACTCAATTTCAATTCATCAAAGTCTAATGAAAATAAGCCTAAGGAGTCTATTTATACTTATTACATTAAAGAACAAAATACCCTTAATTTAAATGGGCTCCTATGGAGTGTAAAGAAAAAGCATAAAAAGATATTACACCCTTAATGAATGGGTGATCATGTAGTGTTTTGATGTGGACTTCTTCACACTTCAACATATGACTTTCTTTGAGTCTTTTTGGTCTTCATAATTATTCTTCAACACTTGGACCTCTCGGGCATCTTATTAAGGCAAGCTTCCAAGCAACCTTCCATACACGGGATTGTTCTATTGTGGGCTTAAAATAGGTCCCCCATGCGTGCTCCCGTGCCCTCAATTTGACCACAATTGGGTTCTTCTTATGTTGGCCTCGCAGGATGTCTTCAAAAACTAAGGTGGCCATTTGACTTGAATCATCCTCCCCTTCTTGAAAACGATATTACCTCGAATCCAAACCTAGCAAAACCAAAGAGAGGACAAACAAATACAAACTTCTCATGGTATGAGGGTTAGGGTTAGAATAATAAATCATCTCAATATGCCAAGGTTGCACATATTTGCAATATAACCAAGAATTCTTTAAATTAAATATTAAAAGTTCAATGAAAGATGCACAAAGGATTTGGTTATGGAATTCGCCAAACTGATACTTTGCTTGTCATGTAGACCAAGCAACAAGTTGGGCGCATCAACATCATCAATTCTATATTTGGCACTGGGGTCAAACGGAAAGAGTGGGCATAGACACGAGTCTAGACAACACTCCCATTTCCCATAGGCTTAACTCAAACTATACGACATACTCTCTACAATGGCATACATATCATCAAAAGTAAGTAGAGAGTAAAGAAAGGTATCACTCAAGTCAACTTATACTAAGGTATCTTCATGTGTGTACTCACCACTAGTTTCAACATCATCGCCATAAGTACTCTCAACAATAAGATCACACGTAGTAGTAGAAGAAGTAATTTCAAAGCAATGGACACCTTCCCTTTCTATAGAAGTACCCTCAAGTATGCACATACTACCACCAAAGTCAAAGAAATTATTACTTAAGTCTTCACAAGAAGCAAGTAATTCATCCTCATAATCATTAAACATAGGTGGGGTGTCATATAAAGGATCACAACCACAATCAATTTTCAAGGAACAATCACTTATTGGGTTTCTTAAGAATTCAAGCAAGTCAAAATTATCATCACCCAATTGATCATTCCTTTCCAAGACCTCACATTCTCTTCCCTTAAGAGTACTCTCATCTTCCAAGAAGAGATTTCCATCTTTAGGAGGAATGTTGTCATACCATAGTGGGTTGACATATAGGCTATAGCTTTCAAGACAAACTATACCTTCAACTTCATTCTCACCACTAGGTTCATTAGGAGTGAACTCATCATCTTCAAACAAGATATTATCCTTAAAGAGAGAAGGATCTATCCATGAAGAGGATATAGAATATGCAAATCCATTCTCTAAAAGATCGTCATCAAGCATCAAAGATATTTCAAGCACATGGTTATCCCTATGAGCGAAACCGAGAGTAGAACATTCACTAGAGATTATGCTAAAGGGGTTACTCCTATTTATTTGATCAACATTTTCAACATCATCACTTACTTGAGATCCATTAAACATATCACATACATCCTCAAGTGGTGGACAAATTTCACACATAAGTTGATCAAAACAATTCCAACAAGATGATGTACTATTATTCAACACATTAGCTTCAACACTAGGTGGACATAAATTGATCTTACAAGAAGAGTCAATTCGGTCATCAATAGGATCAACTAGTGTATCCACATTCACAATATGTACATCATCATCAAGGGGCAAAGAATCAATAAATGATGTATTATCATTCAACACAATGGCTTCAGCACTAGATGGACTTAAATTGATCTTACAAGAAGAGTCAATTCAGTCATCAATAGGATCAACTAGTGTATCCACACTCATAACAAGTATATCATCAACAAGAGACAAAGAATCAATAGACTCACAAATAGATAAGCTCCACTCATGCTCAATGAGCTACTAGCCACACAATCATCATCCACATGTACAAAAGTGTATGAGTTTGCTATTTTACCTTTATGTTCTTGAGTACATTTTTCTTTGCCTTGGTTCGGATCGTGGAAGCCCACTTTTTCCTTTGAGAATCTCACATCACAAGGGAGTTTTTCAAGTCTTCTCCCTTGTTTCACCTCTTTATCTCTTTTTCCCAAATTGGGATTTAGTGTACTAAGCATTTGGCGCATATCTTCAATGAAGCTATGAATATTGTCATTGATACGATCAAACGTGGCATCAAAACTATAGGCAACCATGGTACCTAAAAGAAAGAAACAAACCTACAAAACAAACAAACAAGTTAGTTCAAATATCCTCATGAACTCTCTCACTCTCGGATTCTTACCTCACACTTGGTCTCACAAGTGTTGAATACTTGGCAATACTTAGCAACTGAATGAGTGGTGAATATGCTTTGGTCCGGAATTGATTCTTGTTTGAAAAAACTCAAATAAAATGATGTATGGACTTGAACCATCAAACTGCTACGAATTTAAAAATGGGAAAAGCACATAAAAATCGAAGACGCGAAACAAACGGACTCTAATCTAATTATCAAACTAGTAGGTAATTACTAGCTTACTAATTAGGGATAGAATTGACTTATAAGAAACTAGAATCAAAAACTAGAAACTGGAAAATCTAATTTAGAACTCAATTTGGTTGTTCATAAAAGTGATGACGTGGTAGCTTGTGGTTAGACGTCACTTTTCAGATTTTCAATTTTCCCCAAAACCTTGTTTCAGCCAAATACACTTAGGAGAAGAAGGAATTTCGTTTGGGAGGGAAAAATTGAAGGTTTGGAGCCCTTTTAGAGCTTCAAATGAATTCAAAATGGATTGGTCCCCCTCACCCCCCGTCCCCCAATAAATGCAATTGTACTTGATTATTCCCTTTGTCTCTTCTTTCTTTTGGATGAGAATGAATATGCCAAGAAATATTCTTTCACAAACACCAAGTACACTCTTTTTTTTTTTTTTTTTTGGATCAAACACACTCTTTGAATATTCTTCCTTAGCAAGACTTGATGAATATGGAAGAACAAGATGAATATTTAAGAGTTGACCAAAGTTTGACTCCTAACTAAATGAACCCCAAATTCAGATTTTCTTGTAGATCTAGGTTCCTTAGGCCAAGGTGAACTAAAATAACTAAAAATAAGCAACAAGCCAACGTTCAACTTCAAAACTCACAGGGATCTATGCTCAAAAAGCTTCAAAACACCATATCCATGGAGGTTCTTAGCTCAAACTCAACCAAAGCTTGTTCCAAATATAGATCTAAACTCCCTAGGTTCTAGGGAACAAGAATCTAGCACTTGAAACCAACAAAACACACAAAAATAAAGTAGATCTAAGATCTAAAAATCTGCCAAAACACAAAAACGGGTTAAGAATTTTTTCTGTGAGATTTTCAATTTTCTACACTCTTTTTTGTTGATTTTCTTCAAGGTAATCAATAATCCAAGACTTAGGGTTGTAGGAAAAATCCTAAAACATGAATTTGATACCAAATTATACAAGAAAAGACTAGGAATTCACGAAATGGATACTAGGATGCAAAAATCAGCAAACAAACAAAAGGAAAAACAACACAAAGAAAGGGGATGAAGAAGAAGATTTGCATAAAAGTAAAGATAGATAGAAAGACCTTAACTTCCACCAATGAATAGCACTAGAAGGTGCATCAAACCTTCAAACACACATCACCAATGTAAGCTCAAACCTTCCTCTTAGGTGGACCAAAGGAACTCACACTCCCTCAATCACACCTTTCTTGCCAATTGATCAACACAAGTGAAATCCATCAAATGTATTAATCTCTCAAGTTTTGATGTCTTATCCAAGAACTACACTAATATGGCTTATCCAAGCTCTACACTAAGAAAGAAACTAAACTAAGAGTAATACTCAATTTCAATTCATCAAAGTCTAATGAAAAATAAGCCTAAGGAGTCTATTTATACTTATTACATTAAAGAACAAAATACCCTTAATGAAAATGGGCTCCTATGGAGTGTAAAGAAAAAGCATAAAAAGACAATTACACCCTTAATGAATGGGTGATCATGTAGTGTTTTGATGTGGCCTTCTTCACACTTCAACATATGACTTTCTTTGAGTCTTTTTGGTCTTCACAATTATTCTTCAACACTTGGACCTCTCGGGCATCTCATCAAGGCAAGCTTCCAAGCAACCTTCCATACACGGGATTGTTCTATTGTGGGCTTAAAATAGGTCCCCCATGCGTGCTCCCGTGCCCTCAATTGACCACAATTGGGTTCTTCTTGTGTTGGCCTCGCAGGATGTCTTCAAAAACTAAGGTGGTCATTTGACTTGTATCACTCCTGCAAATATTATCATCCCGAGCAAAACTCTCAAACTGTGAACAAAACTGGAATTCCTCCAGGTATCTATCTTGCAAGTTTTGGGTATGCTGATATTCAATATTTTAGTGATAATCAATTGATGTCTCAAGTCTAGAACTATATCAAGTATCATACTAACTATCAAGGTGGGGGTAAAGTCTGCATCTAATCTACCTTTTTCAGACTCCACTTGTAGGGTCACGCTGGGTATATTGTTGTCTTTTAAACTTTTTTCAACTGAAGAGAGAGCTGTATATTGGATTTGTTCCTTACACCATAAAAATTCAGTATGGAGTTGCAGCCTATGCCATCAATAGACAATGAACCCTGCACCTAAAGAATGTGGTATGATGTTGTAGCTTGGCTGCAAATCCATTGCTTCAAGCGTACTTAGTAGGCGTTTGGGCATGAGTTGATTGATGTTAGTAGGAGTTGACAAAGTGGTATTTGAAAAGTTAAGTTGTATTTAGACATGAAAATATAGAAGTTTTGGAGTTACACTTGAAAAACTACTAAAAATATGTTTTACAGACTGAAAGTTCCATATGTCAAGTTTGAAGTTGAAATAAAACTTATTTTGATACATGTCAAGTTAACTTGTGATGATACTTGGAAATCGATAAAATGGGACAATTGACACAAGTTTTGAACTTTGTATGATAGCAGAGTTTCATCTTTCCATTGTAAAAATTATGAGTGACTAATCATTGAAAACTTTTGAGTAGAGTTCTCTTTTAAGATTTACAACAGTGAGTGATATCTTACAATCATGAAATATGAAAAACAAGGGAAGTGTCATTCGATTGTAATTTTGAGATTTGAGAAAATTCAGTGTGGAATTCAAGATTGATTGATGAAGCTATGTGTCATATAGGTTGAACTTCTCCTCATATGATTAACAAGTAGGATTCCAAATGATATCTGATCGAAAAAAAAATTGATTTGGGTATCTGAAAAAAAGAGATGTTAGAGACATTATTTTTCCTTTATGGCCTATTTGATGATTTTATTTCACATGCATATTAGTTCTAATTTCCTTATGAAGAAATAAGAAGGAAAAAGAAGCCCGGGATAACTAAGCACCCTTAAATGGAGGTGGTACCTGTTGTTGGTGGCAAGTATTCCGTGAAATTAATGGAGGTGCATGCAAGCTGATCCAGACTCCACGATTATAAAAAAATAAATAAATAAATTTAAAGGTGATGCACCAGGTATACATATAAGAAACATCCTCTTAGGTATCTGCATTATGTTATATAGAAGTTAAGAGTGTCAATTTGTGAACAAGCTTATGTCGAGCCCTCCAATATTCTGAATTATTGTAATTATGCAATTGAGGTATACACTCATAATCTTAGTAGGTTATGTCATATGTACATGAACCATAGAGGGTCGTCTGGAACAAACTCACTTTTTAGATCTAAACTTCATATTAGATTGATTTTATTGTTCATGGATATGGATGCTCGTTATGTGAAGTACTTAAAGTTGCTTGATACATGGTTTATCAATGATTACTGATCAACATATGTTTAAAAGGACTTGAATGGAACTGCCACTGTGTATTAAAGCTAATGAGAAAGAATTGGATGTCTATATTATCTTAATGCAGCTTGATACTTTTGAGATGATGTTTTCAGGGTTGCACGAGTTGGTCTGTGAGGTACAACAAAGTAAAGATGAAGTAACTGTGAAATCTTTTTTTTAGATTGATTGTGCATGTCCTTAAGATTGTAATAGCTTTATTGTATAGCTCTTACTCAATAGCATTTGAATCTTCTGCTACAGGTTATACCATCTATCTAAAGGCTCATTACGTCACTTGCTTTCCACTATTACCTTGTGAACTCTAAAATTTTATTTGTTCTTCACTCTTTACTTCGGCATATATCTTGGCCTCTTACGTTCGAGATATAACTGCTGATAATCGATACGTTCGAGATATAACTGCTGATAATCGATATTACTTCTTAATTATACTGGTGTTTTAGAGCTAAGGAGGAGGCTGCAAAGTGCGTTAGTCAATATGTGAATATGACATACCATCCATATTGCAGTCATGAATGGATATTTTGTGGCAATATTTATATAAATGATATCCCGTAGTTAGCGTGCAATGCTGTCAATTTGATTCTACGCTAATTTACATTCATTGATTGTTATCATTTAGTGTTTTATTAAGGAAAAAAATACATAGGAAGGTCCAATTTACGTACTTTATTATGGCATTCCCTACACATTAGCATTATTTTACGTATTACGGAATCTGCTAGCGTAGTCAAATCATATTAGCATGTAAATATCTGCAATTGGCTTTATATTTTTACATGATATACGTCTTTGTAAAATCAAAGATCACTTGAAAATAAAATGTTGGGCCTGTGCTCCGCACATTTCATGGCCGTCACTAGTTTTAAATAATAAAAATTATACGAATAGACAACTTATGTTTTCACTATTATAAAAAATCCCAACTCCCTAAACCTATTACAAAAATCCCAATATATACACAGAATAATTTATATATGTCGGCTATTATTGTATATTAATAGGGAGAGAGTAAAGTAATTAAAAAAATGGAAGAGAGTGTAATTACTTCCAAAAGGTTGGTATTTATGTTATTTATACTAAATACTAAAAAAAAATGCACAACTTAATTTGCTAATCAAGAGAATAAGAATAAACAAATAAATAGTTTATCCAAATTCAGAAAGATGTCGAAAGACAAGGAACAACTTCATTTCATAGCTAAGGTAAAAAAGAATTGACATTAGCAACCATGGTGGGCTTTAGCAAAATTAAGATAAGAAATCCAACATAAATACGTATTTGAGTTAAAATGATGTTTCATTCATATGAACTATCCTTTAGGAACTGATACAACAAAAGCAAAATATATGTTAGTGAAAAATGTGAGATATTTGCTCTGAGTAGCGATATTTATCGTATTACTAACTTTTCACCCTTCCTATGCTCTTAGAGAAATTTCATAACTTGTAATAGAAAATATTCTTGAAGGTGATTTTAAGAATGAAGAAAAAGAAAATTTGAGTAACCATCTGTCATATTTTTTTTCATTATGTAGGATTTTAAAATGACTTTTCATATGACTTATCATCAATTACGAAATAAATAAGTTTACAAATTCTTTAATTACAAGAATTAATGTTTAGCCACTTAATACAATAATATATATATATATATATATCTATATATATATGTATGTATGTATGTATGTATGTATGTTCATATACATTGTATATAGGAGAAGAACTTCAGTAGATTCATAAATAGAATAAAATATAAATTAAGTTTTTCACAAAATTATTTCAATCCTAAACGTTTGGAATTCTGAAATTTCTGTCTGAATCTATACAAATGAAGAATGACGTTATTTATCATCAACTCTTGGTTATTCTAAACATTATTTTTGCAATTCTTAGACTATCCTTGAAGCCTAATGAAGTGGTTAATAAGTGGGTTACTTTTTATTAATTGTTTTATTTATCATTTATTGAAAGGTAAATTTACTACTCCTATTTGATACAAAAAATTGTATATAAATAGTGTGAAGATGAGGGGTAATAATATCGTTCAATATTTGCTGGACATTTTAGTAATTCAACTTTTAATATTTTTTTTTTATTTCCATTCTTAAAATAGTATAGACATAAACATAGATAGATATAATATGATCGATGTGTGTGTGTATATATATATATATAATCTATAATATATTAAAAGTGTGAACGCCTTTAGAAAAGTGAATTGAACCTTTTGCCCTTCATTAAAAGAGTCCGCTTTAGACAAACCGTCTTTTGTCCTTTTCCCTACAATTAAATTCTTAAAAATAAATATACTATATTTTTTCAACAATTAAATTCTTCTCAAATTTAATTTGGTTTGTACCTGGTTTCTTTTACCGAAAAAACACCCTAAATTTCCCTATAATTAACCTTTTCCAAATTTAGTCCCCCCCTCCACCCACCCATCATTTTTTTATACGTTTTTTTGCGTACTTGTAAAATATACGACCCTTTTTTTCTACTTGGTTTCTTTCAACCCACAAACACTCTAGATCTTTCTACAATTAAACTCGTTCCAAATTTAAATTTTTCTCCTTTCAAAAAGCACACGCCTTTTATACTACTTGGTTTCACCAAAAAGTATATCCAAATTTGGCTCTTTGGTTTGTATCTTCTTCCCTTCTATATAAACCCTTGAGCTTTTCTCATTGTTCATCGTTATAAACATTTGCATCTTTCATTGTTCTTCGTCTTATCACAGTTTCAATACTTTTATTTTCAGGTTTTTGTCGTTATATCATCCCTCTCTTTTTTTAATTTAAACACAATATTACTTGTTATGCCAACATAAATTGCTTAGTAAAATATTACTTGTTATGCCAACATATATTGCTTAGTTTAATTTAGCTTAATGTGTTCGATTAGTTCAGTATATTTTATTTTCTACTGTTCATAGAATTGGTACTACTAGGAGTATTGTTAATCAATTTATTCCACTTTTCTAATGCTTTCTGCTGAGTTTGCTTTACCTGCTGTGGTGTTCTTTTACTATAATATATTATAATTTCTATTACTCATAACTAATGTTCTTTATCTACCCACCTACCAACAAGATTCGCATATTCAGGTATAGTTCTTCTCATTTAACAAATTTACCTCTATTATGAAATTATACGCTATTATTGTTCTAACTTCTATTTTATTAAATATTACTACAATGGATCCTATCACGGAAGTTGTAGGTATCAACACTTTGAAGGCAAGAGATTGTATCTGGATGATCAAAGTCTTGGTCATCGAAAGCGAGTTAACGAAGCCGTTTAAGAATGGAGACGGTTCTCGAAAAATGATTATATTAGTTGATGAGGAGGTAATATTATTCTTTCATACCTCGCATTATAAAATAATTCTTTTTAATACAAAGACTATAATATTCGTCTATTAAATTATGTTCTTTTATTTCACGACACCAAAATTAATGGTACACTTTTCAATGAACATATTGAAACGTTTGGACATTCTTTACAACAATTCAAAATTTCCTATATCATAAACGGTCGCATTAATAGGGTCAATTCTAATTTTCAATCTGTTAATAAGGGCATTGCACTTGCATTCGTACCGCCCACTATAGTTCAAGAATGTCAAGGCCCTTTTTCTACATTATCTTTTTCTAAGAATTTTATTCCATTCGAAGATGAAAGATTGCATACCAAAGAAACAATAGTATTCCATACATGCTTAATATTTTCTTCCATATATATTTGGAATCTTCGTGAGTTCTAAGCTCTTTACAAAAGGCACAACCCGAAGAAAAATAGTACTTATGAATGAAGAGTAAGTTAACCTTAATTCTTTTACGAGAAAGTGTTTGTTTAATACATAAACTGTCCTATTAATTTAATAATTTACTCTTATTTTTTTAATTAAAAAATAAAGATGTGATAGAAAAACTATCACATTATGGAGCGAATTCACCGAAATAGATGACGCGTTGCTAGAAAAGTTATCTACAGAAAATTCAGTCGTGTCATTTTGTGATTCAAGGACTATATTATATCAAGGCACTATCTTAGCAACTACATCATTTACAATAAATACTGTGTTATTTTTTTGTATCTAACATATTATGTTGCGGGAAATTTTGGGTTATCTTCTACCTATATTAGTAGTATGTGGGTAGACCCCATATTTGAAAAAGCAACTTCTCTCCAAGAATGGTAATATGTGTCTTCATATTCATGCAAACAAATTATAATAGACTATTTTTATTATAATACACTAAGTAACAAACATGCAGATTTGTTTCCCAGAAGAAAACTCATAATGATATTACTTTACTACCAAATAAACAAATTAAAATGGTCAAAGAAATGACAATTGGTGAAATCGCAGATTGTTTATCTTGTGATAAAGAGGTACTATTTTCACCTACCGCAATTTAGTATTTTTTTTACATTAGTATGACGCCTAACTTTTTTTTTTCCTTTTTTGTAGGTTAAGTATGGCAAATTTATTGCAACTATCGCTTCTATAGTGAATAGTGATGAACCTTACTATGATTCTTGCATCAATTGCTATAAAAAGGTGAAAATCTATGATAACATTGCAAAATGTCCTGGATGCCCCACCAAAAAAATTACTTATGCAGATAGATAACACACATAACAACCATCAAATTACTTTCAGTCATTTGAAAATTCAAAGAATGAGATAAATATCTTTTTTCTACTGACTTCACAGATTTCTTCTAAAATTTGATGTATTTGCTGGGGATGAATGTTGTTCTATTACATTGTTTGAGGCTGTAAAATATTTGGTTGGTTGCGATGTTACAACATATAAGCAATCAATATTGGAAAAGATCATATTACATTGTTATTTAACACTTATCAATCACTAAAATAATCTGCTTTATTTTGAATTCAACGAATTATCCCCTTCTAATTAATACATTCTTTTCATTGATACAGAAAGAGAAATCCTCATTTTATCGTAACTTGATGCTAAGTGTTAAGAAAGTCTGCACATTTCTTATCAAAATTAATGCAAAAAATGAAGGAGATCGAGCAGGTAGACATTTCATTGCAAAAGAAGTCCAAGAAGTTAAAGAGATTGTTGCAATTGACATAGTAGATGAAGACGACAACTCAAAAAACTCAGTCAACGGGACCAGAAAAAAATGAAAACACTGATGGTACAATATCTCATAAAAGAATCAAACTAGAAAAGGATTAGTTGTGTTTTGTTCTCTAGGAATAGGTTAATATTTTTTTCAGTCTAGATAGTTAATGATTGTTAAGGTTAAGCACGAATAGTTTAGGCGTAGGTAGTTATTCATTCTTTGTATTTTTTTTCTATTCTAAACATTAAGCAAATTCTGTTGGCATAACAAGTAATATTGATTATTACATCTTTGTCTAACTTGATCTAGCTATACAATATTTATTTTGAACTACTTATAATATATTTTTAATGGCTTATTTTATATTACATGTCATTATTCATTAAGCATATGGCACAAGGTAGCTTTTAAAATTATGATACAGAATACTTTAATTTATTTTTTATCACCTTAATAAATAACTATATTATTTTTTCTATATAGATCAAGTAAAAGTTAATAAAGTTATTTGAATGCATAAGAAATATAGTGCTGCAATTACAATAAATTTAAATAGTGCAATCAACAATTCCAACAAACAAGAAGATTCAGGTACCCGCTTTAATTTAAATCTTTAGACTTAGTTCTCTACGAACAACAATAAATTCACTTCTTTACAAAATAAAAACACATTTACCAATAATCAGAAATTAGCGAGATGTTCATTACTAACCTCAAAGAAGGTAAATAAGAGAATCCTTTCAGTGTAGAGATTTTGTGCTTGCTAGTAGGTAAGACCTGCAAAAAATATGTAATATAGGTTTTAACTATACAAGCAGCGTGAAGTAACAAAAGATAAAAATCAGAGAATTACCTGTAGCTGAGGTTGGTTGGCCATTAAAAGAAACCTTAACTTATTCTGAGCAATAGATAGGAACTGAAATTTAATAGCCAAGTAAAAAACAATAAGCTGACTTTTTTCCCTCTCTTTGACAATTAAGAAAATACAATAAGCTAGAGTAGGCATTGAACATGGAGAGTGAAAACTATTGTGAGTATGAAAACTATTGTAACTCACTTCTAAGTTGTAAAGCTCTAGAAGACTTATATCTTTGGAAGCGCAATTGAAAATAGTATCAAGTTTGTCCATCCTCTTCTATGAGATGAGATAAATTAGTCTCATGATTATAAGCATAGGACTATAATGATGGGATAAATTGGTTCTTAGAACCAAACAACTCCTACATTCTTGCAGCTGACCTGTGTTTTTAATACACTTAACAATAACTTCAACTATGGGTAAGAGGGAGGCAAAGCTAGAGTAGGCATTGAACATGGAGAGTGAAAACTATTGTGAGTATGAAAACTGTTGTAACTCACTTCTAAGTTGTAAAGCTCTAGAAGACTTATATCTTTGGAAGCGCAGCTGAAAATAGTATCAAGTTTGTCCATCCTCTTCTATGAGATGGCTTTGATTTTACTTTTCTCTTACCCATAGCTGAAGTTACTGTTAAGTGTATTTAAAAACATAGGCCAGATGCAAGAATGTAGGAGTCGTTTGGTTCAAAGAACCAAGTTATCCCAACATTATAGTCTTATGCTTATAATCGTGAGACTAATTTATCCCATCTCATAGGTAGAAAAAAATAATACTAAGCTTAAGGTATAAATTTATCCTAGAATTAGTTGTATTTTCAAACAAATAAAGTATAAATTTAATCATGAAATACTTCACCTTATTCCATGAACCAAAGAACCCGTCGTTGATCAGTACACTAATTGTAGAATAAAATTTAACAGTTAGCACTGATCAATTTTCAAACACCAGAAATAGAGCAAATATAATTAGCAAAAGTACATTGAATCTGGAAAGTAGGAGGAGAGAATTACTTTCTGTAATGTGCTGATACTTTTAGCCAAAGATAGCATTTTCTGTTCAGTATTAGAATTCTGAAAGCTTACATGTTTTGCTAACCAAAATCTACTATCTTGACAATGCTAGATGCATCTACAAGTAAATTTTCTCCGTTAATGTCCCTACTCAGAAAAAGTCATTGAAAACAACCATTAGACTAATCATCACTATCAACAAAAAGTTTTCTTAGAAAATAATTCTAAAAGAAAATAGTTTCTTCTATGCTTATAACAAGAATTGCAACTCGGACTCGGAGGCTTTAGTGGTTTCATTAATAAATATTTAAATCAAGTGACATATTTCACTCGGTGTAACTAGTATCTACCTATGTATTGTCTTAGTTCTATGCAAGTAAGCCACCCTGATACAATATGCCTAGTTTGAGCTTCAGTTGTCAGTACAAAGCTTGGAAATATTTGAGTTATTTCCCTGGAATGTAAAAAATAAGTTCCATCTTCTATAACCCTCCTAGTGTGATCCCACAAGCGGGATACAAAACCTCAAGTTACAATTGTACCTGTGAATCTCCAACTCAGTCCATATTTAAATAATAGCTTCTCTGATAACAATAGATTAACTTTTTTATAGGTTTATTCATGTCAAAGTTGAAACAAGTAACTATAAAGCTATTTATTCTGATGCTTTATCGGACATTCAGTAAACAACCAAAGCAAAACATGTCTGAAGCTATTAAAAGTACAAGGTTGATAACTTATGTTAGTAATATCACTCCGAGTACTTCTACTATGAACTGTTCCATTTGAAATTAAACTCTTTAGTCTAGCAACCCAAATCTCTGCTTTAATTTGGTTACTGCAGATTTTCAAAATGCAAAATGATAACATATTTATTAGATGCCTTCAAATTTGAATCAAACTGAATGTAGTGTTTACTTATTTTTAAAGGTAATAAAAGGATTGAGTCCATACAAGATGTCATTATTGAAGAAATAAGACCAATAAAAAGATGCAAAATATATTGGTTCCTAAAGGCTCTATCACAAAGGTATGAAATTAAAGGTAATGCAATACTATTTTATTAATTAAAGTTACTTACATTCTATTTGTGTTAGTTTTATTGTTTATTAATATTTCTAACATTTTACACAACAAATTTAGGTGAAATTGACTACATACCATCAATATCATCTATTCAAAAGTTGGAAAATGTTCCTGAATGCACTGATTGTCTTGCTATGAGATTTTATTATGAGACTCCAACATTTTGTTGCGATAGTAGATCAATAAAACTTGCAAATACTGCAGTTCCAACTCAATAATACGATTTGTTCTTCTCTAAATCTAAAGTAGCAGAAGAATTTGGCAGACACATTAGAGCATATAATAGCATATTTGGATTTATGTCTTTTGGTGTTAAACTTGAAAATCATTTGGCATCTTCACGAAAAACAGTTTACACATTTCGAGCAAAGGGTCAAATATATCATGATCTCCCTCATTACTACCCCATGATAATAATCCACGTTATTTTCAGATGTACTTTTTTAACACAAAAAATGAGTCACACAATAAAATTTCAGAAGTCAAAGAAACCAATTTATCTGAGGAAGTTGTCAATAATTAAACAAATAATGAATGGCAATCCTTATGCACAATTGTTTTGCCAGCTAAAGGATCATTCAAACTTTAAGGATTTAGAAATTCGAATTGCTTCCACTGCTAAACTAGATCAACATGTTTATAAAAACACATTAGTATATCAAGTTACTGCAATTTGGATAGACGGAAACAACCCCAATGTACCATTTGATAGAGATATTATTGTTCATGAACATTCAGGTAATATTCATAGAGTAAAACATTATTACAAAAGTTATGACCCACTCCAATATCCTTTGCTTTTTCTAAGTGGTGAACTAGGCTGGCACTAAGGAGTACGAAAATAACATAAAAAATGTAAAGGTAAACAGGAACTGAAGTTGCAGGCCTCAACCAGAACAACCCTACATTTGTGTCCGTTGATGAGATGTTTGACAACGAGGAACAAGGTAAATTTTTGAAACAAAATCTCTTAGAATTGTGTACTTACAACTATCATATCAATATATTTAAAAATATTTTACAGGTGTACGACGTGGAGCTAAAAATTATGTCTTTTATAGAGAGTACTATTGTTATAAGCTGCAAATACGTAGCGGAGAAAACACAATAATATAATTATGTGGACGATTATTTCAATAATTTTTTTTGACATGTACATCAAGATAGAAACTACTCGACTTGAATATTTTAGGTTTGGGCAATCAAATTTTAGAAGGAAAATATTGCAAGGCATAGTTGATAGTATTATGGCTGGAGAAAGTAGAGGCTCGAAAGTTGGTCAAAGAATAATAATTCCTACATAATTTGTCGAAGGTCCTAGGGACATGCATCGTAGATATATGGATGCAATGGCTCTCGTTCAATATTTTGGAAAATCAAATTTGTTTATCACAATGACATGTATACCGATTGGCTTGAGATCCAAGAAAATTTGATAGAAGGACAACTTGCTCAAGACAGACCTGACTTGGCGACTACAGTTTTCAGATCAAAGTTACAAGATTTAAAAGATCAAATCTTTAAGAAAATATATTTGAACCTGTTGCAGCATATGTTTCTGTGATTGAATTCCAGAAAAGAGGCCTACCACACAATCATCTTTTATTAATACTAGAATAAGGATACAAGTTAACATCACCAGATGATTATGACAAGTTTATTTCTACTGAACTTCCTGATAAAGAAGAATTTCCTATTTTGTATGACTTGGTTGTCAAACATATGATGCATGGCCCGTGTGGAAAAAATATCCAAAAGATTCATACATGAGGGATGGTCAATGCAAGAGTTATATCCTCGACCATTTAGTAATAAATCAATACAAGAAAATGATAGCTATCCTATTTATAAGAGGCAAAATGATGGAAAAAAAGAAAAAGTTTGAAGAATGATAATGAATTATCAATGGGTTGTTTCATATAATTCTTATTGACTGAGTACATATAATTGTCATATCAATGTTGAGTCTTGTACAGGGGTTAAAGCAATAAAGTATCTTTATAAGTATATATATAAAGGACATGATAGATACGTTGTTTATATCGAATCAGATGATGGAGAAAAATTCATTGATGAAATTAAGAGTTTCCAGGATGCACATTGGGTTGTTGCACCAGAAGCACTATGGAGAATTTATGAACTTGATCTTAGTGAAATGCAGCCTCTGGTCATTAACCTTTAACTACATCTTCCAAATAAACAAACAGGTAAACAATTAGGCTTCCTTAAGTG
Source organism: Capsicum annuum (assembly GCF_002878395.1). Lineage (NCBI taxonomy): Eukaryota > Viridiplantae > Streptophyta > Magnoliopsida > Solanales > Solanaceae > Capsicum > Capsicum annuum. The sequence goes on along the minus strand of NC_061117.1, from coordinate 92,276,750 downwards.
TAACACCCTGAGCTTGTACCTTGGACGCTACATGGTGCTCATAATCCCAAAGGGCCATAAGCTAACCCATGACTGGTACCTACTGCAATAACTGAATAATAATATTGTAGTATGCAGAAATTAGGCAGAAAACATGCCATAAAGTTCAATACTATATTAAAACTGAATACGGTATAACAAATACCAAATCTGATACATCTGTTTGAAAATACTCTAGTCTGAAAAGCCTCTACTGTATGAATCATAGAGTTGATGGGACAAGCTCCTAACTAACTCAAACTACTGAAACTAGTACTGATAAGCCAAAATACTAAAGAAATAATCATGTTCTCAAACTATGAGGACTCACCACTAACTCTGACTGCTGAAGATTTAAACTGCTAAGGGTACTCGGGAGCTCGTGCATCTAAATCTATGATATAAAACATCATAGCTCAAGAGAAAAGTATGCGTTAGTACTTTGAATGTACTGGTATGCTAAGTGAGGTAGGCTGAAATACATGGGTTCATATACATGAACAATACAGACTGAATGACATGGAATATAACTGAATGAAAGTACATACGTAAATCTGTAAACTGCAACTGAGATCGTGATAACACTGGAATACTAAATCTGAATATGAATTACCTGATATCTGAGCCTACTGATACTGAATTACTAATAGCTGAGTGACTGTATCTGACAATCTTGATTCTATTGAACTATACTGAGTTTCATTCTGAGCTGAGTGACTGTATCTATCAGTCCTAATTTTTTGTAGAACTGAACTAAGTTTTATACTGAGACTGGATCTAAAACTGAGACTGTGGGAAGTAATCATCTAACTGACATACCCTTCTCTGAGCTGATTGGGGTCCAACCTGTAACCTCAGCTAGAAGAGTATCAGTATCGTGCCATAGGTAAAGACAAACCGAGTCACCCTCATCTGGCAGATGCTCTAAATGAGAATGGTGGTACCCTTAACTGGAAGGTAGATCACAATATCAACCCTCAATTGGCAGGTTGATGTCTCAACCTATGCTACCTACGTAGTTCTGGAGCACAAAGACTGCTTCTAAGGATCACACCCTCTACTGGTAGGTGAGTCCCTATCCGTGGGTTCACTCGGTGCTGAATCCTATTCCTAAATAAATAGACACTGGACTGGATTCTAGACTATTCTAGGATAGACTGAACTGTTCTGATCGTACTATATAACTAACTGAATAGAGTTCACAGCATTTTGCGGACTGATGGAATACTACTAAATTCTATTAACTGACTGAGTACTACTGAGGTCTGAACTGGATACTATGATTGATTTTTGAATACTACTGATTTTTCCTGAGTTCTATAACTAACTAAATTTTATCGATCGTGTAATACCCCATACTTTTCCTAGCTAGTTTCATCTCAAAAATATCTAGTATTAGCTTCTAAATTGAATGATAGATATTCTATGAGGAATTTTCAATATCTTCACTTTTTTTCATGTGGAAAATTCAATAAGCTTTCCATCGAAATAAGATTCACCCAAATCCGATAATCGGGTCAGAAGTTACGACTATTTCAAGTTCCAATCATAAAACAGTGGCATATTAGTCAGTGGAGCGCCACATCACAAGAGGAATGGAATTTGGAAAATTCCATTAGTGGTCCGCGACTATGGTACATTGCGTCTGGGACAATATTTAGAATTATCCTTTTCCAATGTCTTAGTGCGATTTCCTCTGCGTCGCGTTAAAGTTCCAGGTCATAAAAGAAGGGGCAACGTGATGGCTCTGCGTCGCGCCATCCCTTAGTTTTTCAATTGTCAACTTACAGTGACACGATGCAATAGAGCCGCGTTGAGCCAGGGGTTCAGTTTGGAAAACTTTCACTGAAATTAAATGACGCGTCTAGGGTTAAAAGGGTCAACTTTCGACCCCTATTTAAGCCCTTTGACACGTGATTCAGCCTACTTTTTACCCAAAATGCACTCTCTTCTCTCAAAAACCTTTCAAGAACAAGCCAGTGTATTCATAGAAGATCCAATTTTAAGAAAGTTTCTCTGTCAATTTTCATGAAATCATGAACTAAGGTATGCGTAGTATTCATTCATGGACTCCTTTCATCCATGAAGCCCAAGAATCTCCTTTCTAAGTTTAATTTTATGGATTTATTTATGAATTTCATTTGGGTTTGTTTTTTTTATGTTGAGAATGATCAATTGAATTCAAATCCATATTGGGTGATCAATTTTATGTGGAATTGATTTGTATAGATGTACATTCATGTGAACCTATGAATAAAACCTAGGATGATGAAATTAGAGATGAATCATGATGATTAATTGTTGTATAATGTTGTCTACATGTGCTATGCCTACCATGTGTTTTGATTAAATATCAAGATGAAGGAACAATGCCCAACTAGTATGATATCATGAAATCCCTATGTATGTACAAGTTATGCCTATCACATGATTTGATGGAATGCTTCTATAAATGTATTATGGATTATGATGTTAGTTATATGTTCAAGTAAGTTATGCTTAGTCAGTTTTCCTTCCAACGAGTCATGAGGGTACTCATACCCGAAACATTAGCTGTGTGCCTAAAGCCATGTCATGTTTTCACGATACTCTCAGTCAAGCTATGATCCTTAGACTTCAGACAGTCTTATGACTCATGAAATCTCCATGATATCATGACCTCAGTCAGTTGTCAACTATCATTAGTATTCCATCAGTCAACAAGAATTCAGAAATTCAGCTCATGTTTAGTTTAGTAAATCATGTTCAGTGTCCATTTATATGGGAGTAGAAATTAGCACCGAGTGAACCCAAGGATGGGGACACACACTATCAGATGAGGGTGTGATCCTTAACAGTCATCCTTGCATTCTAAAACTATTTAGACAGCATAGGCTGAGACATCAACACTGTCGATGAGGGTTGATGAGGTGGATAAGCACTTTCAGATAAGGGCCCCACTGTTCTCATACAGGCGATACTATCAGATAAGGGTCACTCACAGCTTATCCTTATCAGTGGTACGGTATTGACACTCTTCTAATTAGGGTTACAGATTGGACCCCAACTCATCCATAATGGTGCATTAAGGGTATGTCGGTTAGATAACTACTTTCCACAATTTCATGTTACAAAATCAGGATTGTCAGATACAGTCAAATCATATATAGTATGGAACTCAGATAGTTCCATCACATTTAGGACTGTCAGATACAATCACTCATATTATCAGTTATATTCAGATTCAGTAATCATGTTATCACAATATTATTGTCAGTTGTTATGTCTCATACATGTATTCTCACGCTCATAATAGTTAGTCAGTTATTATTATTATTCATGCATATGAACGCTATGCATTTAGCCTACCTCACATGCATACCAGTACATTCAAAGTACTGACGCATTTGTGCTATGGTGTCTTATACCATAGGTTTAGAGACACGAGCTCCAGAGCAATAGTAGATTCCAAGTATCTGCAGATAGAGTTAGAAGTGAGTCCTAATTTTTTAAGGATATGATTATTTCCCTATTATCTTATTAGTCAGTTTATTAGTTGGAGTTAGTTGGAGACATGTCCCATCAACTCCTTATTCAAATAGTTCAGTCATTTAAAGACTTTCTAGACTATCTTATTTCAGACTTTAGTATGTTCAGTTTTGTTTTGGGTATACTATTACCCCACATTGATGTTATATTATTCAGACCATGTTCAGTATTGAACCTTATGGCCTTTTAATTTTATGTTTCTGTATTATAAAGTATTTTATGCAGTATACAACTACAGATATCAGTCATGGGTTAGCTTATGGTCCTTCGGGGTCATGAGCACCGTGTAGCATTTCTAGTACCAGATTTGGGGTGTTACAAACTTGGTATCAGAGCCCAAGGTTCAATAGAGTCCTAGGAAGTCTGAAAGACGCATTTAGTAGAGTCTTGTACATGGGTGTGTTGCGTGCCACATTTATGTGCAAAAGGCTATAAGATGTTTTAGGAATAGTTTCCTTTCTTTCAGTATTCATGTCGTGCCAGTGAACATAATCTCAAGTCAGTCTCTCAATCTAATCTGTTTCCCCCATTTTTCTACAGAACATGCCTCCTAAAAGAAGAAATGGAAATCAGTAAGCCCCTCAGCCAAAGATCCTTTGGGCGATCATGTTTCTTATGTAGAGTTCAGGGCCATATTCACTACTCTTGCTCAGTCAGTTGCCGCTCAAAATGAATGGCCAGCTATTATTTCGACCAACCTAGTGGCCAACTCAGTCGCAGCTAGGATTCGGGACTTCACCCGAATAAATCCTCCATCCTTCCTCGAGTCTAAGGTAGATGAGGACCCTTAAGAATTCATTAATTAGGTTCAGAAGGTGATAGACATCATGGGGGTGACTACTGTTGAGAGTGCTGAGCAAGCTGCATATCAGTTGCAGGATGTGGCTCATACTTGGTTCAAATAGTAAAAGTTAGAGAGGACAGATGATCTAGGTCCTATATAATGGGAGGAGTTTGTCACTGCATTCTTAGACAGATTCTTTCCCAAAGATCTTAGAGAGGCTAAGGTGCTAGAATTCATCAACCTCAGGTAGGGTAATATTACGGTGAAAGAGTATTCTCTCAAGTTTACTCAATCAACTAGATATGCTCCTCATGTAGTTGCAGATAGCAGAGCAAGCTGAGTAAGTTTGCTTTAGGGGTAAATGATAGCATGGTAAATGAGTGCAGATCTGCCATGCTGAATAGTGACATAACTTTAGCTAGGCTTATGACTCATGCTCAGCAGGTAGAGAAGCAGAAGATTAAGTAGAGGGAGAAGCAGAATAAGAGAGCGAAGACAAGTAGTTTCAACTTCGCTCAGCCTAAATCAGAAGGAGTAAACCATTCCCAGTTTCATCCTAAGTCATCAGTTTCATCCCCTTCTTTAGCCAGTTCTCTAGTTCCTAAGTTTAGGGAGGGTAACAAAAATAGAGCGCCAGGCTCTAAGTCTCAAGGCAGTGTTAGCAATACCCAAACTAATTCCCTTTGTCAGACTTATGGTAAGAACCACAAGGGTGCTTGCAGAGCTAGTAGCAATGTCTATTTCGGTTGTGGCAAGCCAGGCCACAGAGTCAAACACTACTCTCAGTCAGGTTATTAAAGTCATCTCTTCTCCTCAGCTCAGTTCAGTCACCCAAATCAGCAGGGTGCCACCACCAGTGCTACTAGTGGGCAACGCCCAAATTGTTTCAATGCTCTTCAGTCCTAACAGGATTAGGAAAATTCTCTTGATGTAGTTCCTGATACGTTACAAATCTTTCATGTACATATTTACGCTTTCTAAAATTCAGAAGCTTCTTTGTCTTTTGTTACTCCCTAAATAGTAGGGGATTTCAAAATTAGTTCCGAAATCCTAGCAGAGCCCTTTTCAGTCTCTATCCCAGTGGGTAAAACCATCATAGCCCCGCGGGTATACAAAAACTTCCCGATTATGATATTTTAGAAAGTCACTTCAGCAGATTAGTCGAATTAGAGATGACTGATTTTGATGTCATTCTCGGCATGGATTGGCTTCATTCCTGCTATACCACAGTCGATTGTAGAAACATAATAGTCTAGTTTTTGTATTCGAATGAACCCATCCTCGAGTGGAAGGGTAGTACTTCAGTTTTTAGAGGTGAGCTTGTTTCCTACCTTCGGGCACAGAAAATAATATCTAAAGGATGTGTTTATCATCTTGTTCGAGTTAAGGACACTAATCCAAAATCTCCCAGCCTTGAATCAATTCCAGTTGTAGGTGAATATTTAGATATCTTTCCCGAAGATCTTCCAGGAATTCCTCCCAAAAGGAAAATATATTTTGGCATTGATCTTCTTCTAGATACTAAGCCTATATCCATTACACCATATAGAATGGCACCAACAGAACTCAGAGAACTGAAAGAACAATTAAAGGATCTCTTAGATAAGTGATTCATCAGGCCCAGCATTTCCCCGTGGGGCGCTCCAATATTATTCATGCACAAGAAAGATAGTTCTTTTAGGATGTGTATAGACTACCATTAACTCAATAAGGTCATAGTCAAGAACAAATATCCTCTTCCCAGAATGATGACTTATTTGATCAACTTCAGGGTGCCAGTTATTTCTCTAAGATAGACCTCAGATCTGGTTATCATCAGCTCAAAGTCAAATAATGTGATATTTCAAAAATAGCTTTTCGTACTCGGTACGGTCACTTTATATTCCTAGTAATGTCATTTGGTCTTACCAATGTCCCAGCTACTTTTATGGACTTGATGAACCTTGTGTTCAAGTAGTACTTGGACATTTTCATCATAGTCTTCATAGATGATATCCTGGTCTATTTTCGCAGTGATCGCGATCATGCAGACCATCTCAAAATAGTACTTCAGACTCTTATAGATCATCAGTTATTTGCCAAATTTAGTAAGTGTGAATTTTGGCTAAGGTCAGCAGCATTTCTTGGTCACATCGTTTCCGGTGATGGCATTAGAGTAGATCCTCAAAAGATCAAAGCAGTAAGAAATTGGCATCACCCTATCTCTCCATCAGATATTAGGAGTTTCTTGGGTTTGGCTGGCTATTACAGACAGTTTGTTGAGGGATTTTCTTTTATTGCATCCCCTATGTCTAGATTACCTCAGAAGAAAGTCAAGTTTTAGTGGTCAAATCCTTGCGATAAGAGTTTTTAAGAGTTAAAGACTCGACTCACCTTAGCTCCAGTCTTAGATCTCCCAGATGGATAAGATGGGTTTGTAGTGTATTATGATGCATCCAGAGTGGGTCTAGGTTATGTCCTCATGCAGCATAGTAAGGTCATATCCTACGCCTCCAGACAGCTTAAGCCCCATGAAAGGAATTATCCTACTCATGATCTTGAGTTAGCAGCCGTAGTCTTTGCTTTGAAGATTTGGAGGCATTATCTCTATGGATTTCATGTAGATGTGTTCACAGATCATAAAATTCTTCAGTATGTCTCTTCTCATAAAGATCTCAATCTTCGTCAGAGAAGGTGGTTAGAGCTCTTGAAAGATTATGACATGAGTGTCCTTTATTATCTGGGCAAGGCCAACGTAATGGCTGACATTCTCAGTAGACTGTCTATGGGTAGTGTTGCTTATTTAGATGACAGTAAGAAGAAGTTAGCTAAGAAATTCCATTATTTTGCCAGACTAGGCGTTCGATTAGTCAATACAGATGAGGGTGATATATGGGTTAAGAGTAGTTCAGAATCATCTATAGTTTCTGAGGTAAAAGAAAAGCAAGATAAAGATTCCAGCCTTGTCAAGTTTAAAAAGTCAGTTCAGGATCAGAAAGTAGAGGTTTTCTCCCAAGGGGAAGATAATATTTTGTGTTGTCAGGGTCATCTCTGTGTTCTAGGTGTAGATCACTTAAGGCAGTGAATTCTTGTAGAAACGCATGGTGCACGCTACTCTATTTATCCAGGGGCCACAAAGATGTACAGCGACTTGCGGGAAGTCTATTGGTGGAGTGGGATGAAGAGCGATCTTCCAGAGTTTATGGCTAAGTGCTCTACATTTCAGAAGGTTAAGATAGAGCATCAAAAGTGTAGTGGGTCCATGTAGGAGTTCAATATTCCTACTTGGAAGTAGGAAGTTGTGAACATGGACTTCGTGATGAGTTTTCCTTGAACTTGTCATCAACATGATTTAGTTTGGGTCATTGTAGACTGAATGGCTAAATCAGCTCATTTCTTTCCAGTTCATACCTCTTATTCAGCCGAGGATTACGCCAAACTCTACATCAGGGAGTTGGTCAGATTGCATGGTGTTCTACTATCTATTATCTTAGAAAGAGGTACCCAGTTTACCTCTCATTTCTGGAAAGTGTTCTAAAGGGGTCTTGGTACCCAAGTTCATCTTAGTACAACCTTTCATCCTCAGACAGATGGTCAAGCAGAAAGGACCATTCAGACGTTAGAAGATATTCTAAGGGCGTGTGCAATCGATTTCAAGGAAAGTTGGGATGACCACTTACCTTTGATTGAGTTTGCATACAACAACAACTATCATTCTAATATTCAGATGGCTCTATTTGAAGCTCTTTATGGTAAGAGATGTAGGTCTCCAATTGGTTGTTTCAAAGTTAGTGAGGCCTCAGTCATAAGTCTTGACTTGGTATTCGACACCTTAGAAAAAGTCCAGTTGATTAGAGAAAGACTCCGGGCTGCTCAAAGCCGACAAAAGTCTTATGCAGATGTTCGTAGAAATGATCTCAAGTTTGAGATTGATAACTATGTCTATCTAAAGATCTCTCCCATGAACGGAGTGAAGCGGTTCGGCAAGAAAGGAAAACTCAATCCCCAATATGTCGGTCCCTTCAAGATTCTCAGTCGATTCGGCAAGGTAGCTTATGAGCTCGAATTGCCTTCAGATCTAGCCTCAATTCATCCAGTCTTTCATGTCTCTTTGCTCAAGAAGTGCATAGGTGACCCATCAGTTGTAGTCCCTATTTAGAGATTTGATGTTCAGAATACTCTCTCTTATGAAGAGATTCCAGTCAAAATCTTAGACTATCGGACTCATAGATTGAGGAACAAAGAAGTCCCTCTAGTTAAGGTTCTTTGGCGAAATCAGTTTTTCGAGGGAGCTACTTGGTAAGTAGAGGCAGACATACGTACCAAGTATCCTCACCTCTTCTTCGCCAACTCAGATCAACCTCAAGGTAACAGTTTTCCTTAAGCTTACTCAGTTTCATGTTCGATGTTCATCACAAACTTGGTATGCAGCTTCATGTTCATGTTCCCATTAGAAAGTTGGTATCAAGTACCATTGCATATTCAGTCATGCACGCATGTATCATTTCAGTTATGTAATTATGCATCATACATGCATTCTCATTGTGACAAACCTAGTTCTTCAGAACACTCAGTCATGCATTCATGAATCAGTTACACATGCATCAAATATGTATGTTCAGTATTATATGTTCAGCTTGTCAGTCATATCAGTCATAAGATTATGTTCCAGTTATTCATGTTCAGCATGTACATCAATTGTCTTTTCTCCCCTCTCAGTCATCTCATTCAAGGATGAATTTTCTCATGGGGGAGACATTGTAATACCCCATACTTTTCCTAGCTAATTTCATCTTAAGAATGTCTGGTATTAGCTTCTAAATTGAATGATGGTTATTCCATTAGGAATTTTCAAGATTTTTACTTTTTTTTCATGTGGAAAATTCAATAAGCTTTCCATCGATATAAGATTCGGCCAAATCTGATAACTGGGTTAGAAGTTATGACTATTTCAAGTTCTCGTCGTAAAATAGAGCCATATTAGTTAGTGGCACCGCGCCACAAGAGAAAATGGCAATTGGAAAATTCCAATAGGGGTCCACAACTATGAAGCATCGCGCCAGGGCCCAAATTCAGAATTGTCCTTTTCCAGTGGATTAGCGCGATTTCCTCCGCGTCGTGCCAAAGTTCCAGGTCGCAAAAGAAGGGGCAACGCAATGGCTCCACGTCGCTCTATCCCTTAGTTTTCCAATTGTCAAATTCTAGTGACACGGTGTGATAGCACTGCGTCGCTCCAGGGGTTCAATTAGGGAAAATTTTACTGAAATTAAATGACGCATCCAGGGTTAAAAGGGTCAATTTTCACCCCTATTTAAGCCCTTTAACACGTGATTCAACCATTTTCCACCCAAAATGCACTCTCTTGTCTCAAAAACCTCTCAAGAACAAGCTAGGGTTTTCATAGAAGATCCAATTCCAATAAAGTTTCTCCATTAATCTTCATAAAATCATGAACTAAGGTATGCGTAGTGTTCATTCATGGACTCCTTTCATCCATGAAGACCAAGAATCTCCTTTCTAAGTTTATGTTTATGGATTTCTTTATGAATTTTATGTTGGGTTTGTTTTGTTTATGTTGAGAATGATCAATTGAATTCAAATCCATGTTGGGTGATCAATTTTATGTAGAATTGATTTGTATAGATGTACATTCATGTGAATCTATGAATAAACCCTAGGATGATGAAATTAGAGATGAATCATGATGATTAATTGTTGTATAATGTTGTCTACGTGTGCTATCCCTGCCATGTGTTTGATTAAATGCCTAGATGAAGGAACAATGCCCAACTAGTATGATATCATGAAATCCCCATGTATGTACAAGTTATGCCTATCACATGTTTTGATGGAATGCTTCTATAAATGTATTATGGATTATGATGTTAGTTATATGTTCAAGTAAGTTATGCTTGGTCAGTTTTTCTTCCATCGAGTCCTGGGGTAATTCATACTTGAAATATTAGCTGTGTTCCTAGAGCCATGTCATGTTTTCAAAATACTCTCAGTAAAGCTATGATCCTTAGACTTCAGACAGTCTTATGACTCATGAAATCTCCATGATCTCATGACCTCAGTCAGTTGTCAAATATCAGTAGTATTCCGTCAGTCAACGGAAATTCAGAAATTCAGCTCATGTTCAGTTTAGTAAATCATGTTTAGTTTCCATTCAAATGGGAGTAGAAATTAATACTGAGTGATCCCAAGGATGGGGACACACACTATCAGATGAGGGTGTGATCCTTAGCAGTCATCCTTGCATTCCAGAACTATGTAGCCAGCATAAATTGAGATATCAACACTGTCGATGAGGGTTGATAAGGTGGATAAGCACTATCAGATAAGGACCCCACCATTCTCGCACATGGGACACTATCAGATGAGGGTCACCCACAGCGTGTCCTTACCGATGGTGCGATATTGACACCCTTCCAATTGGGGTTACAGATTGGACCCCAACTCAGATATAATGGCGTATCAGGGGCATGTCGGTTATATAACTACTTCACATAGTTTCATGTTACAGAATCAAGACTGTCATATACAGTTTTTTCAGATATAGTACGGAACTCAAATAGTTTTATCAGATTCAGGACTGTTAGATACAGTCACTCATGTTATCAGTTATATTCAGATTCAGTAATCATGTTATCACAGTATTAGTGTCAGTTGTTATGTCTCATGCATTATTCTCATGTTCATGATAGTTAGTCAGTTATTCAAAGTACTGATGCATTTGTTTTATTGTGTCTTATACCATAGGTTTAGCGACATGAGCTCCAGAGCAACAGTAGATTCCAGATATCCGTAGACAGAGTTAGAAGTGAGTCCTCCAATTTTTAGGACATGATTATTTCCCTATTATCTCATTAGTCAGTTTATTAGTTGGAGTTAGTTGGGGACATGTCCCATCAGCTCTTTACTCAGCTAGTTTAGTTAGTTAGAGGCTTTCTAGACTATCATGTTTCAGACTTCAGTATGTTCAGTTTTGTTTTGGGTATTCTATTACCCCACACAGATGTTATATCATTAATACAATGTTTAGTATTGAACCTTATGGACTTTCAGTTCATGTTTTCGCATTATAAAGTATTTTATGTAGTATACAAGTACGAATATCAGTCATGGGTTAGCTTATGGTCTTTCGAGGTCATGCACATTATGTAGCATTCTGGGTACCAGATTCGGGGCATTATAGATCGTGACATGACTGATACTACCCTATGACTGACCATGGCTCTGGTTAAATAACTAAATTATCGGGTATTGAATACGCCCAGGATTTGATAGCATAAATTATACGACATGGCATAATCTTAAACCATGATAGCTAAGTACTTGGTCATCGTACATTCGTTTGGGACATTCTAGCAAATACTTGCATGACATAAACTTGAATATATGCTGACATGATATAATTTCACTATTCAACTCACATAAACAATTCATCAAACACTTGAAGGACATAACCTATGCACATTGCACTAAAACAATATGTAAGCATCTTAGTTCAATTCCACATTTACAACTTCAAGGGTTTCAAAATGGTTTCACATGATAATGCACACATATATATCAATTCCACATGAATCATTGTAGTAAATCATGAACTAGAAACCCCATTAACATGGTAATCATGAACACATTCAAATTCAACCATGAAATTTATCAAACTCATAAACTTGTAGTTAAAAAAGGGTTTTTGAACTCCAAGGGTGGAAGGGAACCCTTGGATGAACACTTGACATACCTTGGTTGCTAAATTCCTGAAGAACAATGATGGAAATCTTGAGCCTTGGCCTTGAAATTAAATTACCTAGGGTTCTTATTCTTGAGAAATTTGAGAGAAAGTAAGTATAGTTTGCTTAATGAGGGATGAATCTTGTGTTTAAAGGCTGAATAAGGGTGGGGAAAAGACCTAAATACCCCCAAAGGATACAACTTTTAATGAATAAAAATCAAACTATTGATGCGCAGGACGATGCGCCGCACCGTTGGCATCGATGCGATAGCCAATGCGCCGCATCGAGTCCGCATCGGTTTACTGGAAATTACCACTCGGAGCCAAGGAAAAATATTAATCGATGGGATGGCCAACACGCCACATTGAGATCGCATCAATTCACTATTTTGGATTCCTAAACATGGTTCAAACAAGGTTCAAAAAATAAGAAACTTTTCCGAGAATACCTACTGACATTTCTGATCGTAATCAACCTAAAGATTAATATTTTAAGGCCATAGAGGCTGTGAAATCGTGTTTCCAACTTACAAAGCCTAAAATTACACTAAGTTTAGATACTTAGCAAAAATTTCCAAGCTTGGGACCCCTTAACGAGCTATAAAAAGGGCTAAGTTAAGCTAAAGATTTTGTGGGGTCTTACAATATCTCCCTTTTGGGAATATTCATCCTCAAATAAGGCTGACTATGATAGGAGAACTGACAGACTGGACTTGCTTACTGGACATGCACAACTGAAGCATGATTTCATAACTGAAATTACTAATATACTAAATTATCATACTTAACATGTATATCTAATGCATGGGTACATAGCTGGACATGATTCATGAATGCATGATTGTGATTACTGATAAGCGGAGTTTATATACTGACCATGCATGTCTAATGCATGAGTACATGACTGAACTGATTCGTGAATGCATGACTAAGTATGCAACATTAATTAATACTACATTGGTAGCTATATTTGAGCATGAGACTGAGTAATTCAGAGGAAAACTGTTACCTTGGGTTGAGTCTGAGTTTGCGGAGAATAGGTAGGGATACTTGGTCTGGATAACTGCTTCTGGCTCCCAAGTGGCTCCCTTATTGGACTGATTTCACCAAAGAACTTTGACTAAAGGGACCTCTTTGGTCCTCAGTCTGTGAGTCAGAAAATCAAGGATTTCGACTGTAATCTCCTCATAAGAGAGGTTGTTCTGAATATCTATGCCCTCTATAGGGACTACGACTGCTAGGTCACCTATGTATTTCTTAACCAAGGAGACATGGAACACTAGATGCACTGAAGCTAAGCCTGAAGGTAACTCAAGCTCGTAAGCTACCTTTCCAAAATGGCTGAGAATTTGGTAAGGGCCGATATATCGGGGACTGAGTTTCCCCTTCTTTCCAAACCTCTTCACTCCTTTCATAGGAGAGATTTTCAAATACACAAAATCTACAATCTCAAACTCTTGATCTTTTTTGCGCATATCTGCGCACGATTTTTGTCAGCTCTGAGCTATCTTAAGCCTTTCCCTATTCAACTGAACTTTTTCTAAGGTATCAAATACTAAGTCAGGCCCTACTACTACAGCCTCACCCACTTTAAACCAACCAATGGGAGATTTACACCTCCTCCCATAAAGCACCTCAAACGGAGCCATCTAAATGCTGGAATAATAGCTATTATTATATGTAAATTCAATCAAAGGTAAGTGGTCATCCCAAGTACCTTTAAAGTCTATCGCACATGATCACAACATATCTTCTAAAGTCTAAATAGTCATTTCTGCTTGACCATCTGTCTGAGGATGAAAGGTTGTACTGAGGTGAAATTGGGGTACCAAGACCCTTTTGAAATGCCTTCCAGAAATAAGAGGTAAACTGCGTACCTCTGTCTAAAATAATGGACAAGGAAATACCGTGCAACCTGACCAACTCCTTAATAAAGAGTTTGGCGTAATCGTTGGCTGAATAAGAGGTATGGACTGGTAGGAAATAAGCTGATTTGGTCATCCTGTCCATGTTAACCCAAACTAAATCATGCTAGCAATGAGTACGAGGCAAACCCATCATAAAGTCCATGTTCACTTCTTTCCATTTCTAAGTAGAAATACTGAACTCCTGTATGGACCTTAGGCTTCTGATGCTCAATCTTAACCTGCTGACATATTGAGCACTTAGCCACAAACTCTGCAAGATCTCCCACAAATCATGGTACATCTTAGTGGCTCCTGGATGAATAGAGTAGCACACACCATGTGTTTCTGCAAGAACTTGCTATCTCAAGTCATCTACACCTGGCACACATAGCCGACCTTGGCAGCACAATACACCATCTCCCTCTTAGGAGAAAACCTTTACCTTCTGATCTCGGACTGATTCCTTTAACTTAGCTAGACTGGGATCCCTATCCTGCTTTTCCTTCACCTCAGAAATTAGGGATGATTCTGAACTACTCTACACCCGTACACTACCTTCTGCTGAATCGACTAAGCGAACACCTAGTTGGGCAAGATGATAAACTTCCTAATCTACCTTCTTCTTACCGTCCTCCACATGCACAAAACTACCTATAGACATCCTACTGAGAGCATTAGCCACTACATTAGCTTTACCCGGATGATACAGGACGCTCATGTCATAGTCTTTCAATAACTCCAACCACCTTTTCTAACGGAGGTTTAGGTCTTTATGAGAGAATACACACTGCAGGCTCTTATAGTCTGTGAACATATCAACGTTCACACCATACAAATAGTGCCTCTAAATCTTTAAGGCAAACACTAATGTTGCTAACTCAAGGTCATGAGTATGATAGTTCTTTTCATGGGGTTTAAGTTTTCTAGAGGCGTAGGCTATGAACTTTCCTCGCTACATTAAAACACACCCCAAACCAACTCTAGAAGTATCACGATACACAACAAAGCCGTCTGAACTATCTGGCAGGGTTAAAATTAGAGCTGTACTGAGTCGAGTCTTCAACTCTTGAAAACTCTTCTCACAAGAATCCGACCACTGGAAGTTGACTTTTTTCTAAGTCAATTTGTACATAGGGGATGCAATAGATCAAAATACCTTAACAAACCATCGGTAATAGCTGGCCAAGCCCAAGAAACTCCTAATATCTGATGGAGATATAGGTCTGGGCCAGTTTCTCACTGCTTTGGTATTTTGGGGATCAACTTTAATGCCATCACTAGAAACTATATGGCCAAGGAAAGATACTGACCTTAGCCAAAATTTGCACTTGCTAAATTTGGCGAATAGTTGATGGTTTCTTAGAGTCTTTATTACTATTCTGAGATAGTCTGCATGATCATGCTCACTGTGGGAGTAGACAAGAATGTCATCTATGAAGACTATAACGAACATATCCAAGTACTACTTAAACACACGATTCATCAAGTCCATGAAAGTTTCTGGGGCGTTGGTAAAACCAAATGACATGACTAAGAATTCAAAGTGACCATACTGAGTTTTAAAGGCTGTCTTCGGGATGTCACATTCCCTGACCCTAAGCTGATGATAGCCTGATCCGAGGTCTATCTTAGAGAAGTAACTGGCACCCCGAATTTAGTCAAACAAGTCATTGATTCTGGGAATGGGATACTTGTTCTTGATCGTGACTTTATTTAGCTGACAGTAGTCAATACACATTCTGAGAGAACCGTCTTTCTTACGCATGAATAAAATTGGTGCGCCCCATGGGGATGCACTGGATCTGATAAATCCCTTATCTAGGAGATTTTTTAACTGTTCTTTTAATTTTCTGAGTTCTGCTAGAGCCATTCTATATGGTGGAATAGATATGGGATGAATATCTAGAAGAAGGTCTATTTCGAAGTTGATTTCCCTTTTGAGAGAAACTCCGAGAAGATCTTTGGGAACCACATCATGGAAATCACATGCTACTGACACTGATTTAAGAGTAGGGGTTTCTGAACTAGAGTTTTGGACTCAAACGAGATAGTAGACATATCCCTTAGATATTATTTTTCTCACCCGAAGGTAAGAAAGAAGCTGACCCCTAAGTGCTAAAGTACTATCCCTCCATTCTAGGATAGGCTTATTCGAAAACTAAAACTGGACAATTCTATTTCTATAGTCGACTAAGGCATAGTAGGAATAAAGTCAATCCATGCCGAGAATGACATTAAAATTAGTCATCTCTAATTCGACTAAGTCTGCTGAAGTGAATTTCTGAGATATCATAATCGAACAGTTCCTGTATACTCGCTAGGCTATGATAAATTTACCCACTGGGGTAGAGACTGAGAAATTCTTTGCTATAATTTTGGGACTGGCTTTGAAATTAATGGCGATATATGGAGTAACAAAGGACAACGAAGCTCCTGGATCTAGCAAAGAATAAACATGTAAATTAAAAACTTATAATACACCAGTTACCACATCAGGAGAACTTTCCTGATCCTGTCTGGACAGAAGAGCATAAAGTCTATTTGGGCGCTGCCCACTGGTGGCACTGGAAGCAGCACCTTGCTAATTCGAGCGATTGGACTAAGCTGGGGGACGGTTATACTAACCCTAAAAACCTAACTGAGGACAATCTCTAACTCTGTGGCCTGGCTTTCCATACCCGAAACACACATCGCTACCCGCTCTACAGATACCCTGGTGGTTTCTACCATATTTTTTATAAAGAGAATTGGTTCGGGCGCTGCTGATACTACCCTGGGGTTTAGGGCCTGGTGCCCTATCTTTATTGCCATCTCGAAATTTCGGCACTGGAGCACTGGCTGAGAATGAAGCTGGAACTGAGGATTTTGGGCGGAACTGAGAACGATTCCTATCTTTTGACTTAGGTTGAGCGAAGTTGAAACTACCTATTCGCGCTCTCTTATTCTCCCTCTCCTTCTCCCTATTCTTATCCTCCTCTATCTGCTAAGCATGGACCATAAGTTTGGATATGTCTATCTCCTTAATTAACATTATGGTCCTACATTCCTTGACCATATTGCTAGACACCCTCGATACAAACTTACTCATCCTGGATCTGCTATCTGCCACCACATGAGGAGCATATCTAGCTGATTGAGTAAACTTGAGAAAATAATCTTTCACTTTCATGTTGCCTTACTTCAGATTTATAACTCCAAAACCTTCGCTTCCTTCAACTCTAATGGGAAGAACTTATCCAGAAAAGTAGTGGCAAACTCTTTCAATTCTTTGGGCCCTGTATCTGCGGCCCTTTTTGCTTTCCACTATTTAAACCATGAGTGGGCCACATCCTATAACTGATATGTGGCCAACTCATCACTCTCAATAATAGTCACCCCTATAATATCTGTAACTTTCTACACCTAATCGAGAAATTCCTAAGGGTCCTCATCTGACTTAGACCCAGTAAAACATGGAGGGTTTATTCGGGTGAAATCTCAAATCCTGGCTGAAGCAGTATTGGCCACTTGGTTGGCTGAAACAATAATTGAGCATTCATTTTGTGCTGCGACAGAATAAGCTAGGGTGGTGAAACCTGCTCTGAATTCAGCGTGGGAGATGTATTCGTTCAGAGAATCTGGCTGGACTGGCTGGGGTTCTGGCTGATCTCCCATTTCTCTTCCCTTAGCCCTCTTTGGAGGCATATTCTATAAATGAAAGAGAAATTTGGATTAGATAGGGAGTTTAACTGGAGCTCATGCTCACTCGCACAACATAAATACTGAAAGAAGAGAAACTTTTCCTAAAACACCTCATAGCCTTTTGACCATAAGTGTGGCACGCTATAGACCTATGCACAAGATTCTACTAGATGTAGCTTTCAGACTTCCTAGGAATCTATTGAACCTTAGGCTTTGATACTAAGTTTCTAATGCCTTGAGTCTATACCCCGGATGCTATACGATGCTCATTATCTCGAAGGGCCACAAGCTAACCCATGACTGGTATCTGCTGCAATAACTGAATAATAATACTGGAGTATGCAGAAATTAGGCGGAAAACATGCCATAAGGTTCAATACTATAATAAAACTGAATACGGTATAACAAATACCAAATCTGATACATCTATCTAAAAATACTCTATTCTGAAAAACCTCTACTATTTGAATCATGGAGTTGATAGGACAAGCCCCCAACTAACTCAAACTACTAAAAACTGTACTAATAAACTAAAATACTGAAGAAAATAATCATGTCCTCAAATTATGAGAACTCACCACTAACTCTGACTGTTGAAGATCTGAACTGCTAAGGTGCTCGAGAGCCCATGCGTCTAAATCTATGATATAAAATATCATAGCACAAGAGAAAAGTATGCGTCAGTACTTTGAAGGTACTGTTATACTAAGTGAGGTAGGCTGAAATGCATAGGTTCATATGATAAAAAATACTGATTGAATGACATGAATATAACTGAATGAGAGTACATGCGTGAATACGTAAACTGTAACTGAGATCATGATAACACTGCAATACCAAATCTGAATATAGATTAACTAATATCTAAGCCTACTGATACTGAATTACTGATAGCTGAGTGACTATATCTGACAGTCTTGATTTTATGGAACTATACTGAGTTTTGTTCAGAGCTGAGTGACTGTATTTGTCATTCTTAATTTTCTATTGAACTAAACTGAGTTCTATACTGAGACTGGAACTGAAATTGAGACTGTAAGAAGTAATCATCCAACCGACATGCCCTTCTCTAAGATGATTGAGGTCCAACCAGTAACCCCAGCTGGAAGGATGTCAGTACCATGCCACAGGTAAAAATAAGCTGAGTCACCCTCATCTGGCAGGTGCTCTGAACGAGAATGGTGGTACCCTCAACTGGCAGGTAGATCACTTTATCAACCCTCAACTGGCAGGTTGATGTCTCAACCTACGCTGGCTATGTAGTTCTAGAACACAAGGACTACTTCTAAGGATCACACCCTCTACAGGCGGGTGAGTCCCTATCCATAGGTTTACTCGGTGTTGAATCCTACTCCCAACTGAATAGACACTGGACTGGATTCTAAACTGTTCTAGGCTGGATTGAACTATTCTGATTGTACTGTATAACTGAAATGAACTGAGTTCACTGGGTTTTATGGACTGATGGAATACTACTGAATTCTATTAATTGACTGAGTACTGCTGAGGTTTGAACTGGATACTGTTATCAATTTCTGAATACTACTGAGTTTTCCTGAGTTCTGTAACTAACTGAATTCTATCGATCATGACATGACTAATACTATCCTGTGACTTACTATGGCTCTGGGTAAGCAACTAAATTGTCAGGTATTGAATATACAAGGAATTTCCAGAGTACTATGTTTGGAATGCTCAGGGTAAGATTTGGACGCAAAGAAAAAGAAGATCAGTAATTGGTCGAATTGATGTTGGTAAGAAATTCAACACGACCACTCTTAATATTTGTAAATGTTCAAATATCATTTATTTAGTCTTTCTTCTTTAATTCACAGTTAATCTAGTAGCAGGCGAACGGTATTATTTGAGATTATTATTGAATCATGTACGAGGACCGACTTCATTTCAATACTTGCTAACTATTAATGGAAGGTTGTGTGACACGTTCAAAGAAGCTGCAAAAGAAAGATGTTTGCTCAAGTTAGATAACAAATTTTTTTATGCTTACGCAAAGTTGTCGTCTTCAAAATGCGATCGGCTCTTAGAAATTTATTTGCAACAATATTAGTTCATTGTAATTCGACGAATGTTAGAAAGCTATGTGATATATATTATGATGAAATGTCAGAAAATTTTAAGAGAATACACAAAAATTCTCCTACTGCTCAACTTTAATGCACACTGGAAAGCATAAACCATTTCTTAGAAAGCATGAGCAAGAGAATTGAAAATTATGACATACCTAGACTTAAACAAAGTATGGATGATGGAATTATATTAGAATACAGAGAAATAATGAAAGAGAAGTCTATAATAGTGCCTTCAGAAGATTCGAATGCATAAACAAAGCTAAATCCTAAACAAGAGCAAGCATTCAAGATTATATTACAAATGTTAGAATCCAGCCAATCGGGATTATTCTTTATTGATGGACCCGAAGGGACCAAAAAAATGTTCCTATATCGTGCATTATTTACAAATATTAGATCTAGAGGCATGATAGCATTAGCGACGGCAACAAGTGGTGTAGCATCGTCTCTTTTATCGGGAGGTAGTACGACTCATTCTATATTTGAGATACCGCTTCAGACAACTGATACAACAGTCACACGCATGTCAAAGAAGAGTGGTAAAGATAAATTAATAAAAAAAAGCCAAGCTAATTATCTAGGACGAAGCACCTATGGCTAGCCATTGAATAATTGAAATAGTTTATAGGAGCTTCAGAGATTTACTGGACATTGAAGCACCCTTTTGGTGGGAAAGTAATGGTTTTTGGAGATGATTTTCATCAGGTACTACTAGTAATTCCAAAATCTACAAGGGATGAAATGGTAAATGCAAGTTTGGTAAAGTCGTACTTATGGCATCAAATGAAAAAGATTAAGTTAACAAGAAATATAAGGGCGAGAACAGATTCATCATTCAGTGAACTCTTACTACGCACAGTTAACGGGAAAGAGCCTACAATAAGAGATGATTTGGTATTACTTCCAAAACAATTGGTTATTGAAACTAAGAGTGATGGTACTGGAACATATGCTTTAATAGAGAAAATATTTCCAGAGCTGGATAAAAATTCTGAATCTGCAAATTACATGATTGAACGTGCTATCCTAGCTAGCAGAAATGAATATGTTGATCAACTAAATGAAATCTTAATTTCCAAATTTCTTGGTTAAAGTAGAACGTTTCTTAGTTTTTACTCTGTAGAGGATGATACCAACAACTACTATCAGGAAGATTATTTAAATACTCTAACACCAAATGGTCTGCCTCCACACAGGTATCTTCTTCCATATTTAGTAATATACAATTGTATTTTAGAATCAAAATTCTGTCTAATAACAACAATTAGATGTGTTTCAATACTCGAGCAATATAGGATAAAACCAAGCATCTGAAAGATTATTAAGAAAAATAAAGTCACATTCTTTTACCTGGCTATCGAATTGTTTTACCAAGCATGGATCAGACTCTAGTATCTGCTTCACAACATGATCGATTCTGCTCATAGAAACAATATTGCCTTTCACTAGTGAAGCCAAAGTATTGATAAATTCGCTATAATTCTCAAGGACCAGATCTGAAGTGTAACAAAATAGTCATAATGAGCAAAAAGTGTTATAACATATAAGATAATACAAATTGATCTAAATGTCTATGTACAAATAATAAAGCCTTAAAATATAAAGATAATAAGACATTGGTTATATTGGAATATATTCTAATTTGACTTAACTGGCAGAATTTTACAGTGAAGTAAATTGATAAATCTTTATCCTAAAATATATTTTGTTTCAAACTTCTGATCATAAACCATCAATCATAATTGAATATCTTTCTTAAGTGAAATTTGTTATTAAAATATCTTTCACTTATATGCAGATTGGTATTGAAAAAAAATGTGCCTATCATGTTACTAAGAAATTTAGATGCTTCCAATGGCTTGTACAATGGCACGAGAATGATATACAGAGGTTTTGACAATAATGTCATATATGCAGAAATAATGATGGTCCAAAATGCTTTCAAGCATGTCTTTATTCCATGAATTCAGCTATCACCTCCCGAAAATCAAGGTTACCCATTCAAATTCATTAGAAAATAATTTTCAGTGCGATTGTGCTTTTCAATGATGATAAACAAAGCACAAGGACAAACAATACCAATTATTGGACTGTACTTGCCGCAACACATTTTTTCACATGGTCAGTTATATGTTGTCCTTTCAAGGGGAATAGCAATGACAACAACAAAGGTTTTGGTCATGACGGAACAGCCTAAA
This sequence comes from Capsicum annuum, assembly GCF_002878395.1. Taxonomy (NCBI): domain Eukaryota; kingdom Viridiplantae; phylum Streptophyta; class Magnoliopsida; order Solanales; family Solanaceae; genus Capsicum; species Capsicum annuum. The sequence goes on along the minus strand of NC_061117.1, from coordinate 92,254,824 downwards.
TGAAGAAAAGGGACATACACCAAAAACATTGTCTATAAAGAGATATTAGGTCAGTTACAATACATGTAAAGACATAATACAAATTTATTATTCACTTCTAAATATACCATAACTCACTTATGTCAATTATTCGTTTTTACAGGTTCAGAAGATACACAATGTTGATAGGAATACATTTTTACTTTGAAAGATCTTTAATCAAATGAGAACTAATTTAGAATCAGAGTGTTACTGAGAATTGAATTCAAACAAGCCTGCAGTCACTTGATTTTAGTTTTTTCCTTATGATTTCAGTAGAGAACAAATTATTAGTTCTCCTTTACATTTTGTACATGTTTATTGGTATTAATATTAGTATTTTCTTACTATAATTATGTAGCTAGCACATCTAAACTGTAAAGAGGACAGAAACAATTATACAAGTCATGGGATACTTCATGAGAAAAAGTCATGAAGTAATAATAAAGAAACAATAATATTTGAGACAGCGGCATTGTCGCAAGTTTTACCTTTCGTATGATTGATCACAGAGTTTATTAGTTTAATGTTATAATCTTATAGAAAAGTAATCAGACAACTTGTAGGACATCTTTCGAAAGCAGCAAAATTGGAGATGCATTTGATACCTCATCAAGCATAATATCACCTCAAGAACAAGTGAGGTCCAACTTTTCCATGGTTAATGTACTATATCTTCATACTTATCAAATTTTAAGCAAAAATATATTGCTCAGGAAGGGTGTACGAGATAGAGGTCGGCGTACCAAACAAACTGTAGAAAATAAAATCATTCTCTTTCAAATTCAGTAAAGTACCCAAAAAAATGCTCTATAGTCAAAGAAATAGACTATGTATGCGTGTGTAAAGTATCGGTGGCACCTATGTTCTATCCAAACTTAGAAGTTTTAAAGCAGCTTTAAGTATTTACATATACCAGCATTTTCGCATTAAAATGGATTCAACTGAAGGGTTCATGCCTATGCAGAGAATCATTGGCATGGTCTCTGCCTTTCATGAAGTTGACATTCAAATTTAATGTCCTAGTAGCAATAGTGAACCCTACTGCAACCATGAACATTAGCCCATTCACTGTCATGCAACAAATATAAAGGTAAAAAGATACTATTTAGTTCATTGTCAAGTCATTTTTAACTGTTCAAGATAGCAGAAGTGGATCCAGAATTTAAAGGTCAGTGTATGCGTGTAGAGTACCATTACAATCATTTCTCCCTAGCGATAAAGGATCAAACTTCTGTATAAATACACGTATCAAAACTTGTATATATGTATGGTTCGAGTAGAAGGCAATGGGGGTAAAATGTTGGCCAAGAATATCTGGTTCACTTGAATGTCTCATTCTCTTTGACTATGACGCGTTTAAAACTTTTCAAGATGAGCGCCTCAAATACTATAATGAATGTCTCTATGGACATTGAAATTGTAAGCGCCGTAATAACTTTGCTAGCCCTTAATTACAATTTCTAGCTTCTAGAAAGTTGCATCATTGTTCAAATTAAATATACATTTCAATGGATATGTAACTAATTCTCCAAAAGTAGTGTATTTCCGAAGAATCCGATGCGAGTGTGACATGAAAAGCGAAGAATTCACACAACTCACTCAAGTTTTAAATTTATGCTAGCATTTCTAGGACAAAGAAGAATGTCTTATGGTAAGCTAACGTAATATTTTACCAAAGAAAACAGGTATCAGTGAATCCATTGCACATCACACCAATAACAAATCATGAAAGAAAACAGTCCTTCATTTTCTATAGAAAAACACTAACAGATGCAAGCTGAAAGGTTTTAGTACACCAACCAATAGATCTTGACATTGCAAGAATTCCAAATACACAATGTCCATTCCATTGAATGACCTTGCCACCAGATGCTTCAATAATGGCATACTCATCTTCTCTACTTAGCTAGTAAAAGAATACAAGGTAAAAGAGTGAGATGGTAATGCATCAACTGCAACCTTTCCTGCCAAATTTAGACATATGTATGTGAAAAAAAGAAATAAGAACAATAAGAGAGAAAGGAGGTTGATGCTAAAGTGTATTTCACTTTATGATCAATTGACAAAGCCACTGCTTCTTTGCCACAGTAAAGGAATGCTCTTGAATCCCCACAGTTAGCAACTATAATATGAGATGAAAAAATGACCGCTACAACCGCAGTGGACCCAACAGTCTCTAGGGCAATAGGTTCAGAGGTGCAGCTAAAGGTATTTATGTTGTCATCACAGAGATCCATGTTCACCTTTCCCCCAACTTGATATGATAAAAACTTGGTACGTATCAAAAACACCCTAAAAATAGTCTACAAAAAAGAGGAAAACCGATAGCAACACAAACACAAATCTTGGGTCCAACTACAACAAGAAACAAGGTATAACTGACACCAAAAACACTAACAACAACAAGAGATAAACCACAATATGATAAGGAGAACAATAATAGGATAACAACAATCCAATGATTAGAAGATTACAAGAACAACAAGAACTAATGGTTTCCCTAGATAAGACTAACTAAGACATGAAATGTAGAGATAGATAGTGGGACATACACTACAATAAGACCCAAGAACCCAAAGATATATTAAATCTAAGGACCCCTAAGACTTATAATAGCAACACCACACTCTTACGAAGACACGAGAGGGATTCCACCACTCAAACACCATCGTTTCCAAGCAATACACATTCACAAGTGAGTCCACACTTGTTTATGTCCTAGTTTCTACCTAGGGAGGTTCTCTCTCAAGAGAAGTGTTCTTTCATCAATATTCAATAACTAATGAGCTAAAACCCTAACATGTTCTATTTATAGACTTATTACAATAAGTGACAAAATGAAAAAAGTGCTCCTTACTGTTAAATGAACAAAATGGAGTGCAATAGAAGAGCGACTTTGGATCCCTTTTTACACTTCAAATCGTACACTTTGTAGGTTGCATTCAAAATACTCAAAAACGTCCATCTTCATGATCGTGCTTGTATCATCCTCTCTATCTTGAGAGTAATTCGACCTCAAATTCAAGGAACAAACCAAATGAAAATGGGTCCTAAAACCGTCCACTAAATTAGAAGAAACTGAGAACATAACAACTTAAAGGCTCGGCCAACATCTTTATTTTGTACCTCGGCTTTCTCTCCATCTTAAGATTTGACTTCAATCTTATTCGACTCAATTGAGTTTCATCCCCGGTCAAGATAGAGCTAGGAACGTTGCTATTCATTGTAGCCAAGAAGTTACCTACAAAACACAAACAAATTAGTTGTACAAGAAAGGTCATCACACTTTCTCTTTATTTCTTTCCCTCTCGGATTCCTCACACTTTAATCTCACAAGTGTTGTAAGCTTGCTTGTACTCCATGAGGAGTTGAGAGATGAACCAAATGTTTACAATGACTTCAAAGAATTAAGAGAACACACAAGGACATAAACACGAAGGAACGGTTCACAACCAACTCACAATCTAGTAAATGGTCACTAGCTTGTAAGTTAGTGTTGGAATCAACAAATGAAAACAACTAACAAGAAAATGAAATTACGAAATCAAAAATTTAAGCCAAAATTGTTGTGTGAACAGTAAAATGATGATGTGGCAGCCATGTATTGGTTGCGGTTTCTATAATTTTATTTTCCAAAGTCCAAATCTTGATCCATTTTTAATTTTTGGATTGGTGGAATTTATTTTAAGTAGGGAATAATAAGTCTTGGAACCTTTTTCAAGTTTCAAATTTCAAGACTTGACTTTTGTAATATTTTTCCTTAAAACATGGACCCTTGTCTCATGAAAAGTGGTTGGAAGTGGGTTGTAAAGTCTTGAGTGTGTAGGAAAAGTCTTTGAGTCACAAGTACAACACCTTGAAACTTGGGTCTATATCTTGCAAGACTAACACAATACACACTCTTTTTTTTTTCAACTTCTAAGATCAACAACCACTTTTTCTTCAATAATATATAGAGATGGTGAAGAACACTAAGAACACAAACTTTGAGTCTTGAAGTTCTAAGGTTCAAGTTTGACCCCCACCCCCCCCAGACAACAACACCACCTTTTCAATCTTAAAATTCACAACACAATACCCACAATACACGTTCAAAACTTGAACCAACAACAACAATCGGCCACACTTTGGATTCACAACAACAACATCAACTTTTAAAGCTCAAACTTAGATTTAGAATCCTTTAGTGTTAGGGATAAAGAAGCTAACACTACCAACAACATAACACACAAAAAGGACTCTTAGATCTAAGTTGACAAGACACAAATCTCGGCCGAGACACAATAAGAAACAATTTTGGACAAGACAATAAAAATGGACAGATTTGCTTCTTTTTGGAATTTTCAGTTTTTAATTTTTTTTTTTTGAATTTTCAAGCAAGCTAGCCCAAGATTGATCTTATGGGAACAAAATCAAGCCATGCTCTGATACCAAATGATACGATACAAACTTGGTACGTATCAAAAACACTCTAAAAATAGTCCACAAAGAAGAGGAAAACCGATAGCAACACAAACACAAATCTTGGGTCCAACTACAACAAGAAACAAGGTGTAAATGACACCCAAAACACTAACAACAACAAGAGATAAACCATAATATGATAAGGAGAACAACAATTCAATGATTACAAGATCACAAGAACAACAAGAACTAATGGTTTCCCTAGATAACACTAACTAAGACATGAAATGTAGAGATAGATAGTGAGACATACACTACAATAAGACCTAAGAACCCAAAGATATATTTAATCTAAGGATCCCTAAGACTTACAATAGCAACACCACACTCTTATGAAGACATGATAGGGATTCCACTACTCAAACACCATCGTTTCCAAGCAATACACATTCATAAATGAGCCCACACTTGCTTATGTCCTAGTTTTGGCTTGGGGAGGCTCTCTCTAAAGAGAAGTGTTCCTTCATCAATATTAAATAACTAATGAGCTAAAACCCTAACATGTTCTATTTATAGACTTATTACAATAAGTGAAAAAATAAAAAAAGTGCTTCTTAGTGTTAAATGAACAAAATGGAGTGCAATAGAGGGGCGACTTTGGAGCCCTTTTCATACTTCAACTCGTACACTTTGTAGGTTGCATTCAAAAAACTCAAAAGCATCCATCTTCATGATCGTTCTTGTATCACAACTTCATCATCAATCCTGAGAAAACAATTAGTAAAGACCTTCTCCCACTGTATCTGACGGGTATACCTAGCACTTCCGTTCACTAAATCATGTTTCCAAAGTTTTAAATCCTCAACTAATGCCAGATGAACACGTTTATGGAAATAATCCATAACCTACATAACGAAACAACAGTCAGTTATTATATAAGCTTTAGTTTTTATTCGGTTGACATTGATGAGGATTCAAACTGATGTTAGAAAAAACATCCAGGAAGTTAAACTTGAGAATTAGGTTACATTTAAAGATTTACTAAAATTCTAAAATAATATACACTTGAAATTATGGTATGAAGAAATGACATTCACACTACATAAAAACTTTTGAATTAGGGAACAAGGTTAGTCAACTTTCTCAAATTATTTGGGTGAAGTAATAGAAAAAGAAAGATGAAGTAGCTTATATAAAAAATGATAATACTATTTGAGATGAATAAATTAGTATTACTGTTGGTTTCTTTGCTTCAGTCATCATATTATTTATTGTTTCTACTTGGTCTCTTTTTAATTATTTTGAGCATGGTTTCTTCGCTACCGTATAACATTGGGTATGTTATTGTTACCGTGAGAAGAATGTGTAAACTTTATTATTTTATGATACCTGAAGTTTCCTTTATATGTTTTTTCTAAAATACTACTTGTTCAACAGGTCGTAACCCTTTTGTATTGTACGACATAGACCGGGGTTGGGCCAGGCTTAATGGATGCTGCCATGCAAGGTGCTCAACAAGTAAGAAAGGTTGTTGGTAGGTTTAAGATAGGTATAGAAGCAGGGGAATGGACGTCTATAAATTTTCATTCATACTTACCATCAATGAGTTATCTTACATGCAGGTATGGATAACATCAAAATGCAAGATATCATGGAGTTCAAGAAAACAAAATTTACAAATAGGCATGTTTACCTCTTCATCACTATCATTTCCACCTGTTTTATTCTTAATACGATCTACATATGAATCAACAACATCAGAGTCATCATCGGCCAAAACAGGAACACCTTCTGTAGCCCGAGCTTTATTAAAGTTCATTGTTTTCAAATATTTTCCACTGCATTAGCCAATAATTGTGTCAGGAAGTTAAAATAAACTTGTATTTGATTCAAAAATGACATTATTATTCTCCAAAAGATGTGCTATGCGAAGATAGAGTCTACAAAGACATTACCCCTACCTACAAAAATTAGACTAAGCATTTTTTATAGATCCTCGACTCAAAAAAACAAAATAAAAACTATATCATACAACACAACAAACAGATGCAAATTAGCTGAAGAAACCATACCCCTATAAGGAATTTTGATCAAAAAAACATAACTTCATCAAAAGAAAGCATGAAATAAGAACACACAACAACCATAAATAACTCAAATGAATTCAACCAACAGTTAGAAATAACAAAGACCCTAAATAAGGTAGAGAAGATTACTTTCACTAGGTCTATGGAAATACACATAAAATGCATGCATGCCATCTACTTCAATTCAGAAACTAAAATTTATGTATCTGAGCTAACATGCAAACATCAAGACGTTAAAGTTTGATAAGATTAACATGCCTGGCACAAATTATATGTGAAACTTTAGCAATTATCCATTACAATCAAAAAATGAGTTTTTAAAAACTCTAAACCAAACTTCATTATTAACCTTTCCTTCGGCCAAAAGCCCCAAACTAATATGCATCGACTGTTAAATTTCTGGTATGACATAGACAATCTCATTTTTTTACATACGGGTCTGTAAAATTGATGCTTTAAATCACTAAAATCATACATATTTTTCTCTAAAGTGAGTGTAGTCAAGCTAGTTCGCTGAAATAGGTACCTTCTCTGTCTTCTTAAAGTGTTCTTCAGTTCCTTCTGCTATCTACTTAACTAGGATTGAGCTTTTTGGAAAGTAAGATTGAGCTTTTTGCTTTCCAAAGGCAGAATTATCCGATAGATCTTTGTTATGGTCTGAATCGAGTTTGTAAAACTATTGGGCCTAAGAAAATTACTTTGGGCCATCTTTATTTTCTTTCTATGATTTGATATACTTTAACAAAAAATATTTATTGAGTATCATATGATTATCATCTCAATCCGTCTCAATTTACGTGATACACCCACATATATATATGAATATCATTAAAATTAAAAAAATTAATTATGTCACAAAAATATATCTAACGAGTTTGTCTTTGAATATTTTCATTTGACACAAAATCTCAAATTATAAATATATATATATATATATATATATATATATATATATGTGTGTGTATATATATATATGTATTATAAAACTTTTCATAGAGTTTATGAATATCAAAATTTAAATTTTAAAATAATATTAAACAAATTAAATCTAATTTAGCTTTGAAAATGAATCAAATTAATTTTTTCAAAATAACTAATGTCAACTAAAAATAAATGGAGAAAATATCACAAATCACAATGATTAATTTGCGAAGGCTGAGAAAAGATATAGTTTTCTATTAGAGACATATATATTTATATTTCCTCAATTTATTGAAAATATGTAAAATGTATTAAAATATCATTGTCATTAATCAAGTCATCGCGACTTATAGAGAAAAAACTAAATAGTATGATTGAAATGCAGAATATATTATTGGAACTTTTATCATTTGAAAAAAAAATTAAAATAATTTTATTAATAAATTTTACAAAAACTCTTAAGAATGATTCTATACATTTATGTTTAATGTTGCTTATTAATAACAAAATATTCTCTAATATTTTTTTATGAATAGTTTTATAGTCACTCTATTATCTAATCGTAATATTATATTATTACTTCTTATAATTATATTATAAATTCTCTCAAAAAAAATTATATTATGAATTACTTGAAAATGATGAGAGACAATAAAGCTTAATAAATTTAACATCTATTAAATGGGGAATAACATATTCTTCATCAATAAGTTAAAATATATTTTATAATAACAATTTGTTTCATTTTTATTACATATTCAATAAAATTGACGCTTTAATCTACATATCTCACAGTATCATATACTTTGGCATATATTTTTCCCTTAATGTCTACAAATATCTTACAATATCAAATAATTAAATAATACTAATAAAAAAAAATTATTGTATATTTTTTTCTATTGTAGGAGAGATATATCATTTTATATATATAAAATGTATAACACACGTGCAATGCACGTACACTATTCTAGTATATATATACACACACACACAGAGAGAGAGGAGAGTTGAAAAAGGTGATGTGGAACCTCTCTATAATCTCCATTTCTATTCAGCTTTTTTCTTCTTTTTTTTTTGAATTCTTTTCTTCATTCTTTCACTAATCAATTTTTTTATTAATTAAAAGAAAGTCAATCATATTTACTATATCTAATTATATCTCATGAGTAATAAAAAATTTCCATCTATTTGCATTCTCCACTTAAATGACACGTCTTCTCAACTTCATTCGACTTAATTCTTATGGATTAATCAATCTATAAATATCAATCATCTATGGAGTTGTTGGATACTCATATGCATTTTCTCCTTAATAGTATGTTTTTGTCCTTTTTCCCCTTTAAATCTTGTTCATATGACAATATGGTAATCATCATTTTGATGAAGATCATAGAAATATTTTTTAGAATTTTTTCTTGTGTAATAATAGTTAAACACAAGTTCATCAAGACGAAAAAGCAAGTTTGATGATGGTGTAAAAATTTTAAAGAGAGAATTAATTTAATTTGATACAAGTTTATCAAGATAAAGAAAGAAGTTTAATGGTCTTGAAAGATTCATCAAGAGAAATTATCAAATTAATTAGTTTGGCGAAGTATAGAATTTTAAATGATATACAAATATATATATATATATATATATATATATATATATATATATATATATATATATATATATATTTGTATTTGTATTTGTATTTGATAGATAGATAGATAGATAGATAGATAGATAGATAGATAGATAGATAGATACATTTTAATTGCTCATTTTAGTATTTTCAATTAACTATTTTGTCAAATGCAAGAAATGTACCATTCAAGAACAAGACTTTATTACAAAATTTTACACTATGTCATGGGCAACGAAAAATATCTTTGATTTATTGCTTTGTTGAACATAGAACTTATTGTCTCGTAGTTTTTTGGTCAATGATTCAAACATTTTTGGCTCTTTTCTTTACTCTTTTGGTCTTCTTTTTGTTCGATTTTCTCTAATTCGGATGATATATCACTCGATTTTCATAATTAAGCGTCCCAATTTAGTATTTTTTTTCTTGAAGTATCAATAATTAAAAAAAAAAA
>NC_061117.1:92117826-92245207 GCF_002878395.1 Capsicum annuum | reverse complement strand
ATATTGCCAAAATAATTCATTTGTATAAACAATCTGTTGCCAAAATGACCTGACAAAAGCCTCACAACATGATTGATTTGTTTTTTGATCTTTAAGAGAAAAAAATGCTTGATTGAAAATTTTAAATGTAAAAATCAGGTTTTTGATTAAAAAAAAATAAACAGAAAAATCAAGAGAATTAGAGTGAATAAATGAAAAAAAGAAAAATAGTGAAAAAAACCAAAAAGGATAGGTTCTTTTAATGATCAATATGAAAAAAATATTCTCCCCCCCCCCCCACCTCTACTCTTCTCTCTACTTTATTTCATTTATATATTATACTAAAAATAAAAATAAAATCTTTAACACTCTTAGTTATTTACTAATAAGTATTAACTATATTAAATGTGCTACATTTAGTTCTTTCAATAAAACTTATAAAGAAAGAACACTTAGACTATGCTAAATAACTTAAACATTAATATTTCATCTTTTTTGACAGTTTTTATTATTTTGGTTAAAGGTTAATTAATCATTCTTTCCTCATTATTCTTTATTTATTAGATACTTTAACATATAACTAATGTTTCAAACTTTCCTCCTACTATAATTGCTTATTTATTATAGTATATATTAACCTATTATTTTATGCCTATATTTATTTGGTTATTTGATTATCATGTTCAAGCCATTTAAAAAAAAATTGATCATTTTTTCTTATATTTTTCTCAAAATATTTGTATAAAATTAAAATAACTCTATCAATAAATTTATGTCCACATTCATTGCTCAATTAAAGAGAAAGAGGAAGGTGAGGTGACATTCTTCAAATCTAGGATTTTTTTGAATTTTTTTCTCATTTATTTACATTTTTTTTTTTTATTTTCGTTACTTCTCTTTCTCAATTATTGAATTGAAAAATGGTGTTTAATGTAAAATGCATCTTTCATATTAGGTTATAAATGTTTTTAAGTAATCGTAACTGGATGCTAACTAACTGGACAATGGGTGATTTACTTCTTATCCTCTATGTACGTATGTACTTATATTTCATATACTCACAAATGCACCCTTTTTATCCTCAAACATGGTATAACTCACCACATATTGTAAGAGGTGAAGAAAGTATAAGTTTACAATCTCCATTTTGAAACAATTACAAAATATATTTTATTTTCAATTTTTTTCTCAATGATAATTTTCTCAATAAATTTGGACAAACATTGGAGTTTCTCAAATTATATATTCTTTGACTTGACAAAATATGTGGATCTCAATATTAAATACTATTATGTTGAAGGATTTTGTGTTAGTTATACATAATTTAGCAATGAGGTACGTAATTGTTTTCAGTCTTTTTATAGTGTTTTTGCATTTAACATTTTTAATTTCTGACAATAATTTAAGTATTAATTCCACTTATAGGCTTTGATTTATTATTCATAAAGATAAAAGAGATTCACAAGGTTTGAAACTTTGAGACAGGATAAATCTATAGATTATCTAATGATGAGCTCAACCTATAATTATTGTAACTTCTTAACGTCCATAAAGTGAGATATTTATCATAAACTAAAATATCTATAACTATTATTTACTTGGTGATAAGGACATGGTACTATAGTATTTATATGAGTCCTCTCTACTTGTAACTAGAAGTCTCAGGTTCGAGCCGTTATGATTACTATGAAAAAAATTTGTGGAAGCGCCAACCTCTGGAGAACGGGCAGAAAAACCAAAAAAAATACTTTTTACATATTTTAAAAATAATTTTACCTTTATTGAATATGATCAATTTTGGTTTAAGAATGAAGAGTAGTAATGTTTCTATCCTGGTATTATGTCTTACAAAGAATTATGTTGAAAATATACGACTAAAGAAATAACACATAAGAAAAGAAAGAATGTTGATCTTTTTAAAAGAATGTTTTAGAAAATTTAAGAAGTATTTTGTGTTAATGAAATACCAAAGGATTTAACTCGTAAAAACACTAAAAAATTCAATAGAAGGTACATAAAAATATTACGCCATTTCTTTGGTCCTATTTTATGTAACACAATTATGTATTTGATGTGAATTTGAACATATAAGCATCAAGTTTTTAGCAATGAAATTTACATGTTTGATAACTACATATAAAATATTATATACAAGAAAACAGTCAATGTACAAATTATATGAGAAATAAAACAACAACATACTCAGTGTACTCCCACAAAGTGGGGTATGGGGATGGTCAGTGTATGCAATCCATACCACAACCTTGGATGAGAAATTAAAATACTATAATAGTTACAAAAAAAAAAAAGAGAGTGAGTTTCAAAAATTATGTAAAAATAAACTCAAATGAGATGAAATGTTTTTTTTGTAGTTTTTTCTCGAAGTAAAAAGAAGTTGATAATATTTTTTATAAGTGAAAGTCTCAAAAAATTGTTTAAAAGATATTTTATTTTTTTAAAACTATATATTTGTGAAGAGAACATGAGTGTCCTTTTTTAAATTTAAATTAATAAGATTTTAGTAATCGCGTAAAGCATGGATTAATTTTCTAGTATAGTATATGATATGATAATGACACAATCATATGATGTGACGATGATAATTAATATAAATCAATAAAAACAATAAGGAGGAAAAAAAGAAAGGAAAGAAACAATTTTGGTTGTGAATGAAGGAGAATATGAATGTTCTCAAGCCTTCATAAATTCATTGAATTAGGTGTGAGCAGTATAGTACTATTGCTCCACTTTTAGTAGCCGTTTGGCTATGAGTAATTTGTCATTTTTTGTCGATAAATTATTTCACTTTAGTGAAAAAAGTGAAAACCACAGTGTTTGACCATGAAAATTTCAAATACAATTTGGAATTGTATTTTTGAAAAGTGAAAACAAGAAAAACTTGTTTTCACTTTTTTCATTCCTACTGCTCTCGCAAAATTTCAAAAACAATTTTAATTTATATTCCTGGCCAAATACAACTCCAACTTCAACTTCAATTTCAACTCTATTTTCAACTCCGAAAAATTATGTTTTCATGGCCAAACGGGGCCTAATCATCCATTCAATTCATCTGATTGAAAAGTAGTTCAATTGTAGTTTTGTTTTTTCACTTATGGTGCAAAATAATAGCTATTTAATTATATTTTTATTTTGTGTAGGGATAAAATGGTATTTTAACTTCTACCTAAAATTCTTCCCATATTTAATATAACTAGTCTATGATAACGTGTGTTCCACATTTATCTCAAATAATTTAATACAAATTTTAAATTCTCAATGATAGATAGTTTAAAACTTCTCAATTAACAATTGTTGTCACACCCCTTTTTCACTCGAGGGCCGAATTTGAAGGATTTTTCCAATTAAAGTGACGATATTGAATAGAGAATAATTTATTTACAGAATCGCCACTTGAAATTGAGTTATGGTGTTTTCAGTCACCTTTTTGAATTCCTAGTCAAAAGTGTATGACTCTTTATTATGGTCTGCAAAAATGAAAGACCGGGTAAGGAATTCTGTTGACCAAGTGGAAGGTGTGAGCCACCCCTCGAGTCCTGTGATTTTAGCATGGTCACTTTATTGACTCATCCTAACTTAAAATATTTTGGATAAATCATGTGAAGGCCTATATTCACTCATTTTTAATGTCTAATATTTGTCTATATATCTTATATTAAACTAATAGAAATTAATTTTAAGACGATCTTTGCCGAGGTGTAATATTGCATCCTCGAGTTACTTTTAAACCTCTCAAAAAGATGTGTACGCCGTATTATTTATCGAGACAAAGTTTAGTCATTTTATCCTCGCCTAACATTTGAAAGCTTTGATATTTGCCTATTCGAAGTGCTACCTAACTTTAATAGTAAACTTGAGCGAAATTAATTTAAAGAGATAAATTAATTTAACAAATAATTATTATGCTTTATTAATAACAATGAATAAATAATAATATACAAAATTATCCATATTATGCTAATCTTTATAATTATTCCCCGTATCTATTCTTTTTAAATTAATACAAACCTAAATCATACGATATATCAGTCTAAATAAAAATATAAATACTCAATGGTTTGAATTCAATTTTTGGAATAATAGAGGCATTACTTTTCGGTGGACTTCATCGGAGTAACGCCGGATAAAAATCCGGTCAGATCCAGCCCCCATGGTGAGGTAATGGCAAGGAAAGGGGAGGAAGTGGTAGCAGTGGTCTATCCGCGATATTTTTCCGCGCGTAGTATGACTGGTGGCCAGAGAGATTGTTGGTCGGCTGAAATTCATCGAAAATTACTGATGGCATTAAAGGTGGACAGTGGAAAAGAGGAAAGGGGAGAGAGGGTGGTGCGGCGTGGCAGTGGTGGCTCCGTCGGCTACTACTTTTGCTCCACTGGTGAGGAACTCATCGGCGTGGGTTCGTTGGACTAGATAACGAAGGGAGGGGAGGATGTCTCCGGTTGAGGAGTTAGTTTACCAGAAAAAAAGTTTTTCCGACAAGATTTGGTGTACTCGCGGGCTAACGGTGGGGGTTGAAGCAAATTTCAATGAGAAATTTGCCCAAAAATTCAGAAAATTGGTCGTTTTCTGGCTGGTTTCTCCTTATTTTTACTAATTTTTCTCTGTTCTTCCTTTTTTATTTTTGCTTCCCTCTGTTCTCTGTGTGTGTAGTGTGCATGTGTACATCCGTGTATGTTCTCCTTTGTGTATGTGAATTGATTTTGGTGAGGTGTGTGAGTACCCAGTGTAAGAGTAAATAGTGTATCTATTTTTCCATCTCTATTTTTTTCTTTTTGTCCCAAAAATTTTAACTTGACGGTATTAATGCACAGTATTCTAATACCCAACACATCTATGAATGAATATATAAATATTTGATAACTTTAATCACATAACATGTACTAACAAAGATTCACCCAATCAATCAACCATTCATACTAAATAATGCATGAAACCACTTGACATTTTCATTCATACCTTTTCACCTTAAACTTATAACATAAATGAAATAGGATCGAAATAGAACCTATCTACCAGATTTAATTGAATACAGAAAAGGATGTTATCACCGGAACCTTGAATAAAAATATAAAACTTGAATCACAACTCTTTTTCTTCTTTATTTTCTTCTCCCAAATTTCTAAGTGTTTTTTTCTTTTGTGTCTGGTCTTTTGTGTTCTCTTTGATTTTTTTCTCTCTGTATGATATTTTTTTCCGAATATTTTTTTTGTTAATGTACGTAACTCTGTCTTGGGGAGTTGAGGAGTTCCTCTTAAAAAAGGAAATATGAGGGGTAATTGATGGAGAATGGGATATGTCAGATATGTGGGGAAGTTGAGGGTAGTTTTATTAGGATAATTATCCCTTTTTTAAATTTAAAATAAATAAATAATAATAATAATAATAATAATAAAGAATATTTACTAATTAATTTTTTATTTAAGAAAAATATCAAAATAGCCTAAAATAATATAATTAAGAGAATACTAAAACTATTAACTTATTTATTAAAATTAAAAGAGAAATATATTTTTTGAAATTTTTTATATTATTTTAAAAATAAACATAACAATAAAATAAAAATAAAATATCCCAAAATGTAACTTTATTTAATTATTTTCAAATAAAACCTATAAAAAATAAAATAAGAGCTAAAATAAATATTGAAAAAAATATAAATATTTAATGCCAAAAGATAGGTTAAAATTTGGGGAGGGTCAAAAATCACGTGTCTACATTTTGCCCCTCTTTGTTTGAAATCTCGGAGAGTTTTCATACAAAGAAGTAGACAACGAGATGAATTTTGAACCTTCGATTATTTGAAAAAGTAGGATAAAGAAAATGCGATCGAGTCTTGGTTTTGGACAACCTACATATCCTAAGTTATAAGGGAATCAGGTCACGTGTAGTTTAAAGAGGTAAAATAGTGAGACAATGAGTTAAGAGGTTGAGTCAGATTTCGTCGAGTCTCCGGTTCATGACATTCCGCTTTTACATTCGAATGAATAACAAAAAAACAAAATGAAGATACAAGTGAAATATCCTATCTATGCTGCTTTTCTAGAATCTTGACTTGTATCTTCATGACTTCTCAAGTGGTGAGGAGTCGTTATTTTGAGTTGAATCTTGAAAAATGAAATGTTCCTCCCTTTTGATTCTTGGTATTGAGGAGAAACTTGAAAATTAACTTGTTCTTCACACTTTCTTCTAACTTGAATTTGAAAATCTTCACTCTATTCTTCAGGCGGGCTCCTGAACCTGCAACTGATAATCTTCACTCTATTCTCCAGGCGAGCTCCTGACTTGCTATTTCTTCACCCTGTTCTTCAGACGGGCTCCTGACTTGCTATTTTTGGTTTTCCAAACATGTTCTTGAACTCAAAGTAAAAGGTGAACTAAAAAACGAAAAGTCCCATTATCCAGAAGGATCCTGAGTAGAAAGTAAAGTCTCATTATCCAGAAGGGCCTTGAGCAAAAAATAAAATCCCATTATCCAGGAGGGTCTTTAGCAGAAAGTAAATTCCCATTATCCAGGAGGGTCCTGAGCAAAAAGTAAAGTCCCATTATCTAGGAGGGCCCTCAGCAGAAAATAAAGTCCCATTATCCATAAGGGTCTTGAGCTAAAAGTAAATTCCCATTATCCAAGAGGGTCCTAAGATGAAAGTAAATATTTATTTTCCAGAAGGGTCCTGAGCATAAGTAAATTCCCATTATCCAAGAGGGCCCTGAGCATAAAGTAGGGCCTTGAGCATAAAGCAAAGTCTCATTGACACGAACAAAATTTTTGCCTTATTTTGTACTAGAAAATTTTATGAGTATCATTAGATCACAACTTTTGAAAAATACAGTAAAAATGGTGAATCAAGTCCCTGATAAAGAAATGAGTCTCTTTAGAGTAAAACTGATAACCAAAATTAGAAAGTGTCTCCTAAGAGTTAACGTGGATGACTCTAACTAGAAAGTATGTCTTCTAAAAGTCAAGGCTCAAATTAGAATGTGTTCATCTAAAAATGAAACTTGAATTACCCAGATAAGAAAATGTGTCTCCTAAGGGTTTAATGAAATGACTCAACTAGAAAGTGCGTCTTCTAGGAGTGAAAGTTCAAGTTAGGAAGTGTGTCACCTAACATATGAAAACTTAAATTACCCAGACAAGGAAGTGCATCTCCTAGGGGTTAAATGAAATGACTCGACTAGAAAGTACGTCTTCTAGGAGTACAGGTTCAAGTTAGGAAGTGCGTCACCTAACATATGAAAACTTAAATTACCTAGAAAAGAAAGTGCGTCTCCCAGAGGTTAGATGAAATGACTCAACTAAAAAGTGAATCTTTTAGGATTGAAGGTTCAAGTTAGGAAGTGCGTCACCTAACAAATGAAACTTAAATCACCCAGACAAGGAAACGTGTTGTCCAAGGGTTAAATGAATGACTCAACTAGAAAGTGTATCTTCAAGGAGTATAGGTTATAGTTAGGAAGTGCGTCACCTAACAGATGAAACTTGAATTATTCAGAATAGAAAGTGCATTTCCTAGGGGTTAAATGAAATGACTCAACTAAAAAGTGTGTCTTCTAGTTTTGAAAGTTCAAGTTAAGAAGTGTGTCACCTAACACATGAAACGTAAATTTCCTAGACAAGGAAGTGTCTCTCCTAGGGGTTAAATAAAATGACTCAACTAGAAAATGCGTCTTCTAGGATTGAAGGTTCAAGTTAGGAAGTGCGTCACCTAACACATGAAATATAAATTACCCAGCAAAGGAAGTGCGTCTTCCAAGGGTTAGATGGAATGTCTCAACTAGAAAGTGCGTCTTCTAGGATTGAAGGTTCAAGTTAGGAAGTGCGTCATCCAACACATGAAATGTAAATTACCCAGACAAGGAAGTGCATATCCTAGGGGTTAAATAAAATGACTCAACTAAAAAGTGTGTCTTCTAGGAGTGAAGGTTCAAGTTAGGAAGTGCGTCACCCAACACATGAAACGTAAATTACCCAGACAAAGAAGTGAATCTCTTAGGGGTCAACTAAAAGAACTCAACTAGAAAATGTATCTTCTCAGAGTGAAAGTTCAAGTTAGGAAGTGCATCACCTAACACATAAAACTTAAATTATCCAAAAAAAAGTGCATCTCCTAGGGGTTAAATGAAATGACTCGACTAGAAAGTGCGTCTTCTATGAGTAATGGTTCAAGTTAGGAAGTGTGTCACCTAACAAATGAAGGCTGACATACCCAAACAAGGTAGTGAGTCTCTTAGGGGTTAAATAGAAGGACTAAGTATAAACTGCGTCTTCTAGGAGTGAAGGTTCTAGTTAGGAAGTGTGTCACCTAACACATGAAACATAAATTATTCAGAATAGGAAGTGTTTCCCCTAGGGGTTAAAGGAAAGGACTCAACTAGAGAGTGTGTCTTCTAGGGATCACATGGAAGAACTCGACTAAAAAGTGCATCTTCTAGGAGTAATGGTTCAAGTTAGGAAGTGCTCTACATAACAAATGAAATCTGAAATACCCAAACAAGGAAGTATGTCTCCTAAGGGTATAGAATAATGAGTTTTCACCATGATTGTGATTACTAAACAAGTGTAGCAATATTGCCTCTTACATTTGAAAAAGTGAGGAATTGCTTCTTTTTGATATCTAAGCTTTAAAACATTGATTTGAATTCAATATTCATCTCTGTTTCAAACAAAGCCAAATTGTAAATTTAAAAATGTGGTGATTGGTTTGTGGCACTTGGATTTTGAGGTGGCTTCTTTTGCACTTATCATGTTCAGATCCATTTCCAATCACTGATAGGTATTGTTGACTTATTGTGCTATTGACCCCAAACTCTAGCTACCAAAATCGTTTAACTCAAATCGTATTTTTCTTACATGATGCCTCTATATTTAACTTCCAATGCAACTTTTATATTTCCATGAGTTTAAAATCTGCCATATAACAAGCATTCTTGAGTACCTTACTTTATTTTGAAACATGTTAACTTTGTGCATCGACCCTTTGTCATGCTTTGTGCAATTGAGGGAGTTGTTAGCAAGTTTTGGAGTTCTTTCTCACTTTCTTGACATAAATTTGACTAAAAATATGAGAGAAAAAAGAAAAAATAATGATAATGATTTTTCTTTTGACAAAAAATACCCAAAAATAAAAACTAAAAATTGAGAAAGAAAAGAAAAAGACAATAGACATCTCTTTTCAAAAACGTCAAAAAGAAAAACCTATCTAAGTGTGGCAGCTGATTCTAGTAATTATGACATGTATTTTGAATTAAACAAACTGATCTACCCATATAATCCTTTACAACCTTTAGCCAACTTATTGAGTTTGAAACTAAGGCTACTCTAGAACTTGTTTACTTTAGATTACGGACCTCATTAGGCTAGTGGTGCCCGAAAGAAGTTTAGCCAACAATCCTTTCTGATTTTCATTTTGTCTCAACTTACTATCGCGTTATGGTGCCCATGGAGGTTTTCACCAATAAGACTCTCTCATTTTAATTTTCATTCATTTCTTTCTTTTTTTTCAACTCACTGTTGCCTTATGGCACCCAGGAGGATTTTCGCCTATAAGACTCTCTCATTTTATTTTTCTCATAATTTTTATTCTGATAAAGGAAAGTGGTGCCTAAAATATGAAACATTATGTACCCATAACATACTTAGCCTTGACATTCTCGGAGATTGATCTGAAGGTCTTTCTTTGGTTGTAACTTGGATTTTGGATATGGTTAAAATAAAAGGACGACATGAGGCTAAAAAATTTATATAACACTGGGTGAAGCATACAACACTTGGAATCTACTCTTAAGGAAAATAATTTTTTTCCCAGTTTTATTTCATGTTGGGTAACTTGAATTTTCACTCGGCTAGACTGAACCCCAGAGTAGGGCTGCCTACGTATCTTGTCGTAGCAAGAATTAGGTCAAACATAGTTCAGGAATCTTACTCTTTTGCTTTTTCTTTAATCTAACTTTGGCTCTTCATTTTATTTCCTTTGATTTTCTCTTTTTGATTCTTTTCCAACTATTTTCTTTCTTGACACTTTTCTTTTCCTTTCTTTTTTCTTTGACTTTTTTCTAACTATATTTCTCTTTCTTGACACTTTTTTTTTCCTTTTTTTTTTAATTTTTTTCAGACTCTATTTTGATTCAAAAAGAGGGGCACGAAAGAAAATAAAACAAAAGCTCAAAAGGGATAACAAAGGATGACACAACATTTGGATAGTAGAATCAAATGTCTTCTTCTTATTAATCCTTAAAAATACAAGTCCATAACTTGAAATTTGAGAGTAAAACATGATATCATACACATCTTTTCAACATTGACCTTCACTAAAAACATGCACGTGTCTCACTTCTTTCATGCTTATGGTTCATACAGGTCCACTTTTGTTGTACTTTCCTCGCAGTGGATGACTCATGCCCTTTTGGAGCTAATTTT
Source organism: Capsicum annuum (assembly GCF_002878395.1). Taxonomy (NCBI): domain Eukaryota; kingdom Viridiplantae; phylum Streptophyta; class Magnoliopsida; order Solanales; family Solanaceae; genus Capsicum; species Capsicum annuum. The sequence goes on along the minus strand of NC_061117.1, from coordinate 92,234,796 downwards.
TTTTTGCTTCTTCTGACCATGGAGGCTATAGATCCTCCGATTAATGTTAATTCAAAATGCTTGAGATGAACCTTCTCATTCATGACCAAGTTATTTTTTGATTCAAAAAGTGATTGCCTCAAACCATTCAAGTGAGGCTTTAATCCTTCTTCAAGTATCTCAACACTTTACTTATTTTCTTATATTCTTTTTTTTTTCAACTTAATTTCTTGGCTCAATATTTCAGGATTAGAATGGGTTTAAAGATCAGTCTATGAATTCAACATGCATATCATATCACTAGAATCACCATAGGAAGAGCTCTCTGAAGAAAAGAAAAACAACTAAACAACATATATTAAAAAATAAAAATAAAAGAGACACACATTTTGTTGACAGAAAGATAGAAAAGGTTGAATAGAAATTATAAGAAAATAAGACAAGATAGATCTCGAACTACAACCCTAAAATAATTTGGGTAGAACAAATAAAAATAAAACAGACTACCAAAAATCCCTTCTCATGGAGAGTGGAGTGACTTTCAAATTACCGAACTTAATATTTTAGTCACTGATTTGCACGTCGGCCTTAATGGAGTCTCCACAATCATTGATACATCATCAGTTTTTCTTCTTGACCCCAAAGTATCCTGAATTATTTCAAATTTCCTGAGTTGTAGTCTTAAGGGCTACTTGACTTGCAATTTTTAAACTTGATTTCATTTTCAACCATTTTCTCTGATTTTGATTATTTCAGTAAATGTTTTACCTACTATAGAAAGCAGGTGGTTCAAGTACTCAGGCTCTTGTTATTGGGGAAAGACATAAATCATCTCCATCTATTTCATTGATGTAGATTCCTATATAATCAACTGATTTTGCCTTTCTTCGTTGTCGGACTCTGTATCCTCTTTATGGGTCATCTTTCCTTTTCTTTGGACCTAGTATTGTATTGGTGAGATGCCAATTTAGCCACAAACCAACCACCTTGATACTATTTTGATTTTGGAGATAACGAATGTGGCAAGGCTTGACATTTTCAAATTTTTTTCTTAAGAATATCACCGAACCCTATAAGGGTTGCCTACGTACCTCATCACAATGAGAATCAAGTTTGTTTAGTTCGTGAAATTGGAGAAATGAAGTATTACACTTTTTTATTTGAAATGAGAAAGAATTTTTTTTCTTGAATTTATTAATACTGATAAAAAATATTTTCTTTTATTTTTGAAACCAAATTAATTTCTTTTTATATAAGAATCAAAACTCTCTTCTTTTTTTGTTTAGAAGGAAAGATAACCTTTTTATAAAGATCACCGAACCCATGAAGGGTTGCCTACATATCTCATTAATGTGAGAATCATGTGTGCGTAGTTTATGAGAAACTAACAAAATGTTCCTTTTTAAGGAATTACACTTATTTAGACCAACTCTACCAAAAATTTTGCAATGACAGGTCCCTATATAATTTTAATCATGAATTTGAAAGAAAATACAACTAAGTATTCTATAAAAAATAAATAATATTAGAAGATAAACATGATCATTTTATATATGTCGTACAAAACTCAGCCTCAAGACCCCTAAAGGTTTAAGACTGTTAAGATTTCTATAATTTATATATTTTTTATTTTGTAAAAACTTAGCCTCATGATCCCTAAAAATTTAGGGTTATTAATATATATATATATATATATATATAAAATTTAAACTTAAGGATAAAAAAACAATTATGAAAGAAGTCATAGTTTTAAAATATTCATCGATAAATATATGGAAAAAATTCAAAAGACAGGGTCGTATCTCGGGAAGGACTTCCTATGTATCCCACTAAAGAGTGAGAATCATACCCTCGTAGTTCATGAGAACCTTCAAAATTGTATATAAATTTTTTAATTTCTTTGAAAAATGATTCATTAAATTTGAGGACAAAAATCTCTCTTACATTTCACCAAGTTGCCTAAAGTCGGTCAACAATCAAATGGCCTTTCAAATAAATGTCAAAGAGCACGTAAGATGTACATGTTGTCAATATAAAGAGGGACACCTGTCCTAGACAGACCTAGACCCTGTTCCGAGTCCCACTAAGTCAAATGCACATGATGCAAATAAAGAAGAACCTAATAGAGATAACCAGATTCTGAGTTTCAGTTTTACTAAGTTTAGCCTGAAAGGGATAGGTATCTACATTGGCTTATCTGAGCGGACACTCGAGTTGGGGAGGGATAACTTTTTTGGTGGCATTGCTACTCCGACTTTGTTATTGATCCAAAGCCCGCCTAATATGTGTGATTAATAATCCTTCACTAGATGCGTTGACACTCTGGCTATCTAAAAAAGAAGGTAGGATGCATACTTTGCATTCCTTCTATTCTATTTTCAGAGACTCAGAGGGGGTGAATAAGAGAAGACAGTTTATAATATAATTCAATAATATCAAAGAAAAAAGTGAGCGACAAGTAGCACATTAGGCCAACAAACACAATATCAAAATAATTAAATCAAGTAAAGTCAATATCAAAAGATCAAATTTTGATTAGTTCCAGCGGAGTCGCTAGAGATGTCACACCTCTTTTTTTTGCTCGAGGGCCGAAGTTGAAGGGTTTTTTCATTTAAAGTGATGATACCTAATAGGAATTAATTGATTTACAGAGTCGCCACTTAGAATTGATTTATGGTGTTCCAAGTCACCTTTATGAATCCTTAGTCAAAAGAAAATGACTTTTTATTATGGTCTGCGAAAAAAGAAGATCGGGTAAGAAATTCTATTGACCGAGGAAAAGGTGTGAGACATCCCTCGAGTCCCATGGTTTCAGCACGGTCGCTTTAATGACTTATACCTAACTTAAAATATTTTAGATAAATCATGTTGGCGCCTAAATTCACTCATTTTTAATATCTAATATTTGTCTATATATCTTATATTAAACTAATTGAAATTAATTTTAAGACGATCTTTGCCGAGGTGCAATATTGCATTCTCGAATCACTTTTAAAAGTCTCAAAAAGATGTATACATCACATTCTTAATCGAGATAAAGTTTAGTCATTTTATCCTCGTCTAACATTTGAAAGCTTTAATATTTGCCTATTCAAAGTGCTACCTAACTTTAACAGTAAACTTGAGCGAAATTCATTTAAAGTGATGAATTAATTTAACAAATAATTATTATGATTTATTAATAACAATGAATAAAGAATAATATACAAAATTACCCATATTATTCTAATCTTTATTATTATTTCCCATATTTGTTCTCTTTAAATTAATACAAACCCAACTCATATGATATATCAGTCTAAACAAAAATATAAATACTCAATGGTTTGAATTTAATTTTTGGAATAATAGAGGCGTCACTTTTCGGTAGGCTTCGCCGGAGTAACGCCGAATAAAAATCCAGCCAGCTCCAACCCCCATGGAGAGACAATGGTGAGGAAAGGGGAGGAAGGGGTAGTAGTGGTCTATCCATGGCATTTTACCGGCGTGGTGTGAGTGGTGGCCGGTGAGATTGTTGGTCCGCTGAAATTCACCAAAATTTGCTGGAGACAATGAAGGTGGGCAGCAAAAAAAGAGAAAAGGGAGAGAGAATAGTGCAGCGGTGGCTGTGGTGGCTCCGTCGGCTGTTTCTACTGCTCCGTTGGTGAGAAACACGTCGGGGTGGGTTCGCCGGATTGGAGAACGGAGGGAGGGGAGGCTATAGCCGGTTAAGGAGTTGGTTCGCCTGTGAAAAACTTTTTTCAGTGAGATTTGGTATACAGGGGGTCTAACGGTAGGGGGTGAAGCAAATTCCGACGAGAAATTCACTGAAAAATTCAGAAAATTGATCGTTTTTCGGCTAGTTTCTCCCTATTTTTACTGATTTTGCTCTATTCTACCTTTTTGATTTTTTCTTTCCTCCGTTCACTGTGTGTAGTGTGCATATGTGCATCCGTGTATGTTCTCCCTTGTGTATGTAAATTGCTTCCGGTAAGGTGTATGATTGCATAGTGTATGAGTAAATGGTGTATCTATTTTTCCATCTCTGATTTTCTTTTTGTGCCAAAAATTTTCAACTTGACGGTATTAATGCACATTATTCTAACACCCAACACATCTATGTACGAATATATAAATTCTATTATATTTGACTGCGCTTCGCGCCGTCTAAAAAGAAATCTCATACAATGTTACTAATTTTTTTTAAAGAAAAGACACTTATAAATACAACAATAGTAAAATTAATGTGAAAAAAATAAAAATATATATATAAAAAAGATACATCTTTAATAAAGTGTAAGTTATTAATTCCTTAATAAAGTATAAAATATTGATTCTTATATTTAGTTTATAAAGTTCTTTTCTACCAAAAAATTAAAATTTTACAATACAAAGTCAAAACAAAAGAATTAATATATCATTAAAAAGTCTTCTTCTGCAAGTTAAAACTAAAGTAAAAATATAATACTATAAAAATATAATAATATTACTACTTCAAATATAAAATAAAAGAATGACATTAGGCAGAACCTCGTGAGGTAAAAGAATATAAATTTGTATAGATCAATATCTTAATCATGATTATGCTATTTACATAGTTCATCCTTTTATATGTTTTCATATTAATAATTTAAGATAGTGCTATCTAAATTACTCAAATCTTTTAAATTCTTATAATCATTCTAACTTAAATATGTTCTTAAACTAAAATGTGTATGTCCATATTTTAAAAAATATTTTAATATATGTTTTATTTAGTTTATTGTATCTACTTATATATATGATATTAATGTGTCTGTAAATTACTTAAATGTGTACTATAACTATTTCACTCTTTTTTTTTATATCAAGAGAAAATAATCAAAATCCCCCCAACCTTTACCCCAAATCTCAACTACACACTTATACTTTGCGGGGGATCCTATGATCCCCCTGAACTATTTTAAAGAGGAATTATTACGCCTCCAAAATGTTATACATAGTTTTGGAGGAGGCGGTGTAATACACGTGCCAAATGTATTTTTACACTTATTTTTTTGTTTAAAATTAATTTTTATTTACTTTCTTCTCCATTTTTATCACTTTTCATCATTTTTCACCATTAATTTTCATCTTTTTTCCTTTTCAAACTTTATTATAGTTACTTCTATGCAAATAATTTTTCGACAACCTTGAAGTGGAAAATAATGGACATATCGAATTTGAAATTTACAACGATCTTGAAGTCGAAAATAATAAATAACATCAAATTTGAAATTTCAGACAACCTTGAAGTGAAAAACTATGAACAATATTAATTTTTAAATTTTTGACTATCTTAAATTCGGAAACAACTATAACAACCCGAGACTACCCCCTAGTCGTTACACGGTGCTCATGACCCCGAAGGACCACAAGATAACCTTTTTCTGATATCTGTACCATGAACACTGCATAATATCTGAAAATAAATGCGGAAAAATAGGCAAAAACAAGCCATAAGGTTCAACAAATCTATAAATACTTAAAACTGAAAATTGAATACTAATACATCCGTTCGAAAAGCCTCTAGCTGTCTGAACTATGAAGTTGATGGGACATGTCCCCAACTAACCCCGTCAACTGAAAATAAAAAAAGTCTGATGCAATAATAATACAAGGATCATCCTCGAATGAAGAGGACTCACTTCTACGTCTACTGCTACTGACTAGGACTGAACTGCTAAGGGAAATCTGGATCATGTGCCTTTGGACCTATGGTGTCAAATAAAATACCATAGCATAAATGCGTCAGTACGGGAATATACCGAGTGTGCAGATGAGGTAAGGCTAAATGCAAGGGCTCATGCATAAACGGTTACATAACTGAATAATCATGAGAGTACCGAAGGAGAACACATACAGGAATGCACAAACCATAATCAGAATCATCACAACCCTAGATATTGAAACTCGGATACCGCTTTACTGTCATCTGAACTCACTACTAATACTGAGATACTGATCACTGAATTATCTGATACTGATAACTGATTAACTGAATATACTTACATAAATGACTGAATTCTGAGCTCACTTCCCTCGATTGACTGAATCGGAGATCAACCTCTCTCTAACGGATGACTCCAGAATCTATTATCAATGATAAGAAAATGATCATGTCTGAATCTGATAATAAGAATACTCAACAGAATCTGAGACTGAGATCAAGCTTATCTATCGAGAGATCTCTGAATCTGATAACAAGAATACTCAACAAAATCTGAGAATGAAATTAAGACTATCTATCGGGAGATCTTTGGATATGATAACAAGAATACTCAACAGAATCTGAGACTGAGATCAAGCCTATCTATCGGGAGATCTCTGGATCTGATAACAAAAATACTCAATAGAAATTGAGACCGAGATCAAGCCTATCTATTGGGAGATCTCTGGATCTGATAACAAGAACAATCAACAGGATCTAAGATTGAGATCAAGCCTATCTATTGGGAGATCTCTGGATCTGATAACAAGAATACTCAACAGAATCTGAGACTGAGATCAAGCCTATCTATCGAGAGATCTCTGGATCTGATAAAAAGAATACTCAACAGAATTTGAGACTGAGATCAAGTCTATCTATCAGGAGATCTCTGGATCTGATAATAAATAACTATATATAAGACCAAGCCTATCTGATAGATGGTCATGAATTACTGGAACTATCTGAGCTCTTCACTGAGATAGACGACTGTACCTCACAGTCCTGATTTCTGAAGATTGATACTGAAACTGCAACTGTGGGAAGTAGTTACTTAACTAACATGCCCCAACCTCCCATAGGTGGGGTCCAACCTGTAACCCCATCTAGAAGGGTGTCAATACCGTGCCATAGGTAAAGACCTCTCTGGTTAAGCCTCTCTAATGGATGACCCTCGCAGGAAGTCAGCCTAAGGCAATATAATAGTCAAACCTCTCTAACGGTGACAGACTCTACTGACGGGGACTCTTGCATCCTGCACTGGCTACACAGTTCTGGAGTTCAGGGATTACTCCTAATGACTCAGCCTCTCTCTGAAGGGGAGCTGTAATCCCTTTCCTCGCTCGGTGCTAGCTCCTACTCCCAACTGAAAGACTCTGAACTGAATTCTTAATTGAACACAAACGGAACTAAATCTGATACTGATCACATTTCTCAAATGATCTGACTGAGTTAAGATGAATTCACTTGGTTCCATATCTAACGGAATACTACTAAATCATGGTATCTGACTGATGATACAAAGTTTGAATAGATTACTCGGTCACTACTGAGGCCATAACTGAACACTTGGATACTACAAGATCTGAGTTGAGTACAACACTAAGGCTAGATTACTAGCGATCCTGAGATTTCAAAAATTACTGAGATTTCTTAAGTTTTGTATCTGTCTGAGGATACAGAGTTCTATAACTCTCTGAGTTCTGAGAATCATGGGTCGATTGAGATTATCATGAAAATTGACACGGTATCTAGGCAGCAGCTAAATTATCGGGTATAAATACCCCCAGGACTCGATAACATAAAAGTAAAACATAACCATTCTTGACTAGTCTTAACCATGGTCATTCATTCATCATCACAATCACTAAAACATCTCTTCAAGCATTTAGGAATCATAACATGTATTCACCATCGCAATCACTAACGCATTACTTCAAGCATTTAGGAATCATAACATGTATTTACTATCACAATCATTAAGGCATCACCTCAAGCATTTAGGAATCATAAACATCTATTCATCATCACAATCACTAAGGCATCACTTTAAGCATTTAGGAATCAAAAACATTTATTCATCATCACAATCACTAAGGCATCACTTCAAGCATTTAGGAATCATAAACATGTAATAGCGTAGGGGGAACATGCTATAGGATCATACTCCATTCAACAAGGTCTTGCATCAAATACTTCGTACGTATATTAGTCTTGGCATGGATCGGATAGCACATGATTTGGGAAAACTTCATACTATCATGTCACAACTAACTCGTCAAGCACTTGGCATGTATTAAAGGCTTAGCATGCATCAAAGAGCATGTAATTGGGGAATTTCATACTATTGTGTGTCAACTTGTTCACTAAGGCTTTTTAACAAACACTAGGCATGCATGGGTTTACACCTAATTGGAGATTTCATGCTATGATATCACAATTCATTCACTGAGGTATTTCATCAAACACTAGGCATGCATGGGCTTGCTCATAATTTCGGGTTTCCTAATCAACATTCAATACTGGCCCTAATTCTTCACATAAGTATTTTATCGAACATATGGGCAGCATGCTCTGCTTATTCAACCATTTCCATACTTAATTGGCATGAACACATCATCTAACAAGTAACTTGAAGAGGGTTTATCATGAACATCACATACTAGGGTCAAAGCTTGAAAACCTTGTAAACAAACATGAATCACAACTCAATAATAGCTGGAACATCAATTTCAACTCACATGATTCATTAAAACCCATAAACACAAGATCTTTGAATTTTAGAAAAAGGGTTCTTGAGCTTCTTGGATGAAAGGGACCCAAGAATCAACATCTATATACCTTGGGGAAACTCTTTTCTTGAAAGCCCTTGGAGAGATTCTTGATTTCTTGATTTCTCTTAATCTCTATTGATTTTGCTTGAAGCAGAAATAAGGGTTTTGATTTTGTAAAACCCTAGTTTTGATGTTGAAGATGGGAAATGAGGCTGAGAGCCTTTTATCGGGTATATATAGGGGCTGAAAAAGAATGGAAAAGACCAAAAAGCCCTTAGAATTAAAATCCAAAATTGAAAGAATCCCGATTTCTCATGCTGGCGTGACACGCCATAATCGCGCCAGCTCATTGGAAACTGGACAATTGGGAAACTGCATGATGGCGCGACGCGGTGGAAATTACGTTGCCACCTTGGTTACGAACTGAAAAGGCACCGCGACGCAGTGGAATCACGTTGGTGCACTGGAAATTGATAATTCTGAAATTAAGCCTTAGCGCGATGCGTCATAATCGCGGAGGCTCACTGGATTTTGACAATTGCCATTTTGGCTGGCTCCGCGATGCGCTAAAGTGCCAGGTGGCACACTATCTTACTAAAATAGCTTTAACTCTTCACCCGAGTATTGGATTTGAGTGAATTTAGTATCGATGAAAAGCTTATTCAATGCTATACATGATAAAAAGTTGATATTAGGGAAATTCTACACGGTTCAAAGTATTTCACACTTGGGAAGATACCTCTCGAACTTGGGAAGATACCTCTCGAACTTTTAGGACCAGATTTTTACTTCACTGAACACGCTGTAAGGCTCAAACTAGGAGAGAATTTTACGGGGTGTTACAATAACGAACAATACCAATTTTAAAATTTTTGATGACCTTGAAGCCAGAAAAAATGAACAACACCAAATTTAAAATTTTCGATGACCTTAAAGTCGGAAACAATAGAGAATTTAAAATTTTCGACGACCTTGAAGTCAAAAATAATGGACAATACTCATTTTAAAATTTACGGCGACCTTGAAGTAAAAAATAATGGACAATATCAATTTTGAAATTATCGAAGATCTTGAAGTCGAAAATAATAAACAACATCAAATTTGAAATTTTCGACAACCTTGAAGTGGGAAATAATGAAACATATTAATTTTTAAATTTTCGATGATCTTAAATCCGAAAACAACGAACAATACCAATTTCAAAATTTTTGACGACCTTGAAATCAAAAACAATGAACAATATCAAATTTAAAATTTTTGATGACTTTAAATTCGAAAACAATAGAGAATTTTGAAATTTTCAACGACCTTGAAGTCGGAAATAATGGATAATACCCATTTAAAAATTGATGATGACCTTGAAGTTAGAAATAATGGACAATATCGATTTTAAAATTTTCAACGAACTTGAAGTTGGAAACAATGAACAATACCCATTTTGAAATTTTTGACGATCTTGAAGTCGGAACCAATCAATTTTGTGCTTGGAGATGAGAAAGATGATAAATTAGACTTGCATGCCATAGATGAATTCTTGAAGTTTTTTGTTTGTGAAGAAGAAGAATAAAGAAAAATAATAATTAAAAATAAATAAAAAAATAAAGAAATATTAAAAATAATTTTTTAATAAATAATTGTTGTTCTCACTCTCTTTAAAGAGAGTGAAACACACTCTCTTGCCATGTCAGCTTTCGGGGGTGTAATAATTTTACTTTAAAATAGTTCGGGTGGATTATAGGACCCCCGCAAAGTATAAGTGTGTAGTTGAAATTTAGGATAAAGATTGGGGGGTTTGACCATTTTCAAAAACGTCAATTTTAATGTACCATTAAGAGAGAAGAAAAAAACAAATTCCCACAATATGAGAAAATTAACATATTAAACTGAACTTATTAAATGATTTGAATCGAAAGAATTTTGCATGATTCCTAGACCTTTCCCTTTCTCTTTCCCTTTTCATTTTCTTTTTTTCCTTTTTTTATTTCTTATTTATTTCTTTCCTCCTCCACTTCTTTGTCAATAATGAACCATTTGTAATAACTTTTGTTATTAATTAAATACTTATTGTTAAATATTCTATTATTTCATTAGAATTAATCCTCTACAAATTTTGTATATTCAATGAATTATATATCAGTGATCTGTATTAAAGAATACGAAATTATTTAGTTACATCTTTTACAACATGTGGCAATAAAAATTGAAACTAATTACCTGAATTTAATATATCCCTAGTGTTACCAACGCACCCCTTAAATTTTTTCTTATTTGTTTTCTTTCGATGTGTTTTGATTAGGTACGATAAGATGCGCATACGATGATTAATTAAGAAGTGCAAAATATGGTAGTGAATGATTTGCCCTCATCATACCATCTCACACATAGCCATCACGATTTGCATATATTTTAGTTGATTTCATATTTTTTTTTAGATAATTTGTCTAATTAATATTTAATGTCATTTTCACTGAAGGGACTCTCTTTATATTTATCTATCTATCTGTCTGTCTATTTGTCTGCCTGCCTAACTACCTACCTACCTATATTGACTGACTTTTTTTTATTTCATAAAATTAATAGTCATTTACATTTTAATTGAATATCACATTTATTATATATTAAACTATAACTAATAAATATCATATTCATCCATAATTGTCTTGATCATACTCCGAAATTGAAGAATAATTCTCTAATTAAAAATGAGTGGATTATCTGAAGACTTTTTAGCTTTCAAATAAAATACAAGTGAGTTGTTTTAAATTTTTTAATTAGCAAAAAATTTGAGGGATTTTATAACTAAAAATTACACAAATACACAACTTATGTTTTCAATATTACAAAAAATCCCAACTCCCTAAACATATTACAAAAATTCCAACATATAAATAGAATGCTATGTATATGTTGGCTATGTTATTGTATATTAATAAGGAGAGAGAGTAAAGTAATTAAAAAAGTGTGAGAGAGTGTAATTACTTTCAAAAGGGTTGGTATTTATGTTATTTATATATTTTATAATACTATATTAAAATTAAGGAATAAGGGAGGATAAATAAAGAAAGAAAGACAAGCCCTACTTAGGAGTCCAGTTAATTTTCAATTAATAATCCTTTCCTTATATAAAATTTGAAGAGAAAAGTTATTGGCAAAATAGCAAAAACCTCACAAAAAAAATAACAATAACGTTTTGAAGAAACTCAATTCAAACAATGAACGTACTTGTGATTAATTAAAGCTAGCAATGAATGGCTCATTGTGGCTAAACAACTTTAGTGTGTAAAGAACAACTTTTGCAACGCCTTTGACATATACCACTGTATATGTTGGCCCTAATATCTTTTTTTCTTGCAAATTTTTATTTGCATGTTATGTCTGATTTTGAATAAATCTATATAAAGACAGACTATCAAAACATCACCTATAGAATACAAAAGGATGATGGAAATAGTAAGATTTCATGTGCTTATACCATATTATGTAGAAGCAAAACGTATGGATATTAGTAGGATTATAATCCACTTTTTTTTTTTTCGTTTCGCTACTACTATAACTTTGGTTAATAATTTTCAATATTTTGTTTGTCATGAATATGAGTTTAACTGCATGTTATGACCTAACTTTTAATGAAGGTGCATATTTTCGTATGAATCAAATGATAATATATTAGATTATAAAATGACAATTGACACTAATATTAACGAAATATATCATTGTTTGAAACAATATTAATAATTCATCACTATTTTCTAGACATTTACAAAATATCATGCAAAAGCTTATATATGAATTAAGCAAAGAAACATAAAAATTTACATACCTGTTCTCACAAAACCACCGAAAAGAATATGCTGCTAGCAACAAAATGAAAAAGTTTTTAATTTCAACAAATATAATAAGAGAAAATAAAAATTGTGAAGAAACTTACCAGCATCAAATGAATGACAAATGCAACTACTTGATGGAGTATGTATAGAAATATCCACATTAAATAATTAGATGTTTGAAGATGAAAGGTTTGATAAAATTAATATATATATATATATATATATATATATATATATATATATATATATATCAAAAGATGAATGAAATAGAACCTGTATACCAACTTTAATTGGATACAGAAGCAGGATGTTATCACTGAAACCTTGAACAGGAATATGAAACTCGAATCACAGCTCTTTTTCTTCTTTATTTTCTTCTCTCAAATTTCTAAGTTTTTTTTTTTTTGCTGTTGTGTCTGATCTTTTGTGTTTTCTCTAATGTTTTTTCCTGTCTTTTTTTTTTGTCAATGTACATAACTCTGTCTTAGGGAGTTGAGGAGTTCCCTTAAAAAGGGAATGTGGGGGGTAGTTGAGGGAGAAAAAGATATGTCATATAGGTGGGGAAGTTGAGGGTAGTTTTATTAGGATAATTATCCCCTTTTTTAATTTAAAATAAATAATAATAATAGGAATAAAAGAATATTTACTAATTAATTTTTATATTTAAGAAAAATATAAATGTAGACTAAAATAATATAATTAAGAGAATACTAAAACTACTAACTTATTTATTAAAATTAAAAGAGAAATATATTTCTTAAAAATTTTCATATTATTTTAAAAATAAACATAACGATAAAATAAAAATAAAATATCCCAAAATATAACTTTATTTATTTATTTTCAAATAAAACCTATATAAAATGAAATAAGAGGTAAAATAAATATTAAAAAAAATATAAATATTGAATGTTGAAAATAGGTTAAAACTCAGGAGGGTCGAAAATCATGTGTCTACAATTGTAAACACCTAATAGGCTTCATTGCATTTTTGAACACTTAATTGCAAACATTTAAGAGACTTCGTCATGTTTTCCTCTCTCATATATGTATATAAATAACCTGGAACCAATCTCCATAGAAGCTATGCTGCCAAAAGTTTCAAAATATCCTTTTGCAATATATTAAAAAAATTACTTTAGCAATAGCAGAAACCTAACACTATATGAATGCAATTGATTGAAAAATTAGGGAAAAATTATTAGAATTGCAACTTTAATTTACTTATTATATTTCCTATGAATAACTTTTATTAGCTTTCTTAAATTTTGCACCTAACGACATACATAGTAGTCCGATAATATGTGTTACATACAAACAAAACAAAAAATATACAGGTGTTTTTAATACAATAAAAATCAACAAAAAAGAGCAAAAGAATTTTTTTTAAAATAATATAAAATAAAATAAAGATTCAAAATTTACAAACCTCGTGGCCACAAATATGTAACAATCCATAAATTTGTTATGAGACCAACTTGTATTGGGAGTAGGTTCTGCAAATACACACCTACAATATCAAGGTATGATCCAACATGCCCGTGGATTTAATAATAGCCAAGTTGATCATCACAAGATGAAAAGGTCCTCCCCAATAGTCAACAACACCACGCTCAGACTCGAAGAGTTCATAATTTTTCACATATATCACAACCAAATTTTCCTCAAAACGTCCCAAACTCTGTGTTATTTTTGTTAAACGTTCCATTGGTGTTTTGTCAAAATCCACCTGAAAAATAAAATCAAATCAAATAATGGTCAACCTAGGTTCACTACTAAAGAAAGAAAAAACAAAAAACAAACATCTATTATATATTTACATAAACAAAAAATTCTACATAAATTAAACAAATTCAGTTTTTAGTTGGGAGTAAAGAAGTAAATCAAAAGATGAGGTATTACGTGAGAAAAATCAAGAAAGAATGTACAAAAAATATTAAGTATATAGTTCTAATATTTAATTCAAATAAGGATATAACTTGTATAAAATATAAGTTTAAGTTGATTGAAATCCTAAAATATATATATATATATATATATATATATATATATAAGTGAGAATAGAAGGGACTTTAATTATGATATTTAATTCAAGTAAGGAAAGAAATTATAAATTGATTGAAATTCTAAAATTTAGAATTTGTTCAAATAAGGAAAATTTCAATAACCAAAATTTATTAGGTCAAAAATTTAAATTATAATTTTATTTGTTATAAACAAAATTTTAACTACCTATCATAATTTTTTTAAGGTACTTTAATTAGGATATTTAATTCAAGTAAGGAAAGAAATTCTAAATTGATTGAACTTCTAAAATTTAGAATTTGTTCAAATAAGGAAAATTTCAATAACCAAAATTTAATAGGAAAAAAATTGAATTATAATTTTATTTGGTATAAATAAAAGTTTAACTACCTATCATAAATTATTATTTTTTTAAGAAGAAAAGGCTTAAAAAAAGTTACTCGTCGGACTTTTTCTCTTTTAAAATTGTGTCCTTTTTAAAAGGAATTAATTCCTAATATCCATCTTTTTTTTTTTAGGTATCCTAAAATTTTTTTCTACTATTTATAGTTTTCTTTTTAAACTACTTCATGCCTTACTTTTCGATATATTTTGGAGTTTACAAAATTTCTCATATCAATAAAAAAGTGAAGATGATTTTTTCTACTGCGAAGACTTTTAATAAAGGGTGAAAAGTTCAAACAACATTTCTAAGGACCTTTAGACTTTTAATATAACTAGTTTAGGTGTACGTGCCTCGCGGGTGTACCTCACTTTATTGAGTTTAAACACTACACTAAATAGGATATATGTTTAAATAATAAAGATGAATACAATAATTAAATTCAACATCTTTTGAAAAATTTATTTAATTAAACCTAATCTTTACCAAAAAAACATTCTCAAAGCCGATCAACATTCATCTACCACCTGTAAACTGCAACAAAATAATACGATGATAGAGACATTAAAATAATATAATTAAATCTAACATTTACACAAAAGTTTCCTCAAAGCCGTGTGACACTCATCTACCACAGGTAAACTATTAACAAATAATACGACAATAGAGATATCAAAATAATTAATACAACTAAACTTTACCTTTACACAATTTTTTTTGCAAAACATAGGCATAAAAATAATATAATTAAACCTAACCTTTACCTAAAAAAATTTCTCAAAGCCGATCGACATTCATCTACCACCTGTAAATTCATTTACGACCTATAAACTACAACAAAATAATATAATAGTGATTACAAGTTTCAATTTTGATGAAAATAATTCTTGTTTGAGCAAAAATTTTGACACTAAAGAATGACTTGAATGAAAACAAAGAAGATATATACATACACACACGTTGAATTCTATTATGTTGACAAAAATAGTGACGAAGTTGAGGGTTAGAAAATTAAACATCCACCAATTTACACATGCGACCGAATCAAGTTAGATGAATATCAATCATATTTTTTCAATTAATAAAACTATAATAAAAGAAGCATGATAGTTAGAATTTTAACTACTATTAAAAACACAAAATCTATTGAAAGAATAAATTCTTGTTTGAATGTTATTCTGTTATTAGTTGGAAAAGAAAAGCTCAATGTATTGAAGTCCAAAAATAATTCCTTTTCGAGAAAGAGTTGACCGAATATGGAAGAAATCTTTATTAATAAGAAAAAGACTCATAAATGAACATTCATACTTGCTTTTCCTTTTTGGTCGAGTACTACTACCATTCTACTTGTTTAACCCTTTTTCGTTGGGTCGTGTACTATTACAATTTTACTTTTTTTTTATTGTGTATTATTCTCTAGTTTAGTTAAACGTTTATTTCAATATTTATAGAATAATTTCCTTAATTGAATCCTATTTTATGTGTATTTTTATATCCTACTTTAGGAGTATTTTTCTAATTGATTAGTATAAAAGAAAATATTAGTTGATTCTCCTTCCATATATTTTAGGAGTCCAATATATTTTAGGAGTCTAGTTAATATAATAAAAATAATTAAATAATAAATTAAAGAAAATGGTGAAAAAATAGTTTTGTCTAAAGGAAAGTGTTTTAATGAAGGACAAAAAGTTCAAATCATTTTTCTAAATGTATTCACATTTTTAATATATTATAGATATAGATATAGATTAGTTTCTGACAATGTGCTTTGCACATTTTTTTTCCTAACTAGTTTAGGATATGTGCATTGTACGTGTATTTCATGTCAATTAATAAAACAATATACACAAGAAGAACAACATTAGTCAAAAGTTAAAGTTGATGCTAAAATAAATATTACATCTATTTTAAATGATATAACTAAATACCGTATCTATCTTAACTATGTCATTGTTTAAATGTAGAGTCTTTTAGTGAATGGGGAAAATTTTAAATACTATAAAGAAATCTCATATTATTGTATAAAATTGGATCTGTATACAGGACTTGCCTACTAATTTGTCATTTGAAACAAAATATTTTTATTCTGAATATTTGATCCATGCTAAATAATATTTTCAAAATGAAGTGGGGTTTTTCTAGTCTCTTGCTTATCTCTACACTCAAACTATTCCCGTAAAAAATATTTGAAAAAAGATACATATAAAAACTTTTGATTTTTCCTGCGAGGTAAAGCTTTTCTTATTTTTTTCATATATTTCAGAAGTCCTTAATTTAATTACATAATAAATTGAGGAAAATTGTGAAAAGATGATTTGTCTATTGCATGAATTTTTAATGAATGACGAAAAGTTCAAACAACATTTCTAAGACCATAGGCAAATCCATGATTTGAACTCTCCGGGTGTCAAGTAATCTCATCAAAATCAATTAAATTATTCATCTTTTTGATCTATATGACAAATCAATCAACAAAAACTGAACAATAATAAGATGACAATTTATGTGTTACATATTCTATAAATTCACACCCCACATTCGACTAATATCATGAAGTGAACAAAGCTTAAACTTTAAAAAAATATTACTAATATCATAATATCCATCATTCATTTATAATTCTCCTCGATGGGTATTCATATTGTGAAAATGGTTAACGAAGACATCATTACTTACATATGCCAATATCACGCTCTATGTAGCATACTAAACAATCATTCAATATTGATCACCAATACTATTCGTGCTTTATTTTTTATATGCTTCATAGATGGGAATTCTTTCTCCACAGTTGTCGTAGTAACAGGTAAAATCTGAGTCAACTTCACAAGTAAATAAACAAGTGAATAAGTCTCCACAAGCTTTGCCACAACCAATGCCTTTACCAAATCACGAATTTCTTGCAAGTTGGAGAACTTGAGATTACTACCTTGCATATGAAATATGAAAATATCGAATTGGTAACTCAAACCTCGAAGTTATCCATCATCAAACTCATTTACAACAACAACAAACCCAGTGTATTCTCACAAAGTGAAGTCTGGGGAGGGTAAAATGTACGCAGTTCATACCGCTACCTCCAAAGAAGTTGAGGGGTTGTTTTCGATAGATCCCCGGCTTAAGATAAAGAATAGTAAACAAGGTCGTAATGAAACAAGAAGCAGGATGGATGACATAACAGAAATATGGAATAAAAATAAAAAAATAGAAATCAAAGAAATATGAAATAAAAGAAACAGGAGCAAAACGAAATAAGGACTAAGAAATAGGACACCCACCAAGTAGGAACATACACCCACAGACCAAAGATACCCACCACACCCAAAATCTCCTGGCTAGAGACTCCTACCTATGGACACAGTCCTAAGATTACTAACCCTGCTACACAAGATCTCACATAACTACTTGCTACCACCCACACACTCACACTGGCGTTTTACCCTTATCTGCGACCTCCACACCTTCCTATCTAGGGTCATGTCCTCAGTAAGCTATAGCTGATCCATGTCATGTCTAATCACCTCTCTTCAGTATTTCCTTGGCCTACCTCTACTCCTCCTAAATCCATTCAAAGCTAGCCTCTCACACCTACAAACTGGGGCATCCGTGCCCCTCCTCATCACATTCCTAAACCATCTCAATCTTTCTTCTCGCATCTTATCCTCCACCGAAGCTACTCCCACCTTCTCCCGGATAATTTCACTCCTAAATCTGTACCCTCTAGTAAGTCCACATATCCAATGCAACATTCTCATTTTCGCCACCTTTAATTTTTGAATGTGGGAGTTCTTGACTGGCCAACACTCTACTTCATACAGCATGGCCGGGTGGACTACCATTCTATAGAATTTTCCTTTAAGCTTAAGAGGCACCTTCTTATCATACAACACTCCCGAGGCGAGCCTCCACTTCATCCAACCTGCTCCAATACGATTAGAGACATCCTCATCAATCTCGCCATTTTCTTGAATCAAAGACCCAAGATACTTAAAACTATCTCTCTTACAAATATCCTGGGAATCCAACCTCACCAGCACATCGTCCTCCTGCCTTAAGTCACTAAACTTGCATTCCATATATTCCATCTTGGATCTACTCAGCTCGAACCCTTAGATTCAAGGGTTTGCCTCCAAACCTCCAATTTTTTATTCACACCCCCCGCGTCTCATCAATCAACACTAAATCATTCGCAAATAATGTAAACCAAGGCACCTTACCTTGGATACTCCATGTTAACACGTCCATCACCAACGCAAATAGGAACGAATTAAGATTCGATCCCTGATGCAACCCTGTCTCAATCGAAAAATGCTCTGGGTCTCCTTCCACCGTCCTCACCCGAGTCTTTCCTCCATCGTACATATCCTTAATAGCTTTGATGTACAATATCAGGATCCTTCAGGAAATAGCAGTGATGGGGAGAGAAAATTAAAGAGAGAGAAAAAAAGGATAGAGAGAATTAAAGAGAGAGAGTACCCTTACCTTTTGCCGATGCATCTACGCTGTAGCCAACGTCGGTCGGTCGGTCAGTCGATCATGAATATTAAGGGTCTGTGAACTCAGGGAGTGAGATACATCAGAATATGATTCAATTACAAATCTGAAGGGTGTTAGTACCATGCCATGGATCCAACATATAACCCCAATTAGAAGGGTGTCAGTATCGTACCATGGGTACTAACACTGGCTGTGTGGATCCCATCATCAAACTCATTGGGATAAAACTTTTCTAAAGTCATGATTCTACCATTGTCAAAGTTGGAGAAAGAGTTGAGTGGATTCAAGCTAAAAGTTCCAAGAAGCAAATCACTACTCACTAAATCAAAACGTTCATTAAGCATTTGAAGTTTCACATCACTCACAACATAAAAGATTTCAACACGCTAGTGATGCAAATAGAAAACACCCAAATATTTGTGCTTTGACTTTCTAGGAAAATAAGGCTTATCCAACTTGGGAATCAAAATATCATGTAAACCACAAAATAAAGAAATATGTAATAACCTATGTAAAAGAGGGACAATTACGTAATTAATAAAATTTGAAAGAAAAAGGGCAATAGGATGGGCCAAAGCCCAATTATACATATTAAGAGAAAAAATAAATAACAAAAGAAAAAAAACAAGCTGATTATAGAGAAAAGAAGGAGCAAAATTATGAAACAAAGCAAAAAATTCTTGAGAGATTTATATTGGATTCAAGGTATTTTTTTTACTTGGTCCATACACTTGACTCATATAATTTATGACTATAAATTTTGGGTTGAGAGTTTAAGAATTAAGGGTTAAAGTGATAGAGAAATCTATAAATTTTTATGAATGAAGCAAGAATATTAAACAATTGGACTGTAACTTTACACTTGTAACACCCCGTATTTTGCATACACTTGTTCTATTTATATGAAACTTGGTATAGCCTTGTGGTATAGGTAACATACGAGATTTGTTATGCAATTATTGATAGTGTATATGGAGTTCCAGATACTGCCCATACATTTTAATGTGACGCGATTAATTTACCATCGATACAACTATTTAACTTGGAATCGTAAGCCGGTATTTGAGTATAAAGTTTAATATGGCCAAGTGTGTACAAATTGAAGGTTGGATTAAAAGGATTAGGAGATGGAAATGGAATAAAATATTGAGGTGCTTGCTTGACTTAATTAAGCTAGTAGGTGAGTCACCTACTTAAGCTATTTGGACCAAATTAATAGACCCATGGCTATGGACTAGATTTGGGCCTATACTAATGTATTCATTTGGACCCAAATTGAATAAAAGAGGAAGAAATGGAGAAATGACCCAACACACAAATCTACCTAGGCCCAAATATAGTTGATCCCAACTAAGAAATTAAGTAAGTAGGTGCATCACCTACTTTAATACTTTTGAGAAGCTTAATCTCTTTAAGTAGGTGCATCACCTACTTAGACCAAATTTACCAAATTTGAAGCCCGAAATGCAGCTAAGTGGATAGCCAAAAATAGCGCCTTTATAAGAACAAGTTGCTGGTCATTTTCCCTCATTCTTAAGTCACAAAAAATTTTATACTTCATAAATTCTCTCTACTTTCTTTTAAGCAAATAGTAGTATCCCTATTACCCTTTCTAGGGTTCTTGAAGCTTGAAGAAACCCCAATCTTTGCAAGACAAGGTAAGTGAAAACACTTATGTTTTAGCTTAATTATCTCATGGAAGATTAGGAAAATATGCTATAAGTGCTTAATTATTAATTCATGGTAGAATATAGAACAAGCTACTTGCTCATTTTTTCTTTATTATTAAGAGATCTCTTTTCTTCTTTGGTTTAGAGTGTGAAGAAAAATGGAAGTTAAAGTTCTTGAGGATTTCAAATTTAAAGGATAAGTTGAAGAATTAAGGTAAGGTTATTGCCTCATTTTGTCCTCCTTATATATAAATTTGAAAGAGAATTATGGATGTGTTGTTATTGAGAACTCAAGAGATGATGAGTTCAATAATTGATTGCTACAATAAAAGGGATTTGGGACTGTTTTGTATGTATATGTTATGGGCTACCAGGTTGATTTTGGAGAAAGGTGTGACTAGTTCAGATTGAAAAATACAAGAAAGGTGTGGCTTTACACCACCGAACTAATCATTACATATGTTTACTGCCCAATCTATTTTACGTATTATTTGGAGGGTGTAATGAAGCCAAGGTGGTTTCGGTGAATCTTATAAGAACATGTATGGTATGTGGGTGTAATTGGAGGAGAAAAGGGTTAAAATAACACCCTTGATTGATATATTAAGGGCTTCTTGCCCGGTTTCTATTTTGGTGAAGTTAAATAGCCCAACTGTGTCGGTTGGTTGCTAATATTAGTTTACCATATATTCTATTGTAAATAAGTAATCTAAAAGGAGGGAAGTGAAGTTGGGTTATTTTTGGAGTTATATAACCAGGTATGTAAGGTATACTCTATTTTGTACTCTTTGGCATAAAATCGGACATTTGTTCCATCAAGTAAGCTTCCAAGGTTATCCTATAACAAGTCATACATAATAGCAACGTATTATATCCTATGTAGCCAATGACCTTGTTCCTACTCTCTAATATGTTAAAACACCCCAATACATGCTTATTATTAAGCCCGAATTTCTATTTTCTCTAAAAAACTTCAAGAGTTCTCCGTTTACTCAAATAAGACCCATGTGTTATTTTCATCTCCTAAATACTTCATTTATGTGCCAATGGCTCCCC
This sequence comes from Capsicum annuum, assembly GCF_002878395.1. NCBI lineage: Eukaryota > Viridiplantae > Streptophyta > Magnoliopsida > Solanales > Solanaceae > Capsicum > Capsicum annuum. Next base: position 92,212,882 of record NC_061117.1, on the reverse strand, counting down.
ACCTTTTGTTGTTGCATTAAGTGCCCATTTACATGTCTTTTATTGGTAGATTATTGTTTCAAGGTACCATAATGTTATGACCACCAAAGTAACAATCTCAAAGGCTAAATAAACTAAATAACGCCAATCTATAAAACGAGTGGAAACTCAGGGGCATAAGCCTAGCATGGGCTGATCTCGATACCTTTATATAAGGGTGGCAGCTTATGGACATAAGCCTAGCATGGGTCGATCCCAATATTCATATGTGGGTGGCAGCTCAGGGGCGTAAGCCTAGCATGGGCCGATCCCAATTTATCTATTTACCACTGATTATGAAGTAATGTGCATTATATGGCTTACAAATATTATGAAGTAAGAAAGGTAAAAATAAAAAAAAGAATGTAATGTATGTAGTCCCACAAGTATATATAAAGGTGGTCTACTAGTACTACTTATACATTTGTATCTGATTTCTATTGACCTCTTGTATCATGTGTTGTGACCTTCAGCCTTACATATTCAGTACATATTTTTGTACTGACGTCCCTCATGAGGGACCTGTATTTCATACTATAGGCACAGGGGCTTCAGCTAATACACCTCACTAGTACGAGCATAGGTTATTCAGTGACTATTGTTGCGCTCCAAGTTGATTCAAGGCTTTCCGAGTCTGTTCCATATATTTTAGTATTGTGTAGTAGTCAAGAGTAGGGTGGGGGTTTGTCCCGACCCTAACTAAGTCTATGTATGATTTAGAGGTTTTGTAGACTAATATAAAGTTAAACATAGTAGTGTCTTATCTTTTTGATGTTGTGGCCCCAACGGCCAAGTGTTGTATATATAATTTTATGCTTGCTTACGTAGTTATTTTCATTGATGAATAATATCATATTTTTCAGAACCTTTGGTTGTCATAGTTACATGCATGAGAAGTACAAGGTTATGGATTGGTTCTCTCGGGCCTTTACGGCTACGGGTGTCAGCCTACCCCAATAGGATTTGAGGTGTGACAATACTTTTTACTTTACCAAATAATAATTTCTAGACAACAAGGTTATAATGATTTATGATATTATAAAAAATCAACTATAAATATGTTCTCACGGGTTGAAGCAAATTTAGTATAAATTGATAAATTGAGAGCTAATAATAAAATTTGTAGAATTAGCTAGTGTAAAGTAGTTATGTTTTAGCTTAAAAAAAGAAATTAATATGAGATTGACATGATGTGATTATAGATTCGATCGAAGAAAGTCATACTAATTGTTCCTGGTGACAAGTTTGGTATCGCGACAAATGTACTGTGGGTAGTAATCTTACCATGATTTTTGTTTTCATAATTTGCATATTTTTAACTTGATTTTGATGAAACAAGAGTAACTGAATGCTTTGAAATTGCACACGGTACAAGTCTTTTACTTGATATGATATTGAAATGGTTATTTGAGATATGATATTGTTATGGTGAAGGTTATTTCATTTACTTGAGACATAAGTATCTTGACACGTATTTTATTCAAGTTTTTATGTAATATGATTTGATATGAACTTAAATGCTATGTACTATATTGAAAAGCTTTTATATGAGTATCTACTATTTGCAAAGAAAGTATAAATGAGAGTAGACATTGACTTGAATTTCATAGCTAACGGTGAGTTCATTAGGCCTGGAGTACCTTTTATTTACTGATTACCATTATTATCCTTGCTAGTGGGAAGGTAGAACTAGCATACTTTACTGATATCCCTTGAGTAGGGACTTACTGATAAGATATTTGGCTCCTTTATAAGGGTCCACTATTATTGGATATTTCTTAAAGTAGAATGCTACATTGATTACATGATTCATTCTTGGAAACCTCATAAAGGATAAAACTTGATATGATAGTATTTGTTGGCTATTTCCTAATTGTTAAATTATTTTCTTATGTAATGTTTATCGCTCTCTGAAAAAGCATTATTTCATGACATTTTGATTATTATGCTAGCCTAATTTATGACTTATCCTTATTAAAATGATTGTGGTTAAGTTTTATTATTCACTGAGCTAGCATCTCACTCATTGCTATTATTTTTACAGAAAATGCAAGTGACACTGGTGCAAATTTCATTAGCTAGAGGATTCGAGTTGGCATATTCCTGGTGAGCCCCTCAATTATTTGCGTAGGCAGGAGTTTAATTATTTGTTATGTTCTTTTCCTTGAAAACTTTTATAGTCGCTCCATAATCATGTCCTTAGAGTTTGAGTATTCTTTTGTTATTGTGATTTTGTGAAGTTATTGACTTCTTCTTATATTTTAGACATGGATTTCGTATTGTTATTTTATGGTGAATGGGTTGCTGATGATTTTGGTGAATTGTGTTCGTGTTATTAGTATGTTAGTTGTGATGTTGGGTTGTTGTGTTGTTGATTTGATATAGATAATTTCCTTTATAGTCCCCAAAATAGGATAAATTCTGCCCTATTTTCTATAGAATATTAGCGAGGCTTGTTTTGGAGTTCTAATATCCTTAGTGCCGGTCATGATCCTATTTTGGATCATGAGAAATTTGGATCAGAGCTAGGTTATTCTTGTGACTAATGGAGAACATGTTAGTAGTTGAATCTCATTATGGTTATGTTATCGACCATTTCTATAATCGTGATTATGTGAGTGTGATAGGATGTGTCTTGATTTTCTTCTCATTATTCCTTATGTGTGTGACGTTTAGGATCAATTAGATGAATATAATCATATTTGTTTTATTAATCAGATGGGTTGCACTTAAGCAATTAATTTTAGGGGAAGAGGCAGAGCTCAAAGAAGGGGCAAAGGTAGGGGTAGTGGTGAGACTGGAAGGAGTCACACTACCACTCTGAGAATCTCAAGAGAGCCCACTCCTGAAATAAATGCTAGTCCACTTCCACCATATTATAAGGGTAGTACTACTAAGGCACTTGCTTTCATGCAAAAAGTCATAGAGGACTTGATCGACTGACTAGATAGATAGGAGAGGATTGGTCAACATAATTCTGCACAGCCACAACCACAGCTCTAAGCACCTGTATAGAATTACAAGTTTAGAAACAAAAAGGTATCATTGTACGAGTTTCTGAAGTTAAATTCACAGGTTCAGATAGTTCATCTGATCCTCAGAGCTTTTTGGATGGTACACTCAAGGCGCTACGGACGCTAGGATGTTTTAGTGAGAGACTGTGGAGCTTATATCATACAAATTAGAGGATATGGCTAACATTTCGTATGATACCTTATTGCTAAGAGGGCCTGTTGGAGCAGCACCACTAACATGGGATGGGTTTACTAAGTTCTTCATGGGTAACTTTCTTCCTGACAGTTAGAAGCAAAAATATATAGATCTTTATGAGAAATTAGTCCAGACTCCATTTATGGATGTGTTGACCTATAATACCAAATTATGAAAGTTAGCTAGATATGATCCATACTTGGTTTCTACAAAAGCAACCCGAGTACAAAGGTTTGTTAATGGGTTGGTTTCTAGCCTCATAAATGAAAGTTTTAACCTATTACAAGGCTATGTATATTGCTAGATAAATTAATAACAAGGGTCATACAGAGCGAGCAACAAATGATATTTGTAAGAAGAATAAAATGGGGAGATCTTTCAGTAGTGATGCTAATGAAAATCACAGAGTGGGAAAGTAGGGAAACAACAGGGCTATAGGGACAACTTCAATTTCGTAGTATGCATACAAACCACTTCCTAGACAGGGTACTCAGGGGTCTTTAGTAGCTCAAGGATATCATAGTTCTGGGCAGATGTATGCTACTACTCCATCTTGCTAGACTTGTAACAAATCACATATGGGCAAGTTTTATGTTTGGAATAGAGAGTGTTTTGTTGTAGTCAGTTAGGTCATCTCATTAAGGATTGTCCTCAATCCCTGAAAAATATTAGTCAGGGTTTTGGTCTGTTAGTTGCACCTATCTAGGATACTTTTAATACTACAGGTACTAGAAATAGAGGTTAAGGTACTGGAGATTAGGTTGTTAGAAATCGGGCATAAAGAAATATTGGTAGAGGAGAGTTGAGAGATTTTTCACTTACTAGAAAGGAGGTTCAGGCCTTAAATGCAGTGGTTACATGTATTCTTTTCGTCTGTTCATTTGATGCATATGCTTTGGTTGATTCAGGTTTTACCCACTCTTATGTGTCCTTTATCATGTTATGAAATTTGATAGATAGACAGAGATGTTAAATTTCCCTTTTTATATTGCTACTCTTATTGGAGATTCTTTGTTAGTTGAGTATGTCCATCGTGATTTCCAGATTATAGTGGAAGGTAGGGATTGTATTGCTGACTTAATTGTACTTGATATGATTGATTTTCATGGGTTTATGGGAATGGATTGGTTATTACCCTGCTATGCTACTATAAATTGTCGTGCAAAGATAGTTCAATTTGAGATACCTAACGAACCTAGTTTTGTATTAAAAGGGGGTTAAGTTCCAAAGATTGGTAAATTTATATCTTTTATGAAGGCCCAATGACTATTGAAAAAAGGTTGCATGGGTCTCTTAGCTATGATAAATGATGTTAGAGAGGTAACACTTTGTTTGAAAGAGCTACCTATTGTGAAGGAATTTTTTGATGTATTTCTAGAGGAGTTGCTAGGATTGCCTCCAGCAAGAGAGATAAACTTCGGTATTGATTTGGAACATAACACTTTGCTAATATATATACCCCAATATCATATGGCACCAATCGAGTTCAGAGAGCTAAAACAACAGTTGCAGGATGTAACGCCCCAGAAAATAGGTCCCGAAGCGTCACACAGTACTTGAGGCTATGAGTACCCCCAAGCTAACCCTTTGAGCCATTTTCATTTAGTTCAACACAAATCAACGGGGTTTCCATAAATAACCCTCAAATATCAACAGATTAATCATCGTCCAAGAATAAAAGAATTTAAGAAAGATAACAAAATACAACTTATTAGTCAACTCCCAACATTTATACTAGTCTGACAAGCCTCTAAGAAAATCAATAAAACCAGCGAGCCTTTGAGACATGCCCCAACTGACTCATACTCAGTTATCAAATGTAAATGATTCCATGAAACCAACATCAGACATCACGTCCTCAGAACATGAGGACTCACCACAACAGAGGATGTAGAACATCAACGTGCTTATAACACACACTTTCTAAAAAAAACATAATTTCCAATGAAGATTCACGACCCAAATATCAAAATCATGATAAATATCGTTTACGATTCATGCTTTATATCTCCACACATGTAAATTCATCTGTCAAAATCATAAACATCAAGATTTTATAATAATCATCATAAGATATGGGTTCATGCTTCAAATTCGTAAAAATCAAATAAAAATCATGCCTTTGTAAAGAAAATTACTTTTGGGCACAAGAACGAAAGGGAGTTCTTGTTGAAAAACCCTACATACCTTGAATGATGAACTTTAGATCGATACTCATTTTTGAGATGTTAATCGTGCCTTTGAATGATGGTTCTTGGAGTTCTTGAACTTGGAACTTGGAATCTTGAATAAATTTGCAGAATTAATGGTGAACTTTGGAGGTTCTTGAATTTGGATGTAGGAGCTTAGGGTTTTCTTTGTGAGGGAATTTAATGAAATATAACATATAATACTTCTAATAGGCTTTAATATAGGGTTTGGACGGATTTTGGGTGAGGGGGAATGACCAAAACGCCCCTAAAAATCAAATAATTCTCTAATCTGTCCTTTGGTGGACTGTTTTGATAGTTTGAAGTAGATCAACCATAACTTTTTACTCCGATATCCAAATTGGATTAAACCAATTTCATTAGAAATAGGACTCTCATATATTTCCATTGATATATAGTATCTCACCTAGATCATTGTGTACGAGGAGTTATGATCATTTGAAGTTGACCAAAAAATTTACTTTTGATAGGCTGAAGTATATCTATCATAACTTTTTGCTCCGATAGACAAATTGGATGAAACCAATTTCATTGGAAAGCGGAATCGCAGAGCTTTCCATTGATATATAGTAGATCACCCGGATCATTATGTACAAGGAGTTATGATCGTTTAAATTTGGAGCAAAAATGGGCCTCAGTACTTTTTCCTGCGCGTTTTACTGTTCACTACTATTCACGATTCGATCGGAATGTTCATAACTCATCGCTCGGGTGTCCATTTTGGATGATCCACATATAAATCTTATTCGATACTCTACGCAATGGTGGGTCATAATCTAAGACATTCTGTACGGTAAATTTATAATTCATTCTAGAAGATAGAACCCAACATGTTTACGTACAAAATTTCAACGAAAAATTTCCCGGGGCATTACATCATCCCCTTTGGAAACATTCATCCTCGAATGACGCTAGACATGCCAAGATTAGATAGGGAATAGAGCATACATTTGAAACCATTCGTTAGACTCATCACCACATCGTTTCTCACTCCAAATGCTACATATAATGTATAAATTCAAGAAATTACAGCTGAACACATAATAAATGACAGCTGAACTGCTGCAACTTTTATCAAAAGTGCATGATTTAGGAAAGAACGGTACCTTTGTCTTGATCGAATTTCTTGGAAAATAGGTGCGGGTGCTTGGATCGCATATCCGCCTCAGCTTCCCAAGTTGCACCCTCAATAGATTGGTTTTGCCACAACACTTTGACCAAGGGAACTTCTTTGTTCCTTAGTCTTCAGATACTGAAATCAAGAATCTCAACATAAATCTCATCAAAAGAAAGATTTTCTTGAATGTCAGCACTCACAGAGGAATCCACTACCATAGCATCACTACTATGTTTTCTAAGCGTGGAGACATGAAATATTGGATGAACAGAGGACAACTAGAAAGGAAACTCGACCTCATAAGCTACCTTACCAACACGACTAAGAATTTTGTAAGGACCAACATAACGGGGACTAAGCCTCCCCTTCTTTTCGAATCTCTTCACCCCTCTTATGGGTGAAATTTTTAGATACACTAGGCCACCAACTTCAAACTCAAGGTCTCTCCTTCATACATCCGCATATGACTTTTGACGACTCTGCGCAGTTTTCAATCTTTCCCTAATCAACTTAACTTTTTCCATAGCCTCAAATACCAAATCAGGACCACTCACAGTTGCTTTACCCACCTCGAACCAACCTATGGGTGATCTACACTTCCTCCCATATAAGGCTTCAAACGGAGCCATGCCAATACTAGAGTGGAAACTGTTATTGTAAGAAAACTCCATCAACGGTATGTGATCATCCCAACTTCCTTTAAAGTCAAGTGCACAAGCTCTCAAGATATCCTCTAAGGTCTGGATGGTCCACTCAGCCTAACCATCGATCTGCGGATTAAAAGCAGAACTCAAAAGCACTTGGGTACCAAGACTCTTTTGAAAAGCTTTCCAAAATTGCGAAGTGAACTGAGTACCCCTATCAGAAATGATAGACAAGGGAACTCCATGCAGTCTGACTAGCTCTTGGATATACAATCTAGCATAATCCTCAGTAGTATATGAAGTATGAACAGGCATGAAATGAGCAGACTTAGTCAACTTATCAACCACAACCCAAATGGAATCATGATGGCATCGGGAAGGAGGTAAACCAATCACAAAGTCCATATTTATCTCTTCCCACTTCCAGGTGGGAATACTAAACTCTTGCATCATACCACCAGGTCTTTGGTGTTCAACCTTAACCTGTTGGCATGTTGCACACTTAGCTACAAACGCTGCTATATCTTTCTTCATGCCACTCCACCAATAGATTTCACAAGTCTCGATACATCTTGGTGGCACCAGGATGAATAAAATATTACACCCCGTGAGCTTCAGCCATAATCCTCTGTCTCAGATCATCAATATTTGGGACACACAATCTACCCTGCAATCTCAACACACCATCTCCCCCTTGGGAGAAAACCTCTACTTTTTGGTCCTTGACTGACTCCTTCAGTCTGACCAAACTAGCATCTAAGTATTGCTTTTCCTTCACTTCCGAAACCAAGGAGGATTTGGAACTACTCTGAACCCCTATACTACCTTCAGCAGAGTAAAACAACCTAACCCCCAATCTAGCCAAACGATGTACATCACGAGCCAACTCTTTCTTACCTTCTACCACATGCGAAACACTACCCATGGACACTCTACTTAGGGCATCCACCACAATATTGGCCTTGCTCGGATGGTACAACATACTCATATCATAGTCCTTTAACAATTCTAACCATCATCTCTGCCTAAGATTTAATTATCTCTGGGTAAACACATACTGCAGACTCTTATGATCAGTGAAAACATCAACATGGACACCATACAAATAGTGTCTCCAGATTTTTAAAGCAAACACAACAGCAGCCAACTCAAGGTCATGGGTGGGGTAATTTTTCTCATGGGGTTTCAACTATCTAGAAGCATAAGCTATCACCTTACCCTTCTGCATCAATACGCAACCCAATCCAACTCTCGAAGCATCACAGTACACCACAAAACCATCAACACCATCAGGCAAAGTCAAAACAGGGGCTGAAATGAGTCGAGTTTTCAACTCCTGAAAACCCTTCTCACAAGATTCGGAACACAAGAACTTTACTTTTTTTTGGGTCAACCGAATCATAGGAGATGCTATAGAGGAGAAAACCTCAACAAAACGGCGGTAATAGCCAGCTAAACCTAAGAAACTTTGGATATCAGTCGGATAAATAGGTCTAGACCAATTTCTAACAACTTCGGTCTTTTGGGGATCAACTCTAATACCCTCAGAAGAAATGATATGACCTAGAAAAGCAACTGACCTTAGCCAAAACTCACACTTACTGAACTTGGTAAACAACTTGTGATCTCTAAGGGTTTGCAAGACAGTTCGGAGATCATCAGAATATTCATCTTCACTACGGGAGTACACCAGTGTATCATCAATGAACACTATGACAAACATATCCAGATATGGTCTGAACACTCGAGTCATGAGGTCCATGAAAGCTGCTGGGGCATTAGTTAACCCAAAAGACATAACAAGAAACTCAAAATGGCCATAACAAGTATGGAAAGCGATTTTTGGGATGTCACACTCCCTAACTTTGAGTTGATGATAGCTGGGACGAAAGTCTATCTTTGAGAAATAATTTGCGCCTTACAATTGGTCAAACAAATCATCTATTCTCGGAAGGGGGTATTTATTTTTTACAGTGACTTTATTCAGTTGGCGGTAATCAATGCACATACGCAAAGAGCCATCTTTCTTTCTCACAAACAACACAGGAGCACCCCAAGGAGAAACACTAGGCCTTATGAAACCTTTATCTAGTAGATTTTTGAGTTGCTCTTTCAAATCCTTAAGTTCTGTAGGGGCCATACTGTAAGGAGGAATAGAAATGGGCTGAGTATCAGGAAGAAGATCAATCCTGAACTCTATCTCTCTATCAGGAGGTATCCCTGGGAGATCATCCAAAAAGACACCAGAAAACTCATTGACGACGTTAACAGACTGGAGAGTTGGAGTCTCATACTTAGTGTCTTTGACTCTAACCAAATGGTAAATACACCCCTTGGAAATAAGCTTTCTAGCTTTGAGGTTAGAGATAAAATGACTCTTGGGTGACACAAAATTCCCATATCACTCAAACACGGATGCACTTGGAAACTAAAACTTGACCACTCGGGCCCGACAATCAATAGAGGCATAAGAAGAATACAACCAGTCCATACCCATAATCATATCAAAATCTATCATGTCTAACTCAATCAGATCAGCCAACAAGACTCTACGAAGAACGATAACATGACACTTTTTATATACTTTTTGGGCAACAATCGAATCACCCACTGGGGTAGACACTAGGATAGGTTCAGGAATAATCTCATGAATCATTTCAAAATTCACAGCAATCAAAGGTGTAACATATGAGAAACTGGATCCAGGATCCAACAAAGCATACACATCAAACTGAAATATATGAAGCATACCAGTAACAACATCGGGAGATTTCTCCTGTTCCTGGCGGGACGTAAAGCATAGAATCTATTCTGGCGCTGCCTTCCAGCATTACTAGAAGAGGTGCCCTGAGCTGGGGCTGGGTGAGTCACTGGAACTGGAGCACTAACAGTCTGAGTCTGGGTCTGAGGGCGATAGTCACGACGCCCTTGTCCATCTTGTGAACAATCTCTAACTCTGTGACCCATGTCACCACACCGAAAATAACCCCTCCTCTCACCCCAACACTCACCTGAATGAGCCCTACCACACTTAGGACACAGGGGACGATTTGGCTTATTCCCAGTACTATACTGGGACCTGGATGCATATGACCTGCTACCTTGCTCCTGCCTATCTCTAGGCATGGAAGAACTAGCAGATGATAGTGCTGGAATAGAAGAACGATCCTGATACTGAGGGTGACTCCCTCCCTGCGATCTAGTCTGACCCTGTCTGTGCTGCTCGAACCAAGCTCTCTTATTCCCTCTCATTCTATCTCTCTCCTTAATCTTGTCTGCCTCAATCTATTGGGCATGAGTCATCGGCCTAAAAAGATTTATCTTACTATTCAACATAGCATACCTACACTCCTTAATCACATAAATAGACACTCTAGTCATAAACTTACTCATACTAGCCCAATTATCAGCCACTAAGTCAGGAGCATGCTTGGCCAACTGATTAAACTTTAGACAGTACTCCTTAACAGTCATAGAGCCCTGTCGCAGGTTCATAAACTCTTCCACCTTTGCCTCCCTCATCTCCAAAGGGAAAACTTATCCAAGAATATATCCTGGAAATCTTTCCAAGTTGTAGGGACAGATCCCTCACCTTTACCTTTCCTCCAAGCAACAACCCACTCATTAGCAAGGACTTTCAATCTATACGCAGCCAACTCCATACTATGTTCCTCAAATACATGCATCACCTGAGTAATCTTCCGTACCTCCTCTAAAAAAACCATGGATCCTCATCAAACTTGGACCCATAGAATCACGGTGGATCATCTGCATGAAGTCACAAATTCTGGCAGCAGTTGAATCACCTCCCTGCTACTGTGGAGCTGGGGTCGGGTTGGCCTGAATATTTGCAGTAACAGCTTGGGCCAGCACCTGAAAGGCTACCCAAAATTCAATGTGAGACATGTTTTCATCCAATAGGCCAGCGAGTTGAGGTTGCTAACCATCATTATTTCTTCTCGCTCGATGTGAAGGCATATTTCTGAAAGAGAAGAGCATGAATCAATAGCAGAGAGAGACATTTTAAGAACGATAGACTTCTGAAAGAAAGAATTACACTTTTTCCTAAAATGTCTTGTAGCCTCTTGCTCATAGATGAGGCGCGCTACACACCGATGATCAAGACTCTACTTAACGCAGCTTGTCAGACTCCCTAGGATACCTTACTACCTTAGGCTCTGATACCAAGTTTGTAACACCCCATAAAGTGGGTCCCAGAGCATCACACAGTGCTTGAGGCTACGAGTAGCCCAAAGCTAGCCCTTTGAGCCATTTTCATTTAGTTCAACACAAATCAATGAGGATTCCATAAATAACCCTTAAATATCAATAGAGTAATCATCATCCAAGAATAAAATTTTTTTAGAAAGATAACAAAATACGACTTATTAGTCAACTCTCAACACCTATACTAGTCTGATAAGCCTCTAAGAAAATCAATAAAACCAGTGATCCATTGAGACATGCCCCAACTGACTCATATTCAGTTATCAAGTGTAAACAATTTTGTGAAACTAACATCAGACATCACGTCCTCAGAATATGAGGACTCACCACAAAAGAGGATGTAGAACAGGGTGCCTGAAGAATCACTATCAAACCTAGAACTGAGCACCTGAACCTACATTATGAGAAAATGTAGCCCACATCCAAAGATGTGGGTTAGTACCATGGAAAAGAACCAAGTATATGGGGGTGTATGCAGTTGTATAAACATCATCATCACAAATATTGATAAGAAATATGCAGGATGTATGAAAGACTCACATAGCCCGAAGAAAATCATCATAATCATGAGAGGATGAAATAAGTACAATAACACATATGAGTCATCGTATAATTTGTCAATCACTTTTAGTTCATCAAGAATATCAATTCTCATAATGTAAATATCATTTAAATCTTTCAAAAGAATAACTTTCACAATTCCACTTTCAAATCACTTCACCATTCACCATAGACACAAGGAAACATACACACTGGGAGATCCTATAACCGACATAAACTATGTGAGCTACATGGAGTTCAACGTACAACCCACATTGGGGAGAGCCGTCCTATCCTTGCCATCGGAGTGGACTATAAATATCAAATCCATACAAACTAGTGATCACTATAAAAATCATCCTCAGGCTCACTCCTATGGGGGCACGCAGTTCTAGGGAAGTAAGGTCACTTTATACCTCCTACTCGGTGCTAAAGATTCCTCCCAAAATTAGCTCAGATAATTTCAAAGACAATCTAAAACAAAATAATTTCAGTAATATATAAATATACATCGGGAGCCATCATGCTTTCTATCTATCAAAATCAACCATGTTGTGGATTTCTTTCACACTCGAGTTCAAAACAACTCCATTAAGACCAAAAGGTCAAATCATTCAAAATATCTCAAATATTCAACATCAACGTTCTTATAACACACACTTTTTCAAAAAAAACACAATTTCCAATGGGGATTCACAACCCAAATATCAAAATCATGATAAATATCATTAAAGATTCATGCTTTATATCTCCACACATGTAAATTCATCTTTCAAAATCATAAACATCAAGATTTCATAATAATTATCATAAGATATGGGTTTATGCTTCAAATTTGTAAAAATCAAATAAAAATCATGCCTTTGTAACGAAAATTACTTTTGGGTACAAGAACGAAAGTGCATTCTTGTTGAAAAATACCACATAACTTGAATGATGAACTTTAGATCAATACTCATTTTTGAGATGTTAATCGTGCCTTTGAATGATGGTTCTTGTAATTCTTGAACTAGGAACTTGGAATCTTGAATAAATTTGCAGAATTAATGGTGAACTTTGGAGGTTCTTGAATTTGGATGTAGGAGCTTAGGGTTTTCTTTTTGAGGGAATTTAATGAAATATAACATATAATGCTTCTAATAGGCTTTAATATAGGGTTTGGACGGATTTTGGGTGAGAGGGAATGACCAAAATGCCCCTAAAAATCAAATAATTCTCGAATCTGTCCTTTGGTGGACTATTTTAATAGTTTGAAGTAGATCAACCATAACGTTTTACTCCGATATCCAAATTAGATGAAACCAATTTCTTTAGAAAGAGGACTCTCATATATTTTCGTTGATATATAGTATCTCACCTAGATCATTATGTATAAGGAGTTATGATCATTTGAAGTTGACCCAAAAATTCACTTTTGATAGGCTGAAGTAGATCGACCATAACTTTTTGCTCCGATAGACAAATTGGATGAAACCAATTTCATTGGAAAGAGGACTCGCAAAGCTTTCCATTAATAAATAGTAAATCACGCAAATCATTATGTACAAGGAGTTATGATCATTTAAAGTTGGAGAAAAGATACACCAGGCCTCAGTACTTTTTCCTGCGCATTTTACTGTTTACTACTATTCACGGTTCGATCAGAATGTTCATAACTCGTCGCTTGGGTGTCCGTTTTGGATGATCCACATATCGTTGGAAAGCTTATTAGATATTCTACGTAATGGTGGGTCATAATATAAGACAATCCACACGAAAAATTTATAATCATTCTAAAAGATAGAACCCAACACGTTTACGCATAAAATTTCAACAAAAAATTTTCTGGGGTATTACACAGGACTTACTAGATAAGGTTTTCATTAGATCGAGTGTTTCATCATGGGGTGCATCAATCTTTTTTTTAAATAAGAAAGATGGGTCTCTAAGAATATGTATTAACTACATGCAGCTAAATAAGGTAACAATATATAATAAGTATTCGTTGACTCGTATAGATGACTTGTTTGATCAGTTGCAGGGAGCAGCCCATTTTTCATAGATTGATCTTTGGTTTGGTTATCATCATCTTAGAATTAGAGAGGAAGATATATCCAAGATAGCATTTAGAATTAGTTTATTTCTGGATAAATTTGTGATAGTATTTATTGATAATATTCTGATATATCCTCATATCCAAGAAGAACATAAAAATTATCTGATGACTGTATTATAGACATTGCGGGAACATAAACTCTATGCTAAGTTCTCAAAGAACTCAGTATCATTTGGGCATGTTGTCTCTAAAATGGAATCACGATGGACCCTAAAAAACAAAATAGTGCAAAAATGGCCTAGACCTACTTCACCTACAGATATTTATAGCTTTGTGGGTTTGGCAAATTACTATAGCTGTTTTGTGCAGGATTTCTCTAAAATAGCAACTCCATTGACCAAGTTGACACAGAAAAATGTGAAGTTTTAGTAGATAGAAGAATGTGAGGAGAGCTTTTAGAAACTCAAAACATGTTTGACCACCACAGTAATATTAGCCTTACTCTGGAGGATTCAAGGTATTCTGTGATGCTTCGAGGATTGGATTAGGATGTGTTCTCATGCAAAATGCTTATATTATAGCTTATGCTTTAAGATAGTTGAAGAAGCACGAGATAAATTTTCCTACGCATGATTTGGAGATGGCTGTAGTAGTATTTTCTCTTAAGATTTAGAGGCATTACTTATATGATAAAACTTATGAGATTTTTACCGATCATAAAAGGTTGAAGTACATTTTACAAGTGAGAGATCTAAACCTTCGACAACATCAGTGGTTGAAACTACTCAAGGATTATGACTGTGTTATTTTGTATTATCCTGGAAAAGCTAATGTTGTGGTTGATGCTTTGAACAGGAAATCTATGGGTAGTTTGGCATATATAGCTCCTGAAAAGAGATAATTGCCAGAAGATATATAGAAAATTAAAGGTAAAGGTGTCAGATTTAGTGTTGGAAAGCCAAGGGTATTGTTGTCTTGTGTTTAAGCTAGATCTTATTTGATATAGAAAGTCAGGGGTATTGTTGTCTTGTGTTCAAGCTAAATCTTCTTTGATAGAGCGCATAAAGGCCACTCGATATAAAGATGTGCAGTTGTGCAAATATCTCGATGAGCTTCTAGCTGGTCAAAATAAGATACTGAGTGCTGAATGCGATTGTATTATCTGATTAGATAACCAATTATGTGTACCAGATGTAGATGGGTTAAGATGAGCCATTCTTGAGGTAGCATACAACTCCAGATATCCCGTATATCCTAGCTCCACTAAGATGTATCATGACTTAAAGCAATTGTACCAGTGGGAAGGTATGAAGAAAGATGTTGCTAGCTTTATTTCTAGATGTTTGACTTGTCAGCAAGTTAAAATGGAACATCAACGATCGACAGAATTAATACAATAGATCAGGATTCCACATTGGAAATCTAAAAGAGTAACTATAGATTTTATGATTAGGATACCGTAAGCCATTAGAAGTTATGACTCTATATGGGTAATTGTATACCGCCTTACTAAATCAGCACACTTCTTGCTAGTAAAGACTATATCGTGGATAAAATATGCTCAGTTATTTATAGATGAAGTTGTCAGACTTTATATAGTTCCATTGTCTATCATTTTTGATAGAGGATTGCATTCACTTTATGCTTTTAGAGATCTTTCTAAGAAACATTGGATACCTAAGTAGATCTTAGTATTGTACTTCATATGCAGACGGATGGATAGACTGAGCATACTATACAAATCTTGGAGGATTTGGTAACATCTTGCATTCTTGATTTTGGAGGTAGTTGGGATACTTACTTATCCTTAACTAAATTTGCTGACTACAATAGTTTTTAATCAAACATTCAGATGGTTCCATATGAATCCTTGTATGGTAGGTGATGTCATTCTCCTACCGGGTAGTTTGAAGTTGGAGAGGCTAAGATTTTAGGACCAGACTTGGTACAAGAAGCTATGGACAAGGTTCAATTGATTAGAGAGAGGTTTCTCATAGCTCAAAGCAGACAAAAGTTCTATGCTGACAAGAGAAAAAGAGATTTGGTGTTCACAGTTAGGGATAAGGTTTTTCTATCAGTCTCTCCTTTGAAAGGTGTGATGAGATTCAAAAAAAGAGGTAAATTGAGCCCAAGATATGTAGGTACTTATGAGATACTTAAAAGTATAGGAGGAGTGGCGTATAATTTGGCACTTCCCCCCGAGATATCTTTCATCCATCTAGTATTTCGTGTCTCTATGTTATGAAAATGTATATCAGACTCTTCTCGTATGCTCAAACCACCGAACTTGTAGCTTAATGAGAATTTAATTTATGAAGAAGAAATAGTGGCTAATATTGGTAGAAAAGTTAGAAAGTTATGATCAAAAGAGTCTGTGTCCGTGAAAGTCAGATGAAAGAACCATACAAAAGAGAAAGCTACTTGGGAGATGGAAAATGACATGCAAGTAAAAAGCCCTCATTTATTTCAGTCAATAAGCATACACTTGTTTTAAATTTGGAGACCAAATTTGTAATGTGGGTAGAATGTAACAAGCCATGTAAAAAAGGGACAATTACATAATTAAGAAAATTTGAAAAAGAAAGAAAGGAAAAGTGCAATAGGACGGGCCAAAGCCCAATTGTACATATTAAGAGAAAAGAATGAATTAGGGGATTCAGCACTGTAAGAAGCAAACAACAAAAAAAAAACACAAGTTGATTATAGATAAAAGAAGGAGAAGCATTATGAAACAAAGGGGAAAATTCTTGAGAGATTTCTATCTGATTCAAGGAAAATATTTTTTACTTGGTCCATAAACTTGACTTATATAATTTATTACTAGAGATTTGGGGTTGAGAGTTTAAGAATCAAGGGTTAAAGTTATAAAGAAATCTTTAAATTTTCATAAACGGAGCAACATTATTAAATGATTGGATTGTAACTTTATACTTTTAGCTTAACCAAAGAATAGTTTCTAGACAACAAGGTTATTGTGGTTTAAGATATTGAAGTAAATCAACTATAAGTATGTTCTTATGGATTGAAGAAAATTTAAGATAAATTGACAAATTGAGAGCCAATAATAAAATTACTAGATTTGGCTAGTGTAAAGTAGTTATGGTTTAGCCTAAATGAAGAAATTAGCACGAGATTGACATGATGTGATAATAGATTCTATCGAAGAAAGTCATACTAATTGTTGAGGTGAAAATTTTGGTATTGTAATAAGTGTACTGTGAGTATTAATCTTACCATGATTTGTGTTTTCATAATTTGCATATTTTACACTTGATTTTGATAAAACGAGAGTTACTGAATGCTTTGAAATTGCACGTGGGACAATTGTTTTACTTGATATGATATTGAAATAGTTATTTGAGATATGTTACTGTTATGTGAAGGTTATTTCATTTACTTGAGACATAAGTATCTTGACATGTGTTTTATTCAAGTTTATATGTAGTATGATTTGATATGAACTTAAATGCTATGTACTATTTTGAAAAGCTTTTATACGAGTATCTACTATTTGCAAAGAAAGTATAAATGGGAGTAGACCTTGATTTGAATCTCATAGCTAACAGTGAATTTGTTAGTCTTGGTTACTGATTACCATTATAATCCTTGCTAGTGGAAAGGTAGAACTAGCATACTATTACTGATATCCCTTGAGCAGAGACTTACTGATGAGATATTTGGCTCTTTTATGATGGGTCCACTGTTATTGGTTATTTCTTGAAGTAAAATGCCACACTGTTATTGGCTATTTTATGAGGGGTCCATTGTTATTAGCTATCACCATTAGACCTTTTCCACAGCTGCCCAAGTTATTTATGACTTTCTAGGATTGGCAATTTGATTACCGGGCAGTTCATTTAATTTTTAGAGCCAATTTTTTATTTTAAAATTTTTGTTGGTTCTAAATGGCTTCTAGGCAATAAATTCAGTGAAAAATCTTGGATGCAAATTTGGATGGTCCCAAAAGCTTTGAAATATCAATTTTATGCTAGGTAGACCTTTGATGTGAGTCTCAATACACTCGAGCTCATTTCAACTTATTTGTTGTAAAGTTGGAAAATTAAAAATATGAGTATGGTACCCATATTTTGTTGAAACGACCCCAGATGCAAAATCCAACTTAGCCATTACATCCAGAATGTTTGATTTAGTTTGGTTATATAGTTCATTTGCATAAATTAGAGTTCGAATGAATCCCAAAGCCTTAGCGAAAACTTGGATTTTTTTCTAAGTTTCAGCTGATTTTCTGGTATTGCAGAGAATAATGCGATTGTTCCAAGAGGTATTGCGATTGCAATATCTTATTTGAAGACTACGGATTGTGATAGCACACCCTGGACTATGATAGCAATACCTCTCTACCTGGTATGGATATAAAAAGGCCTCTTAGGCCGCATTTTGGTCATTTTTCACTCACTCTTGAGAGCCAAATGCCCTAAATGAGTATGATAACTCAAAATTGAGTCTTCTGGGTGACTTAGAAGATTTCTAAACATTCATTATCATTATTATCATTCGAACTAAGGTAAGATTTCATCAATTGCTTGGTTCTTGACCCAAAACCTCAAATAGCTTGAGGGCTTAATTTAGCCCTAAATGAGCTTGGTTTTCACCCAATCTTAAGAGTGATGATTTATTGATTATTTATTAAAGTTGGATTGACCTCGGTAACATGATTTCCATAAGTGGTACCCACTTAGGATTTTGGGTATCATTTTTGGACGCGAAGCACAATGGTGCAATATGGGTATCATTATTCTCGTATTGGTGAGTAGATTACAATTTTGATAGAGTGATGTCATTTTGGTATTTTTAAGTGAAGATGAATGTTTGGTGTATGATGTAAGGTTTTGTGGTTCATCTTTGAGGTAGGCTTCTATCTACTCTTCTTTGTAAGATGATGTCTGATATATATTGCGTGTGAATGTGAATGTTAAGTTTTATTATGGGTAGAATAACTTAGTATTGAATATTAAAGTTTTGGGCTTAGATGAGGATTTTGACCCATAAGTTTAAATGCTTAATACCATTTTTAGATCTTAATGTCTTCTCCCTAGATTGAACTAATTTGTAAAATAGATATGATATAATGGTAGGTTTGGGATGTGGTCTTCACATTAGAAGTATGGTTAGTGTATTTAACCTTATTTGGGATAATTTGGTGATCTTGAAACCTTAATTTTGGAGGAGTTGACTTAAATGCCCATATTTCTAAACGAAGTTCCTATCTTAGGATTGGTTATGGCTTACTTGACATCTAGAAGTTGAACTAGATACCTTAGCCTAGTTTGGGGTATAATATACCTAAAATATGAAATTGAGGATTAGAAGTGGGTTCTTTCATCCCACCTTAGGATAAGATATGTGTTAGACATTGTGGACTTAGTTGTGGATGTTAGGCCTATTGGAGACTATTGGGCCTTTAGAATAAGTTTACTTTGTGGATTGGTAGATAGTGATGACTTACCCTGGATTATGATTAATGGCTTATGGCCATGATATTTCTTATAAAAGTGATATTCGTCCTTAAGAGATATTATTCCTCTTAGATATGATAACTGGCCTATAGAGATGATATTTCTCATAGTCATGATATCTGACTTATAGATATGAGATGACTTATAGAAGTGATAAACCTCATAGTTATGATTCATGGTCCAGTGGTGTATTATGCCTCCTAGGTGCGAGATGGATTGTAAATATGATTATTGACATAAGTTTCGAATACGTATGTGGGCCTAAGGTCATGATTATGATAGAAAATATTTCAGACAAGTTACTTGCCAAAGGTCATGTCATGATATCATTTAGATATCCGAGAAGTACTTATCCTTGTAAGGGATGCAGTTGTAGTTATGAATATATATATATTTATATACACATCTCTTCGGTATGGGATGAAAAAAGATACGGTATGTTGCTTATCATTCTATTATTTGAATAGTAGTGATAGCATGCATGGATTTGGTACGTTCATGATTATTATATTGGTAAATATTGTGCTTCTATTTAAAATATAATCTTATGACTGTTCTTCCTAATTAAGGGTTAAATCCTACTTTTCATCTCAAAAATAGATTTCTTTACAATACGAACTGCATGACTTAATGGATAACTTATATATAAAAGAGATTAATCATTATGCTTTAAAGATTTGACCGAGATAGATTTTGATCCATGATTTGACACTACTATTTACTCAAATCGTGAGAAATTCCAACCCTTTCCATGCTTTTATAATGATTTAGTCTAGAGGATCACTTCGTGCAATTGAATTATAGATTTAAACTCTTTTTAGCCATAACTTTTGTCCGTGCACCTACTATATATATGTGTATTGATGATATTGATGATATTTAGGGTATTTATTATATATATATATATGACTGGTTCAATTTCGATTCTTGATGATATTAATGATCAATTTAATCTAAGTCTTGATGATAGATTTATCGGTTTGAGTCTGGCTATTGATTATATATTTATCGGTTTGAGTCCAACTATTTACTTACTTATCAGTTTGAGTCTGGATATATATTATTATACTTGGATCGACTATGTTTTTATGGATTTTGTTGCATTTATTCTTACATGTGCATCACCCATCGCAAGTATGCACCTATATCTATTAACTCTTATGAAAGGGTTGCATAGATATGGGTGATAACTATGCCTTGCGGTGTGTTGTATGTTGATTGAGCTTTTTGAGCCTGTGGCGGTGGGGGCATGTGATTGGCTCGATTAGGTATTTGGATGTCCTAAATTACCAGTTACTCACACTATTGTTGATATTGTTATTATCATTGTTATGGCTAGTTTATGATAGATTAGTCATTGATTTAGTATCAATACTTGAGATATGATTCTGGCCTCTTTTAGCTTATGATTATATTATTATTCATGGCCATATGATGACTTGATATATGGACTAGAATCCATTGTATTCTAGCACTAGCTCCTGCTATAGTTATGAGGTTTTAAATAGCTAGTCTGATGATCTAGGATGCACTTCAAGTAGACTTTGGTTATATACTTATATACATATGCATACTTAGCTATATGTAGCTATGATATTATCGTATACCCCTCCTTTTCTTCACTTACTCAAATTATATACTCATTCCTTGTCTTTGTATACTTATATGTGTCTTCTTTCCACTCTTACCTGTATATTGGCCATTTATATACTATATAGTGTTGAGATTCCAAAGTATAGATGGAATAAGATAGTGCGTTCTTACTACTTCCTTGCCTTAATATGTTAGTCTATTGGACATGAATAAGATAGTTTATCCTTATTATCTCACTTTACATCTCATATAGTTGCTGGACATTTAGGTGTAGTTTTCCATTCTATTTATATATTGTATATAACTACTTTATCTTTGGAGCTCAGTCAGTATTTGCCTACAGAGTACCACGTGTTTGGTACTCATACTAAACTTCTATAGCCTGCAGATCATAGCACGGATTATCGTTGTTGATGTATGTATCATGTGGACCAGCCATGGTTCAGAGACTTAGGGTGAGCTCCTGACCTTTGTAGAATTACTTATCTCTCTCTTATGTATTATACTTGTCTTTATGTTGTATTGGGAGAAAGTTGTATCAGTGTAAAACCCTTGGTATTTCATTCTTATACTCTTATTATATTAGAAGCTCTTGTACTGATACCACCAGGATTTGGGACTATTTATGTATTTGATCTTTTATTTCATCTATTTTGCATTCTTTCTTTGTCTATTTGGGTAGTTCGTTACTAGCCATTTCAGACTACGGGTTTGGCTTTCATACTGGTGGGTTATAGTAGGCACCATCATGGCCTAAGAAATTAGGTCGTGAAAAATTGGTTTCAGAGCCAAGTTTCACCAGTGTGTTAGTATAAGAGCTAAGTGCTTAGTAGAGTCTTGTGGATCAGTCCAGAGACGTCCATAACCTATCTTTGAGAGGCTACAATGATATTCTTAGTAAATTCACTTCTTGACTCATTGTCGTGTGTCTGCATTGCTATGAAACTTAAACACATTTTTTGACTCTATTATGTCCCTAAATAGGTGATTTAAGATGGTCAATAGATGCGAATGGGACTTTTACACATGTTTTCAGAGCTTCAACGCAGTGTCAGACCAGAGAGTCAGAGATAGATATTGAAGATCTTCAGTATGGATAAAGGATTTAGGGACAAATTAGACTCTAGTAAAACTCGTGACTACTTTAAATCTTCGAGGTTCAACATTGGGGATCCAAGTTATATTGTAGATCTCTCCCAGCTATGGATGATATTGGATTTATCAATCAGTCCTCAGACTGAAGTTGGGCCTATTGGTGTTCATCAGGGTTCTTTACCGGTTTTTAAGTACGAGAGTAGATTTCTCGAGTGGGCCAAACATATTCTTATGCTATATTCTTCTGAGCTAAACATGGTGTATAAATTTATTAGAGGTTTAACATTGCCACTCCATTTGGCACTGAGCACTTGATAGCAACTGGACCTTCTTTTCCTCAGATTATTGAGTATGTAAGGGCCATAGAGAGAGTATGTGTTGATACTTATGGAGGTGGCAGTAAGATACCATGCCATCTATATAGTACTATTGGTATTTTATCTGGGAGTGAGGATCCTTCCAGTAGAGGTAAGCTTCACCTACAACATATCAGCTCTATGGAAGTAGTATTTTTGAATATGAGTAGCTCTTAGGTTATTCGTAGTGATTATTCTAGATCAGAGTGTGCGGCACCTCAAGTTTTTTTAGAATTTGTTTTTGGCAATGGTGAGATGAGATGTTGGTGTAAAGAGTATCTTTGGTAAGGGATTATTGGTCATTCAACTTATTCAGATTAGCCTCATGATGTTGTGGCACCTTTAAATAGAGATAGTGTTCTTGAACCTCAGTTGATGATTCAGACGGTCGATCTAAGTTTGGACCTATTTAGATTTACTCTCTCTTAGATACGTCAGGCATATGGTTTTAAATTTCACCATGATCGGTGTGCCTTTATTTCCCTGTATTTACCTTTTATTGTATGTATTGGGGGTCTTCATACCCATTGATTATTATATGTCTTACTGAGTTCATATTGATTATTGTATGCGTTGTTATTAAAATTATGATTATATGACTACTCCAATGGTTTATTTCTTTTAGTAGTAGATGGGGTAAATCTGTATTGATATTTTCTCCCTATGGGTGTAGCATTTGGGTTCGAGTCCTATTTTTCTTAGCATATTGGCCTTATTGTGGACCTTGAGTGGTATTTGCTATTGATTCTTATTTTGGCACTGCCTGTTCATTATTTTGATGTTGATATTGCTATTGCTATCACTGCTTGACGTTATTGATATTATTTATATTATTTCTTGAAGTAATTGATCCTTGTTGGGTAGCTTTATAGATTAGTGTTATCTAGTTAGAATTTTATTCTTTGCAATTCTTATTCGGTGGCTTGAGTAGATATAGTCCGATTTGATGATTTCTTTCTTATAGCTAAGCAAGGTTGATTGCTTTTCTTCTTTTGTTAGCGGTGATAGATTGACTGTGGAGTCAATTGTGGTATTAAAGGTAAGTTGACCTTTCATGATTCTGTTGGTTCTAGAGTTGGCAATGTAGTTATATTGCCGTTCTTGAGTTTGAGACTCTTAGACTTGCCTCTTGTGTTGCAAAGGTTTTTGCTTTGGCTGTCTCTTTTTATATAGACCATTTATGAGATTGACCAATTTGAGGTTTATTCTTTATTTGTGGCTATTTCATTGCCTAATAGTGATCTTGATATTGAGATTGAGATATTATAGATTCATCTCTTAAATTTGTTGGATTCGTTCCCTTATGATGGTTGGCTCTCGCTATTAGTGTGGAGATTTGATGCTCTTATCTTGCTATAATATGGTTTTTCTTAGTGGAGTTGGAGAGTTAGAGGCAGGTGATCTTTTTTGTGATCGCTTCTTGAGTTGGCAAGTTGGAAATCCTGTATCTTTAGTTGGTTGGTTCATTTCTTGGTTGGTGGCATTGGTGTTGAGATTTTAGATGATGTACTCAACATGAGTAATATGCTTAGGTTAGATTTAGTATGGTTCATTCTCAGTTGATGGGACATCTTGGACTGGATTATTTAGTGATGAGTAGTTATGCCTTGATTTTCTTAATATCAGTTTTGGTTACTACCTAGACTAGTGATAGCGTCGGCATAGATTGCATTCCTTGATTATCTCCATATGTCTAGATAGCGCCTAATAAGCTTATTCTTTTATTTGCCATATGGACTTACATCGGAATCAACTTCAGTTCCTTGAGTTCTCTGTAATGACATTGCATGGTCAAGACTCAGGTGATTTTCCTCCTAGTTTGGAGTAGATAACAAGTATGGATTGATAAGAAAAAGTTATATTTGGATTCGAAGTTGGTGGTATGACTCATGTCTTGGGTTGAATTTCTCTTCGATGATCCTTTAATTGATTTGTGCAGGTATCAAGATGGTATCAGTGTGTCATGGTTCAGATTTACGTGCATTAGCCTTTTTCGGATCAGTTGGAGGCCAGTTGATGGTTGAAGTTGAGTTTTGGCTATTTAGATGTGAAGTAAAAGAGTTGGTTTTAAAAGGGGATACCTGTGGAAAAATCCCTTGAAAGTATTCTCTCTTCGAAGAGGATATCTGGGAAGTCATTCTTGGAGCACGTGGGCCTAGTACCTCATCATTTCAAGATTTTAAGATCTTTCTATACATTGACTTTCAAAGACGAAAGTCCTTTTAGTAGTGGATATAATGACCCTCCAGGTCATTTGTTATATTTTTTCTTATTTTCAACATTAGAGATTTTCCATAGCTTCCCCAAGTCATTTATGACTTGCTGGGACCAACAGTTTGGTTATCGGGCAGTTCGTTTGATTTCTAGAGCCAATTCCCTATTTTCAAGTCTTCGCTGGTTCCAAATGGCCTCCGAGCAAAACTTTCAGTAAAATAATCTCATATGCAAATTTTAATGGTGCCAACAACTTTGGAATATTGGTTTATGCTAGGTAGACCTTTGGTTTGGGTCCCAATGCACCCGAGCTCATTTTGACCTGTTGGTCAAAAAGTTGGAAAATTAGAAATACGGGTGTGGGACCCAGATTTGGTCGAAATAAACTCCAATGGAAAATCTAACTTTGCCATTGCATTCACAACGTTGAATTTAGTGTGGTTACATAGTTCAATTGTGTAAATCACAGTCCAGATAAACCCCGAAGCCTTAGCGAAAACTTTGAATTTTTTCCATGTTTTAGATGGTTTTCTGGTGTTACAGAGGAAACTGCGATCGCACCAAGAGGTATTTCAATCACAATATCTCTTTCTGAGACCAGGTATTATGATAGCACACCCTAGAATGCAATACCAACACCACTGTACCTGGTATAGGTATAAAAAGACCCTTTAGGCCATATTTTGTCCATTTTTACTAACTTTTGACCCTAAATGAGTATGCTAACTCAAAATTAACTCTTGTGGGTGATTTGGGAGCTTGATAAACATCCATTATCATGATTATCATTTGAATTAAGGTAAGATTTCATCAATTTCTTTGTTCTTGATCAAAAATCCTAAATAGCTTGACGGCTTGATTTTAGCGACAAATGAGCTTGGCTTTTACCAATTCCTGAGTGTTATGATTCCTTGTTAATGTATGAACATTGGGTTAACCTTGAAAATATGATTTTTATAAGTAGACCCACTTAAGGTTTTTAGTGTCATTTTGGACCCGAAGTACAATGGTAGTGATGAGTAGATTATGATTTTAATAGTGTGATGGCATTTTGGGATTGAGAAGTGAAGATGGACGTTTGGTGAACAATGAAAGGTTTTGCAGTTCAACTTTGAGGTAGGTTTCTGTCTACTCTTCTTCGTAATATGATGTGTGATATATATTGCATGTGAATGTGAATGCTAAGTTTTATTATGGGTAGAATGACTTAGTATTGAATATTGAAGTTTGGGGATTAAATGAGGTTTTTTACCCAGAAGTTGAAATGCTTAATACCCTTTTTTGAATCCTAATGCCTTTTCCCTAGATTAAACTAATTCATAGAATGGATATGATATAATGCTAGGTTTGGAATGTGGTTTTAGCATTAGAAGTATGGTTAGTGTATTCAACTTTATTTGGGCTATTATGGTGATCTTGAAACCTTAATTTAGGTGGAGTTGACTTAAATGCCCATCTTTCTAGACGAAGTTCCTATCTTAGGATTGGTTATGGCTTACTTGACATCTAGAAATGAAACTAGATACCTTGGCCTAGTTTGGGGTATAAATTGCCTAAAATATGGAAATTGAGGGTTAGCAGTGGGTTTTTCTGGCCCACCTTAGGCTAAGACTTGTTAGCCCTTGTGTACTTAGTTGTGGATGTTAGACTTAGTTGAGACTATTGGGCCTTTAGAATAAGTTTACTTCATGGCTTTATAAATTGTGATGACTTACCTTGGATTATTATTAATGGCTTATGGACATGATATTCCTTATAAAAGTGATATTGGGCCTATAGAGATGTTATTCTTCTTAGATATGATAATTTACTTATAGACATAATATTCCTTATAATCATGATATATGACGTATTAATATGAGATGCCTTATAGATGTGATGGACCTCATAGTTATGATTCATGGTCCAGTGGTGTATTATGCCTCCTAGGTGCGAGATGGCTTACAAATATGATTATTGACATGAGTTCTAGATATATATTTGGGCCTAAGGACATGATTATGATGTTGTAATTATTTCAGACAAGTTATTAGGCCAAAGGACATGTTATGATATCGTTTAGATATCTTGAAAGTACTTATCCTTTTAAGGGATTTGGTAGTAGTTATGAATGTATAATTTATGTAAACATCTCTCCAGTATGGGATAAAGAAAGATATGGTATAATGCTTATGATTCTATTATTTGAATACTGGTGATGGCATGCATAGATTTGGTACATTCATGATTATTATATTAGTAAATGATGTGATTCTAGTTAAAATATGATCTTAAGACTGTTCTTCCCAATTAAGGGTTAAATCCCACTTTTCATTTTAAAAACATATTTATTTACAATAATAACTGCTAACTTAATAGATAACTTCTATATAAAAGAGATTAATAATGATGCTTTAAAGATTTGATCAAGACAAATTCCAGTCTATGATTTAACAATACTATTTACTTTAATCGTGAGAAAATCCGACCCTTTCTATGATTTTATAATGATTTAGTCTCGAGGATCACTTCGTGCAATGGAATATAAATTTATACCTTTTTAGCCACAACTTGATTTCGTGCACCTATTATAGATATGTGTATTATTTATATTGATGATGTTGACGATATTGAGGGTATTTATTATATATTTATGACTGGTTCAGTTCCAACTCTTGACGATATTAATGATTGGTTCAATTCCAAGTCTTGATGATATGTTTACTGGTCTGAGTTGGACTATTAATTATATATTTATCGATTAGATTTTGGCTATTAAATATATATTTATCGATTTGAGTCCAACTATTGATTATATTTATCAGTTCAAGTTTGGATATTGATATACTTACTGATTCGAGTCTGGATATATATTATGATACTTGGATCGACAATGATATTGTGGATTATGTTGCATTCATTCTTGCATGAGTATCACCTATCACCAGTATGTGCCTGTATCTATTATCTCATATGTAAAGGTTGCATAGATATGGATGATGACCATACCTTGTAGTGTGTTGTATGTTGATTAAACCTTTTGAGCCTGTTGCAATGGGGGTATGTGATAGGCTCAGTTAGGTATTTGGATGTTCAAAATAGTCGGTTACTCGTGTTGTTATTGATATTGTTATTATCATTGTTATGTATAGTTTATGATAGATTAGTTATTGATTCAGTATCGAGACTTGAGGTATGATTTTGAGCTCTTTTGATCTTACGATTATATTATTATGCATGACATCTGATGACTTGATATATGGATTAGAATCTTGAGTATTCTAGCACTAGCTCCTGCTATGGTTATGAGGTCTTAAATAGCTAGTCTGATGATCTAGGCTATACTTCAAGTAAACTTTGGCTATATACTTATATACATATACATACTTATCTATGTGTATCTATGCTATTACCGTATATCCCTCATTTCCTTTATTTACTCAAATTATATACTCATTTCTTTGCCTTGTATACTCATATGTATCTTCTTTCCACTCTTACCTACATATTAGCCAGTGATATACAGTATAGTGTTGAGATTTCTAAGTATGAATGGAATAAGATAGTGTATTCTTACTACTTCCTTTGCCTTAATATGTTAGTCTCTTGGACATGAATAGGATTATTTATCCTTATTATCTCATTGGCCGTCTCATATGGTTGCTGGATATTTGGGTGCAGTTTTCTATTTTGTTTATATATTGTATATCTGCTTTATCTTTGGAGCTCAATCGGTAGTTGCCTACTAGTACCATATGTTTGGTACTGATACTACACTTCTGCAGCTTGCAGATTATAGTATGGGCTATCTCCATTGATGTGTATGTCATATGGAGTAGCCATGGTTCAGAGTCTTAGAGTGATCTCCTGACGTTCAGAGTATTACTTACTCTCTCTTATGTATTAGATTAGTCTTTGCATTGTATTCGGAGATAAGTTGTATCAGTGTAATTCCTTTGGTATTTCATTCTTATACTCTTATTATATTAGAAGCTCTTGTACTGATACTACCAGGTTTTGGGACTATTTATGTATTTGATATTTTACTTTATCTATTCCACATTCTTTCTTTATCTATTTGGGCAGTATGTAACTAGCCATTCTAGACTACAGGCTTAGATTGCCTACTGGTGGGTTGTATTATGCGCCATCTTGGCCTAAGAAATTGGGTTGTGATAGATTCATTCTTGGAAACCTCCCAAAGGATAAAACTTGATATGATAGTATTTGTTGGCTATTTTTGAATTATTAAAATAATTTTCTTATGTAATGGTTATCTTTCTCTGAAAAAGCATTATTTCATCACATTTTAATTATCATGCTAGCCTGATTTATAACTTGTCCCAATGAAAACAGTTGTGGTAGTGTTATTACTAATTAATCTTGCATCTCACTCCTCGATATTATTTTTATAGACAACACAGGTGACATTGGTGAAGATTTTGTTAGTTAGAGAATTTGAGTTGGCATATTCCTGGTGAGCCCGCCTTGTTCGCGTAGGCAGGAGTTTATTTATTTGTTAGGTTCTTTTCCTTAAAACTCTTAGAGTTTCTCCATATTCATGTCTTTAGAGTTTGAGTATTCTTTTGTTATTGTGGACTTGTAAAGTTATTGAATTCTTCTCATAGTTTGGAGATGGATTTTGTACTATTATTTTATGGTGAATGGGTTGTTGATGATTTTGGTAAATTATGTTGGTGTTATTGGTGTGTTGGTTGTGATATTGGGTTGTTGAATTGTTTATTTGAGATAGGTAATTTCCTTTATAGGCCCTAAAACAGGAGAAACTCTGTCTGATTTCTGTAGAATATTGATGAGGCTTGCTTTAGAGTTCTAATTTCCTTAGTGTCGTTCGTGGTCCTATTCTGGGCTGTGACAAAACATCATCCGACAAAGAATTCCATCCATTTTCCCTCCTATCTTGTGATTTTTTTTTTTTTGCAGTATTAAGAAACTCTGCAACATGAACAATATCTTGATCTTTTCTTTGATGAGTTTTTCTCAACTCATTTGAAATTACCAACACTTTTAACGTCAAGTGAAGCATAAAATAAACTTGAAGGTTTTAATCTTTGTCAAAAGATATTCCGCTTGATTTTATCACTTGAGGTGGAACCTTCATATTCAACCACTTTAAGAACACAAATGATAGATGAGAAAATAACAAGAAAGTTATCAAATGTTTTAAAATATTATCCCTAATGAGTATCACCTAGTATTTGAAGTTTGCATTCTAGATGTAATTCTTGTCCTGTATGAACTTCACCAGACCCAAGTAATTGCTTTAATTTTTTAGCTTAATGATGACAAAGTAAATCTCTATGCTTAAAAGATCCTCCAACAACATTCAACACATTAGTAACATGATCAGAAAAGTCTTCAACTTTCAAATTCTTTTTAAAAATAGCTACAAGTGTTAGTTGCAATTGATGTGCAAAACAATAAATATAATATGCTGATGGATTATTTTTCATAATCAATATTTTGAGTCCATGTATCTTTTTATTCATATTACCAGCTCTATCATAACTCTATCCATATATTTTGGATGGATTTAGCGAGTGATCAAAAAGCCAAGAATAAATCTCTTTCTTCAATAAACATGTTAATTTATCAATAACATGAACAAGACCGATATATCAGTCAACTACTTTACCATTCCTATCAATATACCATAAAACAAGAGCCATATATTCTTTGTGTGAGATGTCTTTAGACTCATAAACTAATATACCAAATAATCTCCTTTCAAGTCCCTAATGATAGTTTTCAATTTTTTTCACATAAGCATTGATAATGTCCTTTTGAATCACCGTACAAGTCAAAATATCATTTTGTGAAGCTTTTTCTAATATCACATTTCCCATATTCAGATGATTGTCCCTATGCTACCGCAAAAATTCTAAAATGTCGCCTTGATTAGCTAAAGATTCACTGTAGTCATGACCTCAAAAAGACAATCCATGATGCAAAAGAAGTCTTACCATATCAATTGAGGCTTTCAAATGCATTTGATAACTCACTTTGTAACTTTTGAGAATGCTTGTCAAGAACAACTTGAATTGATCATCGTTGATTTGAGCAGTCTAGCATCTTATTGAAACATTTGTTGTGGGTGTTATTAAAATTATTAACATGCAAACAAAATATTTTAGGAGTCTTACTCCAACTCCTAAAACCATTGTTTGTATAAAAGTCATCCCTATCATGAAAAAAATCATTTTTGAGTAAATAACAACATAGGCAATATGCGACACCTTTCTCCGCACAATACTCCAACCATCTAGAGTGTGGAAATTTAAACCAATTTAAAATAAATTGACATATTCTACCTCCTATTTTAGTTGAAGGATATGACTTCAAGATAGATTGACAAGGTCCTTTTTCACTATATTGTTTTCTCACTTCATCGCGTATTCTAGAATCATAATCAGAAATTGATCTTCTTTCTACTGAGTTGGCTTTAAGTGAACCTAAATCGAGATCAGTTATAAGATAAGAATGATTGACATTGGAATTACTAGAACTTGATTGAGAATAATTAACCTTCTTGAAAAAGTTCTCCATCTCAATTCACAAAGTTAGATCGCTTTCTCAATCCTATACCAAGATAATTCTGATTTTAAGTTTCTAGATTCAAGAAAGAGAACCAAAAAAATCTTTCAAATAACTTATGAAGTATAGTGGCC
This sequence comes from Capsicum annuum, assembly GCF_002878395.1. NCBI lineage: Eukaryota > Viridiplantae > Streptophyta > Magnoliopsida > Solanales > Solanaceae > Capsicum > Capsicum annuum. Next base: position 92,181,478 of record NC_061117.1, on the reverse strand, counting down.
GGTAGGTTGATGTTGAGATAACAACAGATGCAGAGAGCGGTGAGGGTAAAAATTTTCCGACGACGATAAAGAATTCGACGACAGTGATAACAAAAAATAAAAAAAGCAACAAGAAGGTCGATAGGTCGGAGCCTTGAAGGAGAATAATTTTGGAAATTGGGGGGGGGGGGGTAGGCGTTATGAAAGAGGATAAAGCTTATATATGTTTTTAAACAAATATTAACAATTAACACTTCGAGAAATAAAAGAAAAGTTAAAAATAATTCTCAATTAATACATAATAATTCAACATATATAAAAATAAGTAAATGAAACATACTTACACGATGCAGTCACCTATTCAGTTGATTAACTAAATTTGAATTAATATGATCGGAGTTGCCAGTGTATTAGGCACTGCTTTGCTATGCCCCATTTGTGGTGCTACCATAGAAAAAACTTTATTTGAAGACGGTGATGGTGTAAATACATTTCGTGATTTTAACCCAACTCAAGTCAAAGAAAAAAATGATGCCAACTTAAATCAAACACGCGACCTTGGGGGTGTAAACATGACATTTAACCACTGGCTCCAGACGATACTTTGTATTATAGGTTCTATGTTTATTATTTTAATGTATTCAGTATATATTGAGTTTTCATCAAAGTTTGTGGGTGTCGTGGCACCCTCACGGGCCTTAATAGATTTGCCCCTATTTAAGGCCCTTCACACTTTTAATATATTAGAGTTAATTAGAGATTATTAAAGAGGAAAAGTTGTAATCATTGAGAATTGAAATTGGTAAAATTTAAAAAATAAAGTTAAAAGGACTAATTTAGAAAAAACTATTCTACTATATTATACTATCTTTTGAAGTAAAATATATAAGAACCTTATTTTAGTTTATATCTTTTGCTCTCTCAATCTTGTATCTAGTTTCCAACTTATTGCTCTGTAATGATCTAAAATAGGACCATGACCTACGCAAAGGAGGTTAGAACTCCAAAGCATGTCTGGATTTACCTACTATTGGATTTGAACCAATGACTCTAGCCATATAAAAGAGATACTCTAACCGCTGAGTCAAGTATGTCAAGCTAAGTGACGTCAGTATTCTACAAAAAATTAGACAGAGTTTTTCCTATTTTTGTGTCTATCCAAAAAAACATTCTCGCCTCAAATCAACAACAGAACACACCAATACCACCAGTAATGCACCAATACTATTAACTATGCACCAATACCATTAACAACCTATTCACAGTGAAATAACAGTACTAAATTCATCTCCAAAATATGAGAAGAAGTCAAATACTCCACAAGTCCATAATAACAATAGATACTTAAACTCTAAGAAAATGACTATGGAAGGACTCTAAGAATTTTCAAGAAAAAAAACATAACAAATAAATAAACTATTGTCCATGTAAACAAGTGTGGGGCTCACTAGGAATATTCCAACTCAAATGCTTTAGCTAACGAATCCTCATTGTCACCTGCATTTCCTGAAAAGAAATAGAGAGGAGTGAGATACTAGATCAGTAAGTAATAAAACTTAATCACAACCGTTTTAGTGGGGACAAGTCATAAAACATTTTAATATGAAAATAAAAAAATATCATAAAATAATGCTCTTTTAGAAAGTGATAATCTTTATTTAATAAATCAATTTAATAGTTTTATAATAGCCAACAAATACTATCAAATCAAGTTTTATTCTTTGGAAGATCTCCAAGAATGAATCATATAATCAGTGTGGAGTTCTACTTCAAGAAATTGCCAATAACAGTGGACCCCCATAAAGAAGTCAAATATTTTATCAGTAGGTCCCTACTCGATGGAGATCAATAACAGTATGTTAGTTCTATCTTTTCACTAGCGAAGGATGTATCAGTAATATGCAAATACAAGGTGCACCAGGTCTAACGAACCCGCCGTTAGCTACGGAATCCAAATCAAGGTCTACTCCTTTTTAAACATTCTTTTTAAATATTAGGTACTCCAATGAAAGAATTTTCAAAATAGTATAGGGCATTTAAGTTCATATCAAAACATATTGAATATAAACTTGAATGAAACACATATCAAAATACTTATTTCTTAAGTAAGTGAAGAGATTTCATAACATCAGTAATCATTCCTAAAATAATGGTAAATATGTATTATAATAGTAAGAACATGTCAAATAACTATTTCAGTATCATATCAAGTAAAAGACTTTCTCCACGTACAATTTCAAAGCATTCAGTAACTATTATTTCATCAAAATCATGTGTAAAATATGCAAGTTAAGAAACACAAATTATGATAAAATTACTACTCACAGTACACTTTTTGAGATATCAAACTTGTCACCTTAAGAAATCCTATGACTTCTTTCGATCAATCTATAATCATACCATACAATCTCATATTGATTTCTTAGTTAGTCTAAAATGTAACTACTTTAAACTATCAAACTCTAGGAATGTCATGATTTACCCATCATAAAGAATTTCCGAACTCTCTCAATTTAAGTAGTATTAGATAAAATTCTTCAACTCTAACCATGAATTTTCTTAATTCAATTAGTACCTTTAATATCTAATATGGGCATTGTCAAACAAAATCGAATCAATTGAATTCTCACTACTTTGAAGCCACACCAAACTTGTATAACTCAAACCCATCTAATTTTGTATCGCAAAATTAGAACTTACTTGTCTTTGGAATATATTTTTAGTACCTATGTAAATTATTCAGACAAGAATTATGGTAAGGCTAGAGAAAGATTTACCTTAATCCCAAAAGGAATCTCCGGTCAAACCCTATTTTTCTTCTTCCTCCTTTAAGTCTATTCTCCAGTATATAGGCAAACCAATTATTTTTTTATTTGATGCTACTGCTGTGGGTCTTCTCTTTGACCCAAGGTCCTTAATTTTCTTGACAAATATGTCCTTGGCCCACTTTTTCTCTTTCTTATTTTGTTTTTCATTAATTAAGCTTTAGCCCACTCTCTCATCTCTTTTTTGTTTAAATTGCATTCATTTATGACCAAAGAATATTTACAATCATATCAAAACAATCAAGGACCGACTGCTATCTCTATATAACTAACACTACTTCTATGCTATGAATAATAAAATACAATCAAAGATAGTCTATTACTACTGTAATCACTCAAGCCTAATAATATACATTAAGTTGTTGGAGTGGAATTTGCCACTTAGTAATTTTCCTTTCTCTGATGTGTATATGTTGAACTACCTTCTTTAGAACTTTTCCATATTCATTCTTTCTAGCTTGAATCTGCTAATATTTCTTTCCCTTCATATCAGTGCAACTATCATAGCAATAACGACTATTGAGATTTTAGCTAAATCTCTCATCTTTTTTTGCAACTATAAATACTCACTATTTAATGATATAAGGTATTACATTCTCCTTACCTTAAGAAATTTGGTCCCCAAATTCAATACAGGTGCATACCTGTAGACTAAAACAAATGAGGATACTTGTATATCATATTATTTTTCAACTCTTCTTCAATGGTATGGTTCTTTCATATGACTTTCACGAACTCAAACTCTTTTGACCACAACTTTCTTACTACATGATCAATAATATCCACTGGTTCCTCCTCAAATATTCAGTTGTCATCCAACTGGATTATAGGTGCTACGAGCACATAAGAGGTGTCTGATATACATTTTCTTAACATAGATTCATGGAACACCGATGGATTAAAGACAACTTAGAAGAAAGTACCAAATGATAAGTCACTTCTTCTATATGATTAAGTATATCATAAGGTCCTATATATCTCGGGATCATCTTATATTTTTTCTCAAATTGCATCACACCTTTCATAAGAGAGACTCATAGAAAAACCATATCCCCAACTGTGAACACCAAATCTCTTCTCTTCTTGTCTATATAAGACTTTTGTCTACTTTGAGATTTGATCAATCTCTATCTAATCAATTGGACCTTGTCCATACCTTTCTGTACCAAGTCTGGCCCTAAAATATTAGCCTCTCTAACTTGGAACCACCCGATAGAAGAACAACATTGCCTACCATACAAGGTTTCATATGAAGGCATCTAAATACTTGATTGAAAACTATTATTGTAAGTGAATTCAGATAAGGGTAAGTAAGTATCCCAACTATCTCCAAAATCAAGAATATAAGCTCTCAACATATCATCCAAGATGTGTATACTACGCTCAGACTGTTTGTCTGTCTATGGATGAAATACAGTACTAAGATCTACTCGGGTACCCAATAATTCTTGAAAAGACCAAAAGAGTGAAGTTAATTGTGATCCTCTATCAGAAATGATGGACAATGGAACTCCACAAATTTGAACAATTTCATCCATAATGATTGAGCATGTTTTAATACACTATATGTAGTCTTTACTGGTAAGAAGTGTGTTAATTTAGTAAGTAGGTCTATAATTACCCATACAGAGTCATAACCTCTAATGGTTTGCAGTAGCCCTATTATAAAATCCATGTTAACTTTTTCCCATTTTCAATCTAAAATCTTGATCTCTTGTAGTAATCCTGCTGGTCGTTGATGCTCTGCTTTAACCTGCTGACAAGACAAATAACTAGAAACAAAGTTAGCAACATCTTTCTTGATAACTTTCCATCAGTACAATTTCTTTAGGTCATGATACATCGTAGTGGAGTTAGGGTGTATAGTATATCTAGAGTTATGATCTTCCTTAAGGATGGATCGTCTTAAACCATCTATATTTGGTACACATAATCGGTTACCCAATCGGAGAATATCCTCATATTCAACATTCATCATTTATTTTGACCAACTAGAACCTTATCTAGATATTTGTACAACTGCACATCTTTATATTGACTGGCCTTTATGCGTTCTACCAAAGAAGATTTAGCTTAAACACAAGCCAACAATATCCCCTGACTTTACAACACTAAATCTAATACCTTTGACTTCAAGTTTTGGTATATATTTCACCAATTGTCTCTTTCCAGGAGCTATATATGGCAAACGCCTATAGATTTTCTGCTCAAAGCATCAGTCACGACATTGGCTTTTCCAAAATGATATAAAAAACACACTATAATCCTTAAGTAGTTCCATCCAATGGCGCTGTTTAAGATCTAGGTCTTTCTGCTAAAAAATGTACTTCAAGCTCTTATGATCTGTATAAATCTCACAAGTCTTGCCATATAAGTAATGCCTCCAAATTATAAGAGCAAATACCACTGAAGCCATCTAAATCATGTGTAAGATAGTTCAAATTGTACTTCTTAAACTACCTTGAAGCATTAGAAATAACATGATCTATTGCCTGAGAACACATCCTAATCCAACCCTCAAAGCATTGCAAGATACCTTGAATTCTCTAGAACCTGATGGTAAGGATAATACTGGTGCGGTGGTCAAATATGTTTTGAGTTTTTCAAAGCTCTTCTCATACTCTTCTATCCATTGAAACTTCATATTTTTCTTTGTTACCTAGTCAATGGAACTTCAATTTTAGAGAAATCCTTCACAAAACGTCAATAGAGATTTTCCAAACCCACAAAGCTGCAATCTTTATAGGCAGAGTAGGTTTAGGCCAATTCTACACTAATTTTATCTTTTAGAATCCACTGTGATTCCATCTTTGGAGACAGTATGACCTAAAAATAATGTTGAGTCTAGCTAAAATTTGAACTTTGAGAACTTTGAATAGAGCTTATTTCCTGTAATATCTGCAATACAGTCATCAAATGATTCTTATGTTCTTCCTGACTACTAGAATATATACGAATACCATCAACAAATACTATTACAATCTTTTCCAAAATGGTTTGAACACCCTATTCATCAAGTCTATGAATGTAGCTTGAGCATTGATTTGCTCGAAAGGCATCACAAGGAACTCATAATACCTATATTGAGTTTTGAATGTTGTCTTAGATATATCTTCCTCCTTGATTCTTAATTGATGATAACCAGATGAAGATCAATATTTGAAAACTGGACAATCCATTGTAAATTATCAAACCGGTCCTCTATATGATGCAACTGATACTTATTATGCATTTTAACCTTATTTAGCTTCCTATAATCAATAAACATTCTTACAAAACTATATTTCTTCTTTATAAACAAAACCACTGCACTTTATGGAGAATTACTCGATCTAATAAAACCCTTATCTAGTACGTCCTGCAACTATTGTTTGCTCCTTCAAATCTGTAGGTGCCATACGACATGAGGGTATAGATATTGGCATAGTGTCATGTTCCAAATTATATCAAAGTCTATCTCTTGTATTGAAGGTAATCCTGGAAAATCCTCTGAAAATACATCGGAAAATTCCTTCACTACAGGTAGCTACTCCAACTTAAGTGTTCCCTCTAATGTCACTTACCATAGCTAAGAGACCCATGCAACCTTTCTTCAATAATTGTTGAGCCTTCATAAGAGATACACCCTCCGTCCCATTTTATATATCACTATTTGACCAAATGCAAAGTTTAAGAAATAAATGATAACTTTGTAAAGTTTACAAAATTACCCTTCTTGAAGTCACTTTAATGTTTAATTTTTAGTTGTCTTTTCTTATTAAGTGGGACCCAGTAAGGATAAAATTGGGATGATGTCATTAAATAGTTGAAAAATGAGGAAAGATGACATTCTTATTGAGACAGATCAAAAATGAAATGACGACACATAAAATGGGACCAGGGGAGTATAACTTTACCAATCTCTAGGATTTGACTGCCATGTAATACAAAACTAGGTTCATTAGGTATCTCAAACCAAACTATAATTGCATGACAATCAAAAATAGCATATCAAGGAGAAACGGATTCATGCACATCAACACATCAAAGTCAATCATGTCAAATACAATCAAGTCAACAAGAGTATCCCTACCTTCCTTTATAATTTGGCAATCACGCTACATATACTCAACTAACAAAGAACCTCTCACTGTAGTACTAACAAGAAAAGAATAATTTAATATCTCTAGTTTTCTATCAAATCTTACAGGAAAGTACAAGGACACATAAGAATAGGTAGAACCCAGAACAATTAAAGTATATACATTAAATGAATAAACCAAAAGATTACCTATAATCACTGTATTCGAGGCCTGAACCTTCTATCTCGTAAGTGTAAAGACTCTCGACTGGCCTCTACCAGCATTTCTTTGTCCCTAATTTCTAACAACCCAATCTCCATTACCTCGACCTTTATTTCTAGTACCCGTAGTATTATGAGTAGCCCGAATAGGTGCAGCTAACTAACCAAAACCTTGATTAACATTTATCAAAGACTGAGGGTAATCCCTAATGCGGTGACCTAGCTGACCACACCAAAAATACTCTTCAGTCAAAACACAACACTGGCCTATATATGATTTACCGCAAGTCTGGGAGGATGGAGCAGTGAAATACATCTGTCCTGCCCAGAACTATGATATCCATGAGAAGTTGAAGACCTCTGAGTGCCCTGACAAGGAGGTGGCTTGTATGCAGACTTTGAAACCACTGTCCATATTTGATGGCCCTATTGTTTCCCGAATTTCCTACTTTGAGATTTGCACTAAAATCACTACTAAAAGATTCCCCCTATCTTAGCCTTCTTATGAATATCATTCGTTGTTCGCTCTATATGAACATTGTTCTCAATTTTTCTAGCAAGATCCACAGGCTCATAATAGGTCAATACTTTTATCTGTGGGGTTACTCTGCATTATAGAGATGAGCAACCAACCCATTAAAAACCTCTAGACTCAAGCTACTTCTGTGGATATAAAGTAAGGCTCATATCTAGCCAGCTTGTAGAATTTGGTATTATAAGTCGACATGTCCATATCTGGAGTCTGGACTAATTCTTAAATTGATCTGCATATTTTTGCTTTTGACTAGCATAAAGAAAGTTATCCATGAAGAACTTAGTGAACTCATCCCATGTCAGTAGTGGTGCTCCAGCAGGCCTTCCTAGCAATAATGTATCGTACTATGTTTTAGGAATGTCCTCTAATTTGTATAATTCAAGCTCCATAACCCTCTTACTAGAACATCCTAGTGCATGCAGTGCCTTAAGTGTACTATTCAAAAAACTTAAAGAATTAGTTGAACTATCTAAGCCTTTGAATTTTTGTGATTTCAACTTCAAGAACTCCTACAAAGATACCTCTTTATTTCCAAACTTGTAAGTCTGTGCAAGTGCCTAAAACTGTAGCTATGGATGTGCAGAATTATACTGACTAATCCTATCCTATCTATTCGATCGATCGGCCAAACCCTCTATGAATTTTTACATAGAAGAAAGTGCCTTAATAGTACTACCCTCATGTGATGGTGGAGATGGGCTATAATTTACTTCAGGAGTAAGCTTTCTTGAAATTGTTATAGTTGTAGTGTGATTCCTGCAGTATCAACACAACCCTACCTCTCCCTTTTTTGTGAGCTCCACCTCTTCTCCTACCATTAGTTGCTAAAGTGTGAGCCATCTGATTAACAAAACAAATATGATTAGATTTATTTAGTTAGTCCTTAACATCACACATAAGAAATAATAAGAAGGAAAGTTAAGACACATCCAATCATGCTCTTATAGAATCACTATTATAGAAATGACTGACAATATAACCATAATTGAGATTCTACTACTAATGTGTGCTCCATTAGTCACAGGAATAACCTAGGCTCTCGGATACCAATTTTGTCACAATCTAAAATAGGACCATGACCAGTGCTAAGGATGTTAGAACTCTAAAGCAAGCCTCGTTAGCATTCTACAGAAAATTAGGCAGAGTTTTTCCTATTTTTAGGCCTATCCAAAAAATTTCCTTATCTCAAATTAACAACACAACACATCAATACCACTAATAATGCACCAAGACAACATTAACAATGCATCAATGCTATCAACAACCCATTAGCAATGAAATAATAGTACTAAATCCATCTTCAAAATATGAGAAGAAGTCAAAAACTCCACAAGTCCATAATAACAATAGCATACTTAAGCTCTACAAAGATGACTATGGAGCTACTCTAAGAATTTTTGAGAAAAAGAACACAACAAATAAATAAAATATTGCCTAAGAAAACAAGTGAGGGGCTCACCACGAATATGCCAACTTGAATGCTCTAGCTAATGAAATCCTCACCATCACCTGAATTTTCTAAAGAAATAGCGAGGGGTGAGACTCTAGCTCAATTAATAATAACACTTAACCAAAAACATTTTAGCTGGGACAAGTCATAAAGCAGACTAATATGGAAATAAAAAAATCTTGAAATAATGCTCTTTCAGAAAGTGATAACCATTATATAAGAAATCAATTTAACAATTTAATAATAACCAACAAGTACTATCATATCAAGTTTTATTCTTTGGGAGATTTCCAAGAATAAATCATATAATGAGTGTGATATTCTATTTCATGAAATAGCCAATAAGTGGACCCCCCATAAAGGAGTCAAGCATCTCATCATTAGGTCCCTACTCACTGGAGATCAATAACAGCATGCTAGTTCTACCTTTTCATTATCAAGGATTGTAACAGTAATCTATAAATACAAGGTGCACCAGGTGACACGCTAATGTTTTGGCTTTTGATGGAATATTTTATGCCTTTTTCTTAGGATAATTGTATGTTTTCAAGCAACCATTATTGTATTTAATATGGTATTTTAGTATTTTTAGGATAAGAACTGAGAGGAAGCATAACATGGCTAATTTGAGCAAAACCAAGGAAAATAAGCAGCAATAATTTATGCGACGGACCATCGATCTTGCGATGAACCGTCAATCTAAACCATCCGCCAAAAGAAGAAGTTAAAGACTATGGACATCCTACAACGGTCCATGCAACAAAACATCGGCTACACAATAAATCATCGGTCCAAACCATCACCAAGATACAGAACGCACAATCACTGAAAGTCCTACGACGGTTCAGGCGATGGGCCGTTGACCTTGCGATGGACCATCGATCTAACCATTGCCCAGAAAAAGATAATAGAGTCATTATAGATTCACCAATGGTGTAGTTGATGGATCTTTGGACCGTCGCTTGACCCGTCAACCATAAGGCAGAAAATTTAAGTTTGAATTTTAAAACCCCAGTTCTGGAATCATATAAATACAAAGTATTAGGGTTTAGTCTGTATCATTTATCATTAGTTTCATACTTTATCCTCTATTGAGATTTGTGTAACATTTTTCATTGAGATTTGAATCTGGAGATTGAGATCAGATTATTAGTTTTTATATTTTCCATTGAAAATTGAGAAGAAGAATATTATGATTTTTGTAAGTGTCCTTTTGAAGTCATTTATGAACATCAATATATCTTTGATTTCTTACATGGAGATGAGTAGCTAAACTCTCATAACTAGGGTTATGGGAGCCTTGATATAGAGAACTATTTTGGGGTTATGAATTAGTTTGATTCCTAACATCTATCAAAATTACATGAATCTTTCTCCATTATAATGACATATCTTGGCTGCAAACTTGAGAAGTGAGCCCAAGAACTCTACTTGTATGACAAGAAGGTGGATGTTGGAAAAAAAGTGATTCACATAAACTCTATAGGTTTACCCTTTCGGTTAACAGGTTGATGCCTTAGCAGGATCAACCCTCATGAGAGTGTTATTGAATAATGCATGAATCCTTTAGGTTCGAGTGAAGTAAAGGGTGAAATACTCATTAGGTTGAGAAACACGTGGGTAATTCTTAGAATTCAATAATTCTTACAATTGAATGCATAAGTTAGAATTCCAACACAAATTCACAACCCTAATTGTTTGAACATCTTGGTGAGCATTACTCTAGTTAATTCATTCTCATTGAAATTACATCTACATTAAATCTCAGGGAATTTTGTGTGGCACAAATACAAAAAAACACTATTAACACATTCAAACTCCATTCTACTCAGGAATCTTAGATCAACAGTCTAATAACATTCACAATACTTAGTGAACACTGTATTCCCTTTGGGATTCGACACCCAACCCAGTTGGGTTCTATATTTGATAGTGATCGCTTACTCTCTCTTAAGGTGTAATTTAGGTGTATCAAATTTTGGCACCATTGTTGGGAAATACGGTTGTCAATTAAGTTTGTGTTTGTTAATTGACCTTTGGTCAAGTTTCCCAAATTTTACTTTTGTTTGTTGTTTTTGTTTTGTACAGGAGAATTGTTGTGTATGCCAAGTACATGGAGATAGGGTGCACCATTATTACCAATACATCCAAAACCATAACTAATTGGAAGAATGACAGAACCCCAAGATGCTGAGACACTAACCGTGTTGGCTAGAGCTCACCAAAATCAACAAAATAATAGCCAACAGGCATGTTATCCTAATCCTGATGATGATGATTTGAGGGATGATGACGTGTTAGATCCTATTAATCGAAGGCGTGCAGAGAATATAGTTGCACCAGTGAACAAAAATATAAATAAAAATCGTCCTTTCAGGGAGAGACCTAATCACCAAGATGTTCAATTTGATCTTAATGATGATGAAGATGGAATGGACGGAGCTGGTGCCACTGGAGCTATCATTCCTCCACCTCTAGCACCAGGAGCAAAGTTTAATATTACCATTATAATGATTCAGCTCCTTCGTCTGAAAGGGTTATTTGGTGGACTCCCAGGAGATGATCTCAATATGTATTTAGTGAACTTTGTCACTATTTACAAGTTGTTTGATATCTCGGGAGTAGGATAGAATGCCATTCTCCTGCGTTTATATCCGTTGTCTCTGTATGAGGAGGCAATATTGGGGCTTAATGAGCTGACTCCCGATTCTATAACCAACTGGAGGAAATTAAAAGAGGCCTTCCTAAAAAGGTTTTTTCTGCCCTCCAAGGGGGTACAGTTGAGGGATGAGATCAGCAACTTTAAGCAGCTCCCAACCGAAGCCCTTCATGAGACATGGGAGAGGTTCAAAAAGAAGCTGACCTGGTATCTGCACCATAATATGACAGATATTCATCTGATGGAGACTCTTTATTAGGCTTTGAACTCAATTACGAAGCCAGTTATTGATAATGCTGCAGGGGGATTATTTGTGGATCTCACTTTTTAGGAGGCCTTAGAGATGCTTGATCGAATGACCAAACAAAGTAGAGCTTGGCATACCAAGGATTCTATGGTAGTAAGCCCTACTGTGTCTATTGCCATGACTGTGGATCAATGTAAGAAAGAGGAAGAACGTGATCAAGACATGGCATACTTGAAAATGCAGATGGATTTGTTGACCAAGAACTTATTATCTGCAAAGACTAAAAAAGTAAAAGTTGTTGCAGCCAAAGGTAGAGATGATTCTAATTCGGAAGAAGAGCAATAGCCAAGGAAATCAAGGTTGGAAATGCTACGACAAGGCTAGTTACAAGGATAGGGAGCAAGGAAATTAAAAAGGTAAGAATGATAGGAGTGGGCTATATGTACCTTCCAAAAGCAGAGATAATGCTACAACTAGCTCTGGCAAGATGTCCATGGAGGATATGATGGAGAAATTATTGAAGAGAGTTGAAGCTACTAACTCTGGAGTTACTACAATGAAGAGTGATTTGTCTTCTATGAGTCAGTTGGTAAACTCGCACTCTATCTCTATCAATAAGTTAGAGTAATAAATGAGCCAGCTCTTAGCAGTGTTGAATCAGAGGAAGACTAGAACATTGCCAAGCGATACCATTTAGAATTTGTGAAATGATGGATCTTGTATGGCTATCACTACTAGAAGTGGTAAGGTATTTGCAGGCTCTCCCGGTAGGTAAGCCTGAGGTTGATATTATAGTCGATGATATTGAAAAAGCAAAGATTTATCATTCAGTGGAGTCTGGGAAATCGGAGGAGGTTATTGATGACACACCATACAATAGTTAGTAGGTTGATGAGTTAGAGAAAAATAAGGGAAAGGAAGCTGAAGTAGCGACTACCACTCTTCCAAAACCACCCCCTCCATTTTCTCATCGATTGAAGAAGAAGACTAATGACACAAAGTTCAGCAAATTCATGGATATGCTTAAGCAGTTGATGATTAATTTACCATTGGTGAAGGCATTAGAGAAAATCCTCAAGTATGCAAAGTTCATGAAAGACCTCATCACAAAGAAGCGATCAGTTAGTTTTGAGCCGATGGACAATCTGTATCATTGTGGTGCTATTTTCACAAGGTCTCTGGTGTATAAAAAGGTAGAACCAGGAGCATTTACTATCCCATGCACTATTGGACCTCTTGAATTTGCAAAAGCATTATGCGACTTGGGAGTTAGCATCAATCTGATGCCATTATCTATTTACAAAAAGTTGGGTTTGGGAGACCCCACACCTACTAATATGTGACTTGTGATGGCGGATAGGTCAGTCAAAAGACCTGTTGGTATTCTGTAAGATATGCTGGAGAAGGTTGCTAGTTTCATATTTCCTATAGATTTTGTCATTCTGGATTGTGAGGTAGATTTTGAGGTGCCCATAATCTTGGGTTGACCTATTCTCACAACCAAAAGTGTATTGATTGATTTGCGAGCTAATAAGCTCTTATTTAGGATGAATGATGAAGTGGTGCTATGTGTGCCAATCAATAAAGAAGCAGAAAGAAATGAGTGTTTTCCATTGTGGATGTCTATTATGAGGAGGAGCAGGAAGTTCCAATTGAAGAGAAATTTGTTGTTAAAACATTGGCTGCCGTGTTGATGAATTTTGATCAGGATGGTATAGAAGATTATGAGGAGATTGTATGTGCCTTAACGGGCATGGGTTCTTACTCATATACAGCCAAGAAGTTGGATTTGGATTTACAAAATCGTCAAAGTCCACTTGCTAAGCCCTCTTTAGAAGAACCACCTATCCTGAAGCTGAAAGAGTTACCCAGTCATTTGAGGTATGTGTTCTTGGAAAGTGGGAATACACTAACTGTTATTATTGTGGCTGACCTAGGTGAGCAGTAGGTGGAAGCACTTATTTCAGTGCTTCAAAGATATAAAAGAGCAATAGGCTGGACTATTGCTGACATTATTAGCATCTCCCCTGGCATCTGCACTCATAAGATATAACTTGAGGAAGAATGTACTCCTACTATTGAGCATCAATGCCGACTTAACCCATCGATACAAGAGGTGGTTAAGAAGGAAATTATTAAGTGGATAAATGCAGGAGTGGTTTATCCTATGTTCAATGTGTGCCCAAAAAAGAGGGCATGACTGTTGTTGCAAATGAAAAGAATGAGTTGATTCATCTTAGGCCTATGACTGGTTGGAGAGTTTTTGTGTACTACCTCAAACTAAACTCATGTACTTTAAAGGAACACTTCCCAATACCGTTAATGGATCAAATGCTTGATTTATTGGTAGGAAGGGGGTGTTATTATTTCTTGGATGGATAATCTTGCTACAATCAGATTTGTAGTGCTCCTAAAGATTAGGAGAAGACGACGTTCACATGCCCGTATGGCACTTTTGCATTCAAGAGGATTCCGTTTGGGTTATGTAATGCACTCGCTACCTTCCAAATATGTATGATGTCTATTTTCTCATATATGGTTGAGAAAACCTTGGAGGTGTTCATGGATGATTTTTCAGTGATTGGAGATTCATTTGAGCTGTATCTGGTAAACTTGAGTAGGGCTTTGCAGAGGTGTGTGGAATTCAATCTTGTGCTTAATTGGGAGAAATGTCACTTCATGATGAAGGAGGGCATTGTCCTCAGGCACAAAATTTCAGCAAAAGGGATAGAGATCGATCGAGCCAACGTAGAAGTTATTGATAAGCTACCACCTCCCATCTCAGTGAAAGGGGTACGTAGTTTCCTTGGGTATGCTGGCTTTTACCAGAGGTTTATAAAAAACTTCTCTAAAATTAAAAATCCATTTTGCAAACTTTTAGAGAAGGAAACTAAGTTCTTCTTTGATGCTGAATGCATTAAGGCATTTAAATGCCTTAGAGGAAGCTAGTTGAGGCCCCTATCATTGTTACAGCGGACTGGTCAAAACCATTTGAGATAATGTGTGATGCGAGCGTTGTTGCCCTTAGAGCTGTGCTGGGTTAAAAGAAGGACAAATTATTTTATCCAGTTTATTATGCCAGCAAAGCACTGAATGGAGCTTAAAAAAACTATACCATCACAGAGCAGGAACTTCTAGCAGTGGTGTATACTTTTGAGAAGTTTTGGGCATATTTGCTAGGTACCAAGGTAGTGGTACACATAACTACGTTGCCTTGAAGTACCTAATGGCGAAGAAGGACGCTAAACCAAGGTTAATTCGGTGGGTATTGCTGCTTCAGGAATTTGACTTCGAGGTCAAGAATCATAAGGGATGTGAGAATCAGGTAGCTGATTACTTATCTAGACTTGAAGGCGAGCAAGCAGTAAAAGATGAGCTTGAGATTGATGATTCCTTTACTGATAAGAAAGTATTGGCTGCAGTGCTCGAAAAGTACCTTGGTATGCTGACTTTGCAAACTATGTGGTAAGTGAGGTGGTACCAGAAAATTTTTCCTTCCACCAAAGAAAAAAGTTTCTCAATTATGTGACCAATTACTTCTGGGATGAGCTGTATCTTTTTCAGTGATGTGCAGATGGTATTATTAGACGGTGTGTCCCAAAAGTAGATATGCTAAGTATATTGGAAGAAATTCATTCTTCCTCAGTTGGAGGTCACCATGCAGGTGATCGAACTGCAAGGAAATACTTCAGAGTGGCTACTATTGGCCCTCTTTGTTCAAGGATGCTTATGAGTTAGTAAAGAGATGTGACCAATGTCAAAGGCAAGGGTCTATCTCAAAGCTCCATGAAATGCCAATGT
The DNA here is from genome assembly GCF_002878395.1 of Capsicum annuum. Classification (NCBI taxonomy): domain Eukaryota; kingdom Viridiplantae; phylum Streptophyta; class Magnoliopsida; order Solanales; family Solanaceae; genus Capsicum; species Capsicum annuum. The sequence continues at coordinate 92,165,700 of NC_061117.1, read as the reverse complement.
CTAAAATACTGGAGGTTGAATTATTTGAGGTGTGGGGTATAGATTTCATGGGGCCTTTTGTGAGATCATTTGGGATGAAGTACATACTATTTGTTGTTGACTACGTGTCAAAATGGGTCGAGGTTGTAGATCTGGTAGATAATGAAGAAAAGTGGGTTGTTGTATTTTTAAAGAGAAATATCTTCTCTCGCTTTGGGGTACCACGTACCATCATAAGTGATGGAGGATCACACTTCTGCAATAAGATATTCAGAGCCACCTTGGCAAAATATGGAGTCAAACAACATAAGATGGCTTCTCTATACCACCCACAGACCAGTGAGCAGGTGAAGATCTGTAATTGGGAAATCAAAGCTATCCTTGCCAAGATCGTAAATGCTAGCCGGAAGGATTGGTCTAGGAAGCTGGACGATGCCTTATGGGTATATCGAACGGCTTTCAAGACACCCATTGGCATGTCGCCATACCAATTAGTATATGGCAAGGCATGCCATTTGTAGATTGAGCTAGAGCATAAAGCGTTGTGGGCACTGAAGTGGCTTAATCTGAACTAGAATGAGGCAGCGAATATGAGATATAGACAGCTAAATGAGATGGATGAGTTCCGTCTTGGAGCTTATGAATGGGCAGACCTATACAAAGAGAAAATGAAGAAGTATCATGATCATAGGATTGAAAAATGTGATTTTCTGAGAGGTGACTTGGTGATTCTGTTCAACTCCCGACTTAAACTACTCCCAGGTAAACTTAAGTCCAAGTGGTCAGGCCCATTTAAAGTTAGCAAGTCAACTCATCTGGAGTACTAAAACTTGAAAATAAAGATGGAAGTATCTTCAAAGTCAACAAGCAATGAGTAAAACTTTATATCGGTCCAAAAGACTCGATAAAAAGTAGTGCTACTTTCTATCTCAATGAATTCTGAGTAATCAAGGTAGCTAAGTCGTGCCGTGATGATAAATCAGGAGTTAGTGGGAGGCAACCCATAATGTGTTGTTGTATAACATTAACTTAAATTATTTTGTTGTTTGTTTTGTTGATTTGTGCAAGCTGAAGGGTTTGTGGAAGTGTGTAGTACAATAGTACAGGAAAAACAGAAGCTAAAGGAGTTTCAGGTGACCAACGGATCACCTAACGAACCGTCGTGATCTCGACGTAATGTCGTGGTAACCGTCGTAACATTGTCCATAACCCAAGAGACTGGAAAAGTAGCGACGAGTTGACCGACGAGACATTGCATAGTCAACGGACCATCGCATGAACCATCGATAATATGTCACAAGGTAGGTTCATTAGATTGGGATGACAGTTTGACCGACGAACCATCGCATAGGCAATGAACCATCGCAAAAACATCACATTTAACCCTATTTCAGTGGGTCGGGTCGGATCGAGCTAAATAGCTAAAAAAAATTTATTCTTATCCGATCCAAATAGTTTTAAATAGGTAATTTAAAGTAGTTGAGTAACTCCCAAACTATTCAACGTACCTGAATTCTTTCATTCTCTCTAAAACTTTCTACCTTCCTTTTTCCCACCTATTTAAAGTCTATCTTCTCCTTGTTCTTTCAATCACAAACAACCAGAGTTCTCTACAAAAAAAAGTGTCATACTATGTACTGTGTTTAGAATACAAGTCAAGGGAATAATCAAGTGCAGAAACGCTATGGTATGAATTCTTATTTAGTCTTTATATTACTCAACATTAAGAATCAAGAAAGCACGTGAAGGTTGTAATGGTTAAGTAATTTTCTTTGATCTTGAGTTCTTTTGGGTGTGGGTCTGAACTAAGTTGAAACCTGAAAAAATCCTGGGTAAAGTCTGAGTAACCCATGGACCAACAAATAGCAAAATATGGATATGTATTATTTATAAAAATGCCATAGAAATAGTCCTTAAATGAAGTGTATGTAAGGTGTTCGACAAAATGCCGAAATGAGGATTGAAAGTTAAAATGGCAGGCGACGGTCAGAGCAATGGACCCTCGGATAACCGACGATTCATTGCCTAAAACCATCGCCACTTTCTCAAAATCAATGTAACTTGAATGACCCCAACGGTTTGGGTCGATAGACCATCGCAGGATCGACGGACCATCGCCCTAGCCGTTGCTGGTCCATAATTGTTCCTTTTTTCTGGTTTAAGTCCGTGAACTAATAATGTATCACTTTCAGGCACCATGGCAAGCAAATTACCAACCACCAGAGGTAGAGGTAGAGGCTAAGGGTCCAGGCAAGGGCAGGAACAAGTTGAGGATGCACCGGCACGCAAAACCTGATACAATCGCCAGGTGATTTCTTCATCCTCCCAGTCTGATGAGGAGGGTAAAAGTAGTAGAAGTAACAGTTCAAGTTTAATCCCGGTTACAAAATGGGTTGAAGTACCTAACCCCATCCAAGAGGAGAGTCCTGAACAAGCAGACCCGAATTTGGTTCGGCGCAAGAATCCATAAATATGGGAAGCTATACGGTGGCAGATTGAGCATGCCCGAGAGCATTTCTACAATGGGCTGGCACCAACAGATAGGGTAGCCATAAAGAGGTCTATTTTTTAAGAGCATCAAATTATGACCTCGAACTTGCACGAATACCCTGAGCTTGAGCATCGACTCATTGGGTATGAAGTGGCATGGATGAGTAGGCCACTAGGGACCTATCAACCGAATCTGGTCCGCAAATTTTTTGCCAATTACTTGGTGTTGCTTGAGAAAAATTTTCTTCTAGGTGCATCAGTGGCTGACATGAACAAGCGGGATACCATTCCTGTTCGTAGAGTTGATAGAGATATTTTAGAGCGCACATTGAATAGGTTCTTGTTTGGGCCAGAATATCAGATACCGAGGGCAATTCCAGAATTTGAGCACTGATTGTTTGCAAGAACCTAAAAAAGGCCTTGGTTATCTAGGATACTGACAGAGGGAGGAGAGTCTGCATGGCTACACCACCCCCGAGAAAAAATATCCAAGTCATCCCTAAGTTTTATGGTCAAGTTCTGGTGGTCAATTAGGAGGCTGCGGTTGATGTGAATAGGCGGTGATGACCACCTAGAACTCATAAGAGTTGTGATTGTTGTTGCTTTGATTGAGGGAATGACAGTGGATTTTGGCCACATTATTGTTGATGAATTTTTCTTCCGTGCTCACAAGACTCAGACTACACTGCCATTCCCATGCCTTATCACAGAGTTGTGTAAGCAGGTATATTTGATTAATGGAGTTGATAATGAGATCTAGGCAACACATAAGTAGGATATTAAAAAGATAAAGGATAACTCGAGGCTCGATATGCGAGTCAACAGGCCTCCGGCTTAGCAAACTCAGTCAGAGCCAGTTCCTGAATCAGCAGAGGGTCCTTCAGGTATGCCATTACCACTTGCTACGAATATACCTCCTGCTACTTCTATAGGTTTAGCATCAATGTCCATGGGTGGAATAGCTGATTCTGCATTAGTTCTACCTTAATATTCAGAATACAGGCTGAACCAGGAAAACTTTGCAATGTATATACGAGCATAGAAAATAATTGAAAAGTAATTAGCTATATGGGGGGCAGATTTTAAACCTTTTGTTGAGAGAACTGTGGAAGAAGAGAATCGGCCTTTCAAGAACATCCAGCTACGAATAGACAACATGGAGGAGCATATCCATAAGAAGCTAGATAACCTATCCATTTTGGATTTTGTAAAATTAATTGAGGAAGTGAGAAAACTCTGGGGTGATGTGGATAAGATAAATTAGCAACCACAGTAGACCATATTTGACCCGTTTCAGATTATAAGTAATGAAGATAAAGGACTCATTGACTTAATGGGGAAATCAATCAAGGATAAGGGTAAGAAAATAGCTAAACCAAATGAAAAGGCTGAGAAAGCTGCAAAGAAAGATGCCAAGAAAAAGAGGCTAGAATACATGTCACCTTAGAAGAGACTTGAGTATGATACAAGAAAGGAAAGAAAGAGGTAAAGAAGAGATGAGGAGAGAAGAATAAAAAGAGCAGAAGATGAAGCAGCTGGAGTGTCTACCAGTTCTTCCCCAGCTAAGAGGCAAACTGTAGATCCGGCTAGAGATATGGTACCTCCAATTCTAGAGGGAGATATTATGAGTATTCACACTACCATGGGAGTCAACATAGAACTGGGTGAGAACACAGCAGCCTCAGCGCACTTCACAGATACCTCAGATGAATAAGAGGCACCACAAGTATTTCCCCTCCTTCGTACTTAAAGTTATATGCATTGAGGACAAAGTATTAGTTTCTATAGGGGTGGGATGTACTTGTACCATGGGGGGTTGTTTTTCTGATATTCTTTTCCTTCCATGTGCTATCTAGGAGAATCGGCATGTCTAGGTTGGACTCATTTCCCCTCTTGTCTAGGATTAACTGTAGGGTTAAAATTGTGTTGTTGCATGAAATAAAAGTTCCATTCTTGTTAGCACCTTTTTGTATATATATGGATGACAACTGATTGTGGCAAAGTTGTGTTTCTCATTTTTGTTAAAATTAATTCCTCTTACCTAGTGGTAAAGTGTTGTGCAACCACGTGTGACTCTGTTAATAGCATTAAAAGTTAGTAATGAAGCAAAGCATAGATATGTGATTTGGATCCCAAGAATTAGTAGGATAGAAACTAACTCAGTGCCTAGGTGGGTAAGTATTTGTGTAATTCTAACTTAAGTGTTACACCTAGAACTTGCCCGGTTCATTCGATTTTTTCCTGTGCTTTGACCCAATAAGAGATGATAGTAGGCCTCCTTGTGTTGTTAGTCTATTTATCCAAATGATTGACCCACCAAAAATATTGTGTTTTCTTTATCAACCCTGTTGAGCTGTGTTAGTGTTTTTCTGTCCAAATAAGTTCGAATCACTTTCTAGAAGGTGTTAAGCACTTAGCTTTGGCCCTGGTCCAATTATGGATATTTTGTACTTTAACTTAGGTAAAACGCCTAAGTTGAGGGTGGCTACTGCTGGATGGTAAATAGCCTAGGAGGTTGAGTTGAAATTGATTTGAGGTTTAGCATCCTGCCCTGGTTTAGTTAGCAATCTAAATAGATATTGTGCACTTCAACTTTGTGCATCAGCATAATTTGAGGGTGGATGATGCTGTGTTATCATCTAAAAAAAGTTGGGGTATGATAAGAATGTTGGTGAGTAGCTACGAATGAATGAAAGGGTCTTTAGTTCTGGTATGTAGCTAACAAAAAGGGTAAAGAGAGTGAAGTCTTGTACTTTAAGTCACTTATCCAAATGAACAACCTTCATCGAGCCTAAAACCTCATACAAACCTTAGCAAGTCTTTCTTGATCTTGGTGAGTCAATCATAAGAGAACATTAGATGATAAGGGCGAGTTTATAGGTATACACTGTGTTGGTTACTTCTTTTATGAGAGTGAAAAGCTTAGTTTCGTTCACAAGTTAACTGTGTTATGTGAGGTGGACTTCTTTGGATATGAGGTCCTGTTGAGTTATATCTGTTCTATTTATTTCCTTGGAGTGTTGTATTTGTAACTGTGAATATGCTGATTAGTAGTTAATGTCAGTAGTAGATCCATATGTGTTGAGATAACATAACCAAATGGGTAGTAGAATGATTGTATGATTGTGTTGGTTTTACTGTAAAATGCCCATCATGATGTTGTTCATATATGTATCCTGGTGTTGAGTTTCTTGAGGACAAGAAATTTCCTTAAGTTGAGGGTGTTGATGTTTTGGCTTTTGACAGAATATTTTAGGCCTTTTCTTAGGATAATTGTATGTTTTCAAGCAACCATTGTTGTATTTAACATGGTATTTTATTATTTTCAGGATAATAACTGAGAGGAAGCATAACATGGACAATTTGAGCAAAACCAAGGAAAATGAGCAGTGACGGTTTATGCAACGGACCATTGATCTTGCGATGAACCATCGGTCTAAACCATCAGCCAAAAGTAGAAGTCAAAGACTCTAGACATCCTGCGATGGTACATATGATGAACCGTCGGCTACGCGATGAACCGTCGGTCTGAACCATCGCCAAGATACAGAACGCATAATCACTGGAAGTCCAGCGACGGTCTAGGCAATGGACCGTTGACCTTGCAATGGACAGTTGCCCAGAATCAGAGAATGGAGTCACTAGAGACTCAGCGATGGTGCAGTCGATGACCGTCAGACTTGCGATGAATCGTCACTTGACCCGTCAATCATAAGGCAGAAAATCTAAGTTTGAATTTTAAAACCCTAGTTCTGGAATCATATAAATACCAAGTATTATGGTTTAGTCCGTATCTTTTATGATTAGTTTCATACTTTCTCCTCTATTGAGAGTTGTGTAACACTTTTCATTGAGATTCGATTCTAGAGATTGAGATCTGATTATTAGTTTTTATATTTTCCATTTAAGATTGAGAAGAACAATATTATGATTTTTGTAAATGTCCTTTTGAAGCCATTTATGAACATCAATACATCTTTGATTTCTTACATTAGCTAAACTCTCATAACTAGGGTTATGGGAGCCTTGTTGTAGATAACTATTTTGGGGTTGTGAATTGGTTTGATTCCTAATATCTATCGAAATTGCATGAAGCTTTCTTCATTATAATGACATCTCTTGGTTAGAAACTTGAGAAGTGAGCCCAAGAACTCCACTTGTCTATTAAGAAGGTGGATGTTGGGAAAAAAAGGGATTCACATGAACTCCATAGGTTTACCCTTTGGGTTAACGAGTTAATTCCTTAATAGGATCAACCCTGCATGAATCCTTTAGGTTCGAGAGAAGTAAAGAGTGAAATACTCATTAGGTTGAGAAACACGTGGGTAATTCTTAGAATTCAATAATTTTTGCGATTAAATGCATAAGTTAGAATTCGAACACAAATTCACAACCCTAATTGTTTGAACATCTTAGTGAGCATTACTCTAGTTAATTCATTCTCATTGAAATTACATCTACATTAACTCTCAGTAGCTGGAATTTTGTATGGCACAAATACAAAAGAACACTGTTAACACATTCAAGCTCTCTTCTACTCAGGAATCTTAGATCAACAGTCTAACAATATTCACAATACTTAGTGAACATGGTATTCCCTGTGGGATTCGACACCCAACCCAGTTGATTTTTATATTTGACACTGACCGCTTACTCTTTCATAAGAGAGGTGTAATTTAGGTGTATAACACGCCCCAAACCTCGGGCCATGTCGTATGGGCACCTCAAGCACACATGTACCGGAGGTCGCCCCCTAACCCAACCTAAACACCTAATCATATCATAGGATTCTAAAGAACTCCAATTCACAGGCTCAGATCACAGAATAATATCATAAGTCAACATTAGATTGATTATAATAACTATGCCCAAGTTCACAATTGTTCACATACCCCTATACAAAATCAAAGTCAATAAATATGTCGGGATAAGCCCCCAACTATAGCCAAACCATGTCTTAAATAGACTAAGTCTAAAGATAAGGACTAAGAGATGAATGTCTTCTTGATGTAAGAAAGCTCACCCCTTTAAGTCAATGTACGAATCGCTTGATCGTCTAATCACTGCAAAGGTAAAGAAGAAGATGCTCCGGCCTCTACATCACATGGGGATGTAGCGTCTAGAGATGGTTTACGATTGGAATGCTAGCATGTAACTCAAGGGTATGTATAAAATAACATAATCATTTAACAACAAGTCAATATATCATCATATATCATCAATAAGTCAATATAGATATATCATCATTCATATCCATGCACTTATCCCTACACATAGATATTTCACATGCTAGACAAGAGATCAAGGATCAGCATCATTAATCAACATATACTTATACACGTGGACATACACAACATGATCATATTATGCCACAAAGGGAGACAAGGCTTATCATGCATCCTTAAGTCATCCGTTCATAATACATGGGGTGAAACACTTTCCACCAAGTTATTCGATTTGGCCAATCTTATTTCTATTTCATTGAACTAGGAACTTAAATTACTAGTCACTTCACCGGTCTAAGAACTTGAATCACTAGCTGTGTCATTTCATTGGACTAGGAACTCAAATTGCTAGTCATATCACCGGTCTAGGAACTCGAATTGATAGTTGTCATTAGATAAGGTATTCTAACCTCAAGAGATCTCTTTGGACTAGGAACTCAAATCTCTAGTCATATCACTAATCTAGGAACTCGAATCACTAGTCGTCTCATTGACGAGAAACTAAAATCACTTGTTGTTTCATGGGACTAGGAACTCGAATCACTAGTCATATCATTAGAAGAGGAACTCGAATCACTCATTGTTTAATTGGCATCATTGGTCGACATTTAACTCTTGACCCATTAACTCATGCATTCATATTCATACAATATATGTCACATTTAAGGGCTTTGGCTCATTTAGCCAATTCAATCATCATACATGACCACATGGCCCTTATGGGAGCCTCCATTGCTCAACCATCTCAATAGGCTAATGACTTTATTCAATTCATCATACAATTCAATTTGTAGTCCTCAAGACCCACACAAACTATTTATATATCATTAACAATATTACATCACATTTTCACCACACTTGGTTGCATACACAATTTAAGTTCATTTTCATGTCTAGGGCTTTACCCTTTCATCAGCCATTACCCAACAAGGTTATCAATTATACAATGCATGGCTCATAATACCTTCACAATATAATTCAACAATAATTCGTACTCATTTGGGCCATTTTCCTAGCTCAACACATTGTCAACATACAACTAGTTATTTCACTTAGACATTCTTACAAACACTTTGGGTGCATACCTCTAACAAGGCCATTCTCAAGGTAGGAATCATAAAGACTAGGGTTCCTTAAGACCCTCGTGTTAAACAACATACAACAAGCACCCACACATACAATCTACCATCAATAACATGTATCAACACACATATAAGCAAGAATTATTATTATTCATTGTTAGGTAACAAAATTCTTTTCATTTGATTCAAAACCATCATGTACACTTACTAATCCAAGTGTGAAATACATTGGTTTTAGAGATATTTAAAGAGGGGAAGAGATACATGACTTAAACAACTTGAATCACCAAGAACTTGACTCCCTCTTGCCACTAGATGAACATCTCCAAACCCTAGCCTCTAATCTTGCTCCAAAAAGCTTTTAGAGTGTTTGGGAATGTTTAAGTCTTGTAAATAAAGACTTAGAAGGATACAATGCGTTATATAGTGAGAGGGTTTAGGGTTTTAGGCATGGTAAATGACCAAAACAAATCGTACCCTAGGGTACAAATGGTACCCTAACTTGTACCCTAGGCCCCTCCTAGGTCAAACACACTGTTTTAGGTATGAGTGGGAACCTTTGAGTCGTAACCAAGGGTACGAGTCATACCCCAATCATGAGCTCCATCCATAACAAAAATAGTGCACTCAGTTTGGAGACTTCACTCTATATGGTTGAGTAGTGTATGACTCGTATGCATGGTTACGACCAAGGGATGGCCTTGTCGTATGGAAGACAGTATTCTACCCTAACGTCCTTCCTAAGATACAAAAGAGGAGAGGAATAAGGGTATGAATCATGACCAAGGGTACAACTCAATGCTCCAAGTCGTACCCAACTCAGAGACACCAAAAGTTATTGTTTTTCAATGGTTCAAAGTCTAGGTGTTTCACCAGGTCTAACGAACTCATCGTTAGCTAAGGTATCCAAATTAAGGTCTACTCCTATTTAACATTTCTTTTTAAATATTAGGAACTCATATGAAATCATTTTTCAAAATAGTATAGGATATTTAAGTTCATATCAAAATATATTGCACATAAACTTGAATAAAATACGTCAAAATATTTATTTCTCAAGTTAGTGAAAAACTTTCATAACTTCAGTAATCATACCTCAAGTAATGGTAAATATGTCATATAACAGTGAGAACATCTTAACTAATCATTTTAGTATCCTATCAAGTAAAAGGTTTGCCCCACGTGCAATTTCAAAGCATTCAGTAACTCTTATCTCATCAAAATCATGTATAAACATCCAAGTTAAGAAACACAAATTATGATAAGGTTACTACTCATAGTACATTTATCAAGATATCAAACTTGTCACCTTAAGCAATTAAAATGACTTCCTTCAATCAATCTATAATCATATCATATCAATCTTGTATTAATTTCTTCGTTAGGCTAAAACATAACTACTTTAAACTACGAAACTCTAAGAATTTCATGATTATCCATCATAAAGAATTTTCGAACTCTCTTAATTCAAGTGGTATGTGATTCTTCAACTCTAACCATGAATTTTCTTAATTCAATTAGTACCTTTGCTACCCAATATAGGTATTGTCAAACCAAATTGAATCAATTGAATTCTCCCTACTCTCAAGCCATACCAAACTTGTATAACTCAAACCCATCTAATTTTATATCACAAAATTAGAATTTACTGGTCTCTTAAAATAAATTTTTCAGTACCTATGTAAATTATTCAGACAAGCATCATGGTACAGCTAGAGAAAGATTTACCTTAATCCTAAAAGGAATCTCCTGTCAAACAGCCATTTTCTTCTTCCTCGTTCAATTTTCTTCTCCAATATATAGGCAAGCCAATTATTTTTTATTTGACGCTACTATTGTGCGTTTACTCTCTAACCCAAGGTCCTTAATTTATGATTTTGGCAAATGGGTCCTTCACCCACTTTTTCTCTTTCTTTCTTATTTTATTCAGGCCTATGTAAATTATTCAGACAAACATCATGGTATGGCTAGAGAAAGATTTACCTTAATCCTAAAAGGAATCTCCTGTCAAACCACCATCTTTTTCTTCCTCCTTCGATTTTCTTCTCCAGTATATAGGCAAGCCAATTATTTTTTATTTGATGCTACTGTTGTGTGTTTTCTCTCTAACCCAAGGTCCTTAATTTATGTTTTTGGCAAATGGGTCCTTGGCCCACTTTTTCTCTTTGTTTCTTATTTTATTTTTTGTTAAATGAGCTTTAGCCCACTCTCTCATCTCTCTCTATATACATCTAGAACTATAAATACTCATTCTTTAATTATATAGGGTATTACATGGTTCTTGTTTTATATGACAACATCATCCACTATGATATAATCTATTAGGACAGTATAGTTTATGTAGATAATAATTTAATACGAAAGGATATTAATATTTTACCCATAAATGAAAATCATTTCCCGCATAAACTTTAAATAATAAATATCCCCCGGGCGTTCTATTTGTCTTTTTTTAAATACATAGTTTACCCTTACTCTATTGATCTTTATTTTTTAACTCTTCAAAATCATGACGTTTTCTTACTTTTTAAAATGTATAATAAGTTTCTTTAAATAAAAAATATATATTATTTTCTAGACAAAAAAAAAAAAGAAAAGTGATAAATATTTATCTAGTACTCCCTCCGTCCCAAATTTTCTAATTTGATTTCTCATTTTACTTGTTATTTTCATTAATCAAGAAGAGACGAAAAAAAATTTCATGTTTTATTCTTTGTATTAATTATTTTTTCTTCAAATTAAAATGCAAACATCATTTAATAGGGGTACTATGGTAAACTAGTCATATTATTAATTATTTTTCTTAATCACTGTGTCATCTCAATTTGGGATGGGTAATTTAGGACGGAGGGAGTATATAGTTTATGACATTCTAAATGAAATAAACGACCAAGATCAAAAAATTAATTTATTAATAATAATGAATCCAATAATATCTACTTATACAAGTGAAAATAAGAAATAAAAATAACTTTATAAACATATTCCAATGCATGTAATATAATAATATCATAAAATTAGAGATATATTTTATAACAAATTAATTCCTAAAATCTATTTATATTGTAAATAAATTTTAAGTTGTTATTTAAAATATTTCATTAATGACAATTGAAACTCATTTATCAATATAAAAAATAGAAAATAAGAGAGAAACAAAACTTAAGTGTAAATTTGGTCATAAGAATTTTTACCTTTTTTGAATTTTTTCACTTTATTTCAAAAATGATGTTTGGCCATAACAAACCAAATACTACTTGGAGTTGTATGTGGAAAAGTGAAAACAAGTGAAATTTCTTTTCAGTTTTTCACTCCCACTTCTCTCAAAAAAATTTAAAAATAATTTCAATTTATATTCATGCTTAAACACAACTCTAACTCCAATCCTATTTTTCTCATAGTTAAACACCTATTAAATAGCTCACATACATGTGGATACATAGTACTCTATTGTTGGGTTCATAGTATATGAAAGAAGTGAGAATGGAAAAATGGAGAATAAAATGGTGGAGGGGAAGGAGACACTAAAATGAAAAGTGTACTCTCAAATTAGAAAGTCTACTCTTTCTCCCACATTGGTGGAAGAAGAGAACTTGAAAGTGTTTATAATCAAGAACACTTACTCCACATGGCAAGTGAGGCAAGAAATAATAGATGCCTCGCACCGTCATCGTCGTCGCTCGCTCGGCTCGGATTCGGATTCGAATTTGGATTTGGCAAATAATCCATTGATGAGATCTATCTTTTTGGAAAAACTTTATTTGAATTTCGAAGAATGCTAAGAAAAAATGTAGTAAAATTTTTCTGTAGTTTTGGACCTCCATTTATATATACATGCAGTAACAGTTGCACTGTTCAAGTGAACGGATGCATTATTTTTGAACTAGTGCTTCAGAAATGATACATTATTCTAAACTAAGGCTACAGAAGGTTGTAATGGTTCGAAATGATGCTTCATAAGGATGTAATCCTCCAATGAGGTGACACACTAATTCATGAAATGAGATGACTGTTCAGGAAAAGATGCAATCTTTGATGAACAGACATGAACTTATAGCAAAGTTGTAACCTTTGGAGTGAACCATTGCCTCTTTTCAGAAGAGGCATGTTGTGGCTATATAAACCTGGTTTCTTCCACAGGTTTAGTACGAAATTTTAAGAAAAAAACTCTCTTCTTGTCTCAAAAATATTCTGTGTGATCACTTAAAATATTCTGTGAGTTCAAAGATATTCCAACCGTTTGAGGTACCGATACTGTTGGTTTGTTAGCTATTTTATCCTGGGAGAAAAAAATTCCAAAACCTCGGGTTCAGTGAGGGGGATTATTTCCTTAAGGAAAATCCGTGAATTCGGATGACTTGGCTATTTTTTGTTTCATCTTAATTTCTGCAAAATAAAATACACTTCTTGGAAAGGTCATTTTGATCTTATGTTGAGGGTATTTGATATACTTAATTGTTTTCTTGTTTATACTTGAACTCAAGTTGAAGTTGGTGTTGTAATATACAGATTTTGTGTACCCGAAGTACAAATGAAATAACAATCTTAAGGGAATATTAATTTATAAGAATCTGTATAACTTCTTTTTTGAAGATTAAAGCTTTAAGCTTTCTATTCCGCTTGAATTTAACTAGTGATTAGAAGACATAAAATCTTCAGGCTGAAGGATAATGGTTCATGGCATTTGTCAAGACATCCTTGCTGGTTAATATTTATGATATTCTCTCTTTTGTTTAGTTAAATAGATCAAGTTTCTGATGTTATTTTTTTTTTTTACAGAAAATAATGCTACTCATGGAGCGACCAAGTTTCCTTGTGTGGTTGATACGTGTTTTAGGAAATGTTGCCTAGACATTGAAAAGTGAATTGGCATCATACCAGTAGGGATGATTCGAGAAAGGTACTGAGTAACAACATTTTTAATGTATATTCTCAAAGTTATTATAGAAATTAGCGTAGGTACCTGTGTGATGAACAAATATCATTAAAATAATATTTTTGATATTTCATGTTGGGATGTGTTATTCGAGCATATTAAATTCTATTATCTTAAAAATGATTCAAATATCATATTATTTATCAATAAAATGTGAAAATAAAATAATTTTTTTTCTACCCTCACCCATTTCCCACCCCTACCACCACTTACACCCCACCCCACCCCACCCCCACCCCCACTCCCACTCCCATCCCATCCCTTAATTTGTTTTTGAAAAAAATCACGCCCCACCCCTACCCACCTCTAAGCAAATCTTTAAAAAAGTAATCATGAAATTATAAAAAAAAATTATATATTTCATATCTTTAAGATATTATTCATAATTTAAAGATATTATATTATTTATATTTCCTCCGCCTCACTCCTCCACTTTTAATCAAATTAAATGAGTAAAAAACAACCACTCAAAATTAAAAATATTAGATTGTTAATATTTTCCTATCTCCATACTTCTAATTAAATTTACATGAATGAAAACAATCACGTAATTATAAAAAAAATCTTTTATTTTTCATATCTTTATTATATTATTTACAATTTAAAGATTTCAGATTGTTGATAATGATTGGTTTTACTTTCAAATTTTTATTCTATTGTACCTCTCTCCCCCTTCCCAATCTCTTTCATTTAAAATTAAATAATATGTATATTATCTAGTTACTTTATTATATTCTCGAATTAGTTTAAATTATTATCCCCCAACCCCAACCCTTTAGTTTTTTTTACTGTTTTTTTTTAGTTTAATTAGCTTTATCTAGTTAGACTTTAAATTGACTTTTCGAATGTATTACACGCCATAATAGTGAGTTTTCTCCACTTTTTCGGAATATAGCATTCTGATTTTTCAATCTAAATTACTTAGATTTGATATCCTAATGTTCATTAATTACATCATTTATTAGGATTATAATTACTTGGTATACACAATTTATGACTTTGCTAGTTATAATTAAAAAATACTTTCTCAAAATATGATTAAAAAAATATGAATATTGAGACATGAAGTACAAAGCTGTCCAATTTATCAATTAATCAAAACTCAATTATCATACATTAACATACTATATAAAATAAATAGAAAATTATGATATCAAAAAATAATTGTCAATAGCATAGATGATTTCTATATATATTTATGTAACGTGTGAAAATATCATTTCTATTTTTATGATAAAATTGAAAATAATCTTTTAGTTTAATTTTTCAAAAAGTCAGCTCAATTTTATTATACTGAATTAACAACGTCAAAATTATCATTTAATGCTGGGATAATCTAAAAGAAAATACCTTTTAATTTTGCTTCAAAATATTCCTCAATAATATGTTATCTTTATTATTTTAATTCTTTATGAGTTTCGTTTCATTTTTTGTTTTGAAAATTAAAGAGTTTAAATAATTAGATAACCAAATTGATTGATTTTTAAGTTTATCTAATAAAGAGTTAACTTGTGTTGAAATTTTGAATTTGAAAATTAATATGTTATCTAATGGATAGACAAATGAAACTATATGAGATTTGAATTAGACTTATATATTTCTATGGTATGAACTGAAATTATGTCCTTTCTTTTCTTCTATTGGTCTTTAAGTTCAAAAACCTTATAATAAAGAAAATCATTTATTTTAAATATCAATCAAACTTTATCTTTCATTAAAACTTTA
The DNA here is from genome assembly GCF_002878395.1 of Capsicum annuum. Classification (NCBI taxonomy): domain Eukaryota; kingdom Viridiplantae; phylum Streptophyta; class Magnoliopsida; order Solanales; family Solanaceae; genus Capsicum; species Capsicum annuum. Next base: position 92,150,263 of record NC_061117.1, on the reverse strand, counting down.
TTACATTTTTTTCCTTAATTAGGATCAGGTAAAATGTTACTTGTTATCTAACATTCTTGTACTATATACAATTAAAGAATAAAATAATATTAATATTTATTTTAATAAAACAATAGTATAGAATAGTAACAAAAGTTAGCATTTAAAAAGCCAAATACGTGACTCAAAATATTAACAAAAGGTGATTTTATTTTTTTATTTATATAATCAAACGTATTTTCTTTTATCAAAAATCAAACGAACAAAATTAAAATGACAAATTACTTACTTGAATTCAGGCTTGCATATAATTAAAAAAATGACTTATAATATGACCATCACTCATCTGCATATAAAAATGAAGATTTTAAATCAAAAATATTTCAAGAAAATGAATAACATGAAGAATGCAACAAATAAATTCATGAATAAAGCTAATGATTAGTAAAAGGAAAGACAAGGAAGTTTAGTGTTATATATTATTGTAGACGTATATATAGAGAGGTTAAGAAATTAGAACTCCACTCCAACTCAAATTTTATTTGAAACTGAAATTCAAATATCATATCAATTTAGCTGAATATATTTAAAAGATATTATTATCCTTCTGCGTACTACATACTTACTGCTACTACTACTATCACCACCACCACGCTGCTTCTATCGCTGCCCCCTCCCCCCCACTCGACGTTGTTATTGCTGCCACCGTCGTCATCGCCGCTACCACCATTACGTTATTATTGTTGCTGCTACCGCTTATTATTATTATTATTATTATTATTATTATTATTATTATTATTATTATTATTATTATTATTATTATTATTGCTATTGTTATTGCTATTGCTATTGCTATTGCTATTATTAGTATTAGTATTAGTATTACAATATTATTATCTTTCATTAACATATAAATAAATTATATTTAAATTTTAAAATAGATAAGTTTGAAATAGTAAAGGTTATTAGAACTCTTCAATTATGGGTTTCTACTTTTAATATAATAATAATAAAAATTTTAAAAAGAAAAGGATTAGGTACTTCAAATTCAAATATTAAATCTGTCAATTCAAAATTGTTACTCCCTTTATTTCAAAAAGAATGACCTACTTTCCTTTTTAGTCCGTTTAAAAAAGAATGACCTCTTTCCTTTTTTGACAATACTTTAATTTTAACAAGATTAAAGGACGTTTTGGTACATTTGACACAACTTTAATTTAAGGTCACAAGATCTAAAAGTCTTCTTTAATTTAAACGGAGGAAGTATTACAATATTTTTTAAATTTATCTTAAAATCGCCACTTGCCTTATTCATGTGCTGTCAGTTGTCTTCTTTTGGTGTTCCTACTTTTACCTTTATATATACTAGTATACGTACCCGCATGATGCACGAATAAAATTATTATTTTTATTCTTTTCAGATTGTGATGTTTAACCATGTTGAATCATATTACCTTAAACATAATCCAATTATCATATTTTTCCTTAATGAAATAAATAAACAAAATCCAATTATCACAGTGTTCCTTAATGAAATAAGCCCCCATCCCCAAATTCTTCCCCTTCCCCTTCCCCTCCCTCCGACCCCCCAACCCCCAATTCCATAACCAAAGCTATATACATAGTAACAATGAATCATAAAACATTGAAAACTTTGATGTTTCATATTTATTTATTACGTGGTTCACTATTTAAATTTATTAACTTGTTAGTATTAATTTTTAGTAGCTTATCACTTGACTTAGGGTACATTTATTTTCTTTAAGGTTAAGACGTCTGAATCTGAATGGATGTCTAAATGATTAAGATGTTGTTTCTAAATCTGAATACTGAATGATTAAGACTGTTTGTTTTTTTTAACATCTGAATATATGTAATTTATTTATTTGTAATAAAAATACAATTCAAATTTAAAAAGTAATAAAATATTATATGAAAAAAAAATATTTAGATAAAGTATTAACTTAAACAACAAACATTATTTGAGTGATTATTAAAATATTTAAAAATATAAATAAATAAATTATGTTAAATATAATTATTGAACTATCTAAATTATTAAAAAAAGATATATCGATTAAAAATTATTGTGATAGGATGTAATTATAAAATAAATTACTACAACAGTGAGAGAGTTTTGAGGTGTAAGTTATAATTACTAGAATAGTTCAATATTTTTAATAACAAAGTGAGAGAAAAATAAATAATTCTCAAATAAGAGAGGAAAATAAATAATTCAATATGTGAATTACTAGTATTATAATCCATTGCATTGTAATTTATTTGATAATAAATTAAGTTATTTTAATTCATTTTACACATATATAGGGAGAAAAATAACAAAGTGAGAGAGTTTTGAGGAAATATATCATGTTTTAAAAAGATTCTAAATAGTATTCAGACTCTTTTGCATATCCGACTGATTCAGAGAATTTCAGACATATTAAGAGGCAGTTATAAAAAAACAAATGTACTTAATTAACTGAAGTTTGAACCATTTAGATTCAGACCTCCATTAAGTGCAAACAAATGAGGCCTTAGTGTAGTTTTTAAGTGCTCTTTTGACAAATATGAATTAGATATATTAATTTTATTTTCTTGTAATTTTTTTTATTTTAAAATTTTTATTCTATCATTCACATCTTTTCAATTTAAAATTTATAGATAATAATATATGGATTGTCTAATTACCACATTATATTCTCATAATTAGTTAAGAATATTATCCCCACCCCCACACCCTCACTCTCCCATTTTTACATTTTTCCTACTGTATTCAATTGTTTTCTCTTGTATTTTGACATCTATGTTCTTGCTTATTTCAAAACATAGAATGCTAATTTAAAATTGAAGTTACTTAAATTTTATATTTTAATATTCTTTTAATTCATTATTTATCAAAATTTTAGTTATATTATATGTATAATTTGAGATTTTGCTTATTATAGTTAAAAATACTTTTTTATCTAAACAGAAAGTCACACCCTTCAAAATTTTTACCCTATAATTATAACTTATTTTTTTAGTTTTTTCCTGACTTATAGTTATTGTGTTATTTATACTTCTAAATAACTTATCATTTTGCTTAATATCCTTACTTATCATTTCATTTTAATGTATCATAAATAAATATTTTTCTAATTCTTGATATTTAATTTATTTCTTAACTTGTATGGTTCATTATTTCACCCCCCCCCCCTTCTAATTTATCTATCTATCATACTTTATTTTAAATTATAGCTTTATATACTATGAAATATAAATAAAGATACAATTTGAGTATTTATTTTAGATTATAATTTTATATTATTATTATATATAAATACAAATATTGGTAGACTATTTATCTATTTAGATTTTTATAATTAATAAGTCCTGCGTTACGTGAAATTAAATTGTAAGGTTTTCTTTTTATGCGTACCATAAAAGATAAAATGAAATATAGAGTAGATTTTTCCAAAAGGAAATATAGAGTAGAAGAAGGCTCCAATATAATCTAACTTAATTTTTAAGTGTACTTATTGTTTAAAATTTATACTAAGTCCTCATTTAAGCTAAACACTTCACGTCTCTAGGATTAGAAAAAATTCAATATTGCATGGAACTACTCAAAAATGAATGAAAACATACCGATTGTTATATAATATAAATGACACGCAAAATTAGTAACAAAAAATTATTCGTAAATGTAAATTGCAAGTAAAATTCTGAAAAGAATAAATAAATTCAAATATTTAAATACCTACAAATTTATTTGATAATCCCCTAGAAAAAGTATATATGTAAATGTTGTATTATTCCAGAGTCGTCTTTATGCTTAAGAGAAATTTATTAAGATAAAAAGTTGTGACATAATAATATTTGGTAAATCTCCTTTATATATTTTGAGTCTCTGCTGTACTTGTTGATTTCTCAAATATTCATTTCGCATCTTTGAAATATTTACATACATCATATCCGTGGAAACTTCAGGTTCCTTAAATATATCTATGACAAAAGATAAATATAATATTAATAATAAAATAATTAAAAATAAATTAATCATAAAAGCATACCTCGATAGTTATTTGGAGAAATTTGGTGATGAACATCACCTGTAATCTTTTTATCCATAATAGATACATATATGATAAAAGATAAATACAATATTAATCATAAATAATTAAAAATCTAAATTAAACATAAACAACATTGTTGGACAATAAAATTTTCAAGTTGAAATAATAATAATAATAAATAATCGTGACAAGAAAAATACTGCAACAATCATTTTATTGATTTAAATATGTGAGTGTTATAATCTCTATGAATCTTTTGATTCTTCTTTTGAAATATAAATTCAAGAGCTTCGAGCTTGATCTTGAATTTAAACTTGATTTGCGGATTTGGTGGATTTAATCCTGACTTGTGCTTGAATTCAAGAGATTTTGGGCTTGTTCTTGAATCTTGATGAACTGAATTTGAATGCTTGAGCTTTGTAGAGAAATTGTGGCATTTGATCCACGAGCTTTCTCTTACTTCTTGTTAGAGTTCTTGGTCCCTTTTTTAACTATGAGACCCCTATTTATAGTTGTAGAAAGGAAAAAGTGATGGTGAAGATGAACCTCTTTTGACCAATCGGATTCAAGTAACCTGACGTCTTTTATAGGCTTTGGATTTCACTAGGCCTTCTGCATCATTTTGATATGTGGCATGGTCCTATTGGCTCCTTCATTTGACTTGGCTTGGCACGTCATATCATTCAAAACGTGACACTCATTTGGGCATCTAGAATATGATAATATATTGGGCTTAACAAAGTGGGCTCCTCATTTGTAACCCATATCAATGGGCTCGCCCAATAAAAGTTGGACTTTTATTAAATCCATATATGTTTGGACTTAAATAATTAATTTAATTATATTAACTCGCAATATTTATTTGGGACTAATATATTTTAAATTTAACATAATCTGAATTTCGTATGAATTTTAATTTAATAAAATTTCGTTGCCCACAAAATGCCTCCTACTTTTAGACTTGTCGCGATATTTAATCTTTTGGAGACTAGATTTGAAGTATGATTTATTTAAATATGCTTCTTTCATGCTTCAAAGATTTTCATACATATGAACACCTCATTCATTAATTGAGAAAATTTAAAGTTGAGCCATATTGATATTGCCTATCAAAAACTCTCTTATTTTTTCCATGAATCTCTACACGTAAGACCCAATGGTAAGGCATGATATCCAATTCCAAATAGATTTTAAAAACTTTTTACCTCTTTACTTAACCCAAAATAAAACTCTTCCAATTTAAATTGGAGAAGGAAACAACCTTCAACTAAATTTATTTGGGAGAAGGAAACAACCTCCAATTTGAATTTGTATTGGAAATGGAAACTCTTCCAATTTGAATTTGTATTGAAAATGAAAACAACCTCCAATTAGAATTTATATTAGAGAAGGAAACAACCTCCAATTTGAATTTGTATTGGAGATGAAAGCTCTTCCAATTTGAATTTATATTGGAGAAGGAATCCATCCTACAACTCTATAAAAAGAATGTAGGTTCCCTACTTTTCAATATCAATTTTGGGTTTTCCAAGCCATGAATAATTTTGAGGTAATTTCTTTCCCTCCTGCTTTCCTTTTATTTTTTGTCACTTTTGTTCAGCACAACATGTTAGTGGAAGAAAATTTATATCTCATTGTAAGAATATCGAAATCATGAAAAGTTTGATACTCCAGAAACTAGACTTTGAGATTTACAACATATCCAAAATTTTGCTTTAAATTTTTTTAATATAATTATCGATAATTTTTTGAAATTAGCCTTGAATTTTATCATGCTGAAAATTTCAAATCTGCATGTCTTTACTAAAAATTTCATATCTTGAAGCAGGAATGACGAAATCACAAGCCGCTTGATTTTTGTGAAATTGGACACAAAGATCTATAATATATTTGTAATTAATAATTTAATACTTTTGAGATTTTGTTAGGTGTTACCCCAAAATCAGCATTAAGTTTTGATGCACCAGTAGTTTCAGATTTGCGTGATGACACCAAAAAATTTATATCTCAATATGAGAGTATCAAGATCATGATATTCTTAATGTCGGAAACATACATATATAACATATCCAAGATTTGGATTTTAACACTTGGATTATTCTAGACGAATTTTTTAAGTCGATCCTATATTTTGTCCTGCAGAGGATTCTAAATTTGAATTATCTCACCAAATAATTTATGTCTTGATGTGGGATGACCACCATCAAAAGGTTTTTTGATTGCTTCAAACTAGATTTTGAGGGATTCATTCTTATCAAAGCATCTTATCTCAATCCAAGTTAGTGGTATGCGATTTTCAAGTTCGCAACGCTCCAACAAGTAACATCTTTTCTATTTGTGGTTTTTTTGTATTGTCTTTTCTTTTTCTTTTTTGCAGGATTGAAACAAATGGCATACACGATGGATCTTCTATAAGTATGGGCCCTTCCAACGATGTACATATGCAATGGTCTTTTTAAAGTATGGGCTCTTTCACTAATACACTTATGCAATGGTCTTCTTTAAGCATGGGCCCTTTCACTGATGCACTTATACAATGGTCTTTTTTAAGTATTGGATTTTTTATCATATGTCACAACTCGAACCAAGGCCTGGCCGTGATGGATATTCCAAGTCCCACGTAGACCCGAGGATCACCCCTTTTACCTAACCTAGTCAACATAACAACCTCAAGTGTCGAATGAATTTCGAACATATTTCAAGATGCGAGTTTAATTATATAAAGACATCAAAGCATAACCATAATCAATACTAACGGGTATCAACATCAATGCCAATACCAATATCAATTATGATTTTACTACCAACACCACCCATACCAACAGTAGTCTAAAAAAGCCTTTAATCAATCCAAAGAGAGCAACTGATCGAGACATGCCCCGACCATAGCCAAAACTGAGTCTAAACAAAGTTTGAAACATAGAATATAAAGACTATGAAATGAAGCCTTCCTAAGTATGGAAGATCACCACTTCAATGTCTACTCACGAATTACTCGAACACCTGATCACTGAGCAGAAAAAGATAAAGAAGTTCTGGGACCTGCATCGCGTGTGGATACAACATTCGAAGATGATTAACGGTTGGAGCGCTAGCATGTAACTCAGGGATAGAGGAATAAAATAATGTCGTCATTCAAAACCAAGTCAAATCATCATATGCAATCACATGTATACATATATATATATGTAGTTCTAGGATAGGGAGCAAAGCTTAGCATGAACTTTGGAAACATTAACCTGGCTTGTGTAGCGTAACCGTCATATAAAAAGGCACCTACGGTCTATATGGGACCAACTCTCCCCAAAGTAGAAGGGCCCCAGTGCGTGTAGTCGTACGAACCAGAGAATATCCATAGTTGTACATGCCATTATAAGGAACTCTAACCTCCCAACATAATCAAAGTGACTTAAGCACCAATGTATATAATATGAAGGACTCGAACCTCCAATTCATATATTCATTTGGAGAATATCCATAGTTGTACATGCCATTATAAGGAACTTCTTGCAACCTCTTGTTTCTTCTTTTCAAGCTTTAGATGCACCTTATCATGCATTTTCTTCATTTCCTTGGCTCTTTTATTTCCATCTAATTTATTCACAAGTTCACTAGGAAAAGAAGTTAAACCCAAAGGGGTAAGGGGGATTATGCCATAGACACACTCAAAGAGAGTCATTCCCGTACTTAAGTGAACCACCCTATTGTATGCAAATTTCACCAAAGGTAGGTGGTCCTCCCATGAAGTCATTTTACCTTTAACCATAATCTGTAGCATAGAACCAAAGGTCCTATTTACTATTTCCATTTGGCCATCGGCTTGTGGGTGACAAAAAGTTGAGAAAAGTAAATTCGTACCAAGCCTACCCCACATGGACTTTCAAAAAAAGACTTAGGAACTTTGAGTCCCTATCACTCACTATAGTCTTTGGGATCCCTTGAAGCTTTACAATATGTTCAACAAATAAAAAAGCTACACTAGGGGCATCCTCAATTTTGGCACAAGGAATGAAGTGGAATCTATCAGTGACAACAAAAATGTTATCTCGACCCTTTCTAGTCCTTGGTAGCCCCAAAACAAAGTCCATGGAGATATCTAACCAAGGGCTAAGGGGAGTGGTAAGTGGGGTGTACAATTCTTGAGGTAGGAGGTGATATTTTGCACTTCGACAATCCATACATTGGCCACAAATCTTAGAAACATCTTTCCGCATTTTTGGCCAATAGAATTTCTCCTCTAAGATACCGAGTGTTTTATCAACCCCAAAATACCCCATGAGGCCACCATCATGTGCCTCCCTCACAAATAATTCCCTTCATGAACTATAAGGAACACATAATCTCCTCCCTTTGAACAAATAACCATCAAACCGAGAGTAGGAGGAACTGCCATTCTCTTTAAGCCATCGGTCCCTTCCCCACTCTTCACATTCCCTATAAATAGGAGCAAAGATAGGATCCTTGGGATACAACATCCAAAAGATCTCAAGCCCCATAAACTTTGAATACAAAGTAACAGAAAGCACATGATTTCTAGATAATGCATCGGCTACCACATTTTCCTTTCTCTTTTTGTAAAGGATTACATAGGGAAAAGTCTCGATGAATTCAATCCACTTAGCATGACGCCTATTCAACTTGTCTTGGCTCTTAAGGTGTTTCAAAGATTTATGATAAGTAAGTATCACAATCTCCTTAGGCCATAAATAATGTTGCCAATTACCCAAGGCTCTAACAAGGGCATACAACTCCAAATCATAAGTCGAATAATTAAGAGTTTTCCCTTTAAGCTTTTCACTAAAATAAGCAACGGGCTTGCCTTATTGCATCAAAAAATCCACAATACCAACCTTAATTGCATCATATTCAACCTCAAATATCCTATCAAAATTGGGTAATTGCAATAAGGGAGCCAAAATGAGCAAAGCTTTCAAGGCTTCAAAAGTCTTAGCTTGCTCTTCACCCCACTTAAAGGGTTGGTCCTTTCTAATAACTTTGGTTAAGGGGGATGCTATGGAGATAAAACCCTTGATAAACCTCCTATAAAAGCTTTCCAACCCATGAAAACTTCGAATTTCTCCAATAGTCTTAGGAGTCGGCCAACTTCGTATAGAGTCTATCTTAGATTAATCCACTTCAACACCCCTTGAACTTACAATAAAACCCAAGAAGACACTTTATCAACTCCAAAATAACACTTCTCCATGTTGGCATACAACTTCTCCCTTTAGAGAACATCAAACACACATCTCAAATGATTCAGATGTTCATCAATAGACTTACTATATACTAACACATCATCATATTAGACAACCACAAAATTTCTAATATAAGGCTTCATCACATGATTCATTAGCCTCATAAAGGTTCTAGGAGCATTTGTAAGGCCAAAGGACATGACCAGCCACTTATATAGACCAAATTTGGTCTTAAATGCGGTCTTTCACTTATCACCGGGTTGCATACAAATCTGGTGGTAGCCAATCCGAAGATCAACTTTATAAAACACATAAGAACCATGGAGCTCATCTAACATATCATCTAGCCTAGGGATAGGATGATGATACCTTATAGTGATTTTGTTGATGGCTCTACAATCAACACACATGCGCCAAGTTCTATCCTTATTTAGTACCAAAAGCATCGGGACAAAACACGGACTTAAGCTTTCTTTGATGTAGCCTTTGTTGAGAAGCTCCTCAACTTGTCTTTCAAGCTCCTTAGTGTCCGTTGGATTTCTTCTATAAGCTAGTTTGTTTGGAAGTTGTGAACCCGACACCAAATCAATTTGGTGCTCAATTCCCCGTATTGGGGGCAACCCTTGCGGTAATTCCTGAGGAAATACATCATCAAACTCCTGCAAAACAAGTGAAATATAAAGGGTAAAAGAAGAATAAAAAGAATAAAAAGAAGAAGAATAAGAAAAGTTAGTATTAAGAGCATGAGCTAGGAGGAGCATAGGAGTGTCCATGTCTTGATCCTTGAAAAAATCCTTCCTCCTAGCCAACATAACCAAGGGTCCTTGACCCTTTTGAGCCTTAGAATTAGAAACTCCCTCATTGGAAGAGGTATAACCCAAAACCTCCCCTTTTTGCCTCTTTTTGGGTTCTTGCTTTTTGCTTCTCTTTTCTTTTAACTCTCTTAACTTTTGATGCAACTCATTCTCTTGGGAGGGTGAAAGTGGGTGTAATGTGAACTTCTTCCCACCATGAAAAAGTGAATACATATTTAAACTTCCATCATGCTTGGTAGATTTGTCATATTGCCATGGTCTACCAAGTAGCAAATGGCACGCTTGCATCGAAATGACATCACAACAAACTTCATCTCGGTAGTTTCCTACCATGAACTTGATCATGCACTGTCGTATCATTTTAAATCACTACATCCATTGATCCATTGTAGTTTATATGGATTAGCATGAAGGGTAGGGGGAGTTTCAAGAATTCCACCATTGTAGAACTAGCGACGTTTGTGCAACTTTCACTATCAATCACCATAGTACACACCCCTCTCTTAATCAAGCACTTAGTGTGGAACAAATTCCCTATTTGGCTTGGATATTCAAGTGCTTTACTTACCATAGCCCTCCTCACTACATAATTAGGAACTTGACACTCTCCATCTTGTGGCCAAGTATCTTCTTCCTCACAATTATCACAAGTGGTCTCGGGTTCACCATCACAAGGCTTTCTATCTTGTAAACTAACCTTATCAACCTTGGTCTCAAGCTCAACTTCCTCACCTAGGTAATACAACCTACCATCACTTAGGATCATATTTCTACAAGTAGCACATTCACTTGCCCGATGACCCCATCCTTGACACTTAAAACATTGAAGACCATTTGGATTAGAAGTAGGAAGTTTGTTACCTTCGGTTCTTGTAGGGTATCTTGGCACTTGTTTGACCTCGGATTGCTTGACAAAAGTTAAGGGTTCCTTTCCTTTACCTAAACCCGAAGGTTGCTGATTTTTACCTTTGGAATGGACCCAACCCGAATTGGATGTTTGAGGTCTTGGCTTGTACCTTTCTTTGTTCTCCTTTTCAATTTCCAAGGCCGATTGAAAGCCTCAACCACGGTTTCAAACTTAATAAGAGTCATTCGAGAAGAGATGTCTTTGTTCAACCCCACTTTGAAACGAATGATGTCATGCATGACTTCTTCACCTCTATGATAAAACTTTAAAATGAGTTGCTGAAATTCATCATAGTACGCCATGACACTCTTGCTTCCTTGCCTTAAGTTGTAGATCTTGGCAAGGAGCTCATGTCTATATTGTTTCGGTACATATTTCTCTCTCATTACTCTTTTCAAACCTTACCAAGGAGGTGGTTGTCCACCAATCAAGACATTCCCGAACCTCTTAGTGTAATCCCACCAAGTGTTGGCATATCCTTCAAAGTGTGTAATGGCATAACAACTTTTCTTCTCCTCGGTTAAGTCATTCACTTGGAACAAATTTTCACAAGAAGATTCCCAAGCTAAGTATACCTCGGGATCACTTTATCCCTTGAAGATCGGAATGCCAACCTTGATTGAATTATGCTAATGTCTCGGATTCTTGGTTGATCACCATGCCCATGCCTTGCATCTTGACCTCGAAATCTACTATAAGGTCCTCTTTGTTCATATCTTCCCTTCTCTCCTTCATTAAACCAATAATCATCGTGAGGAACTTCATAGCCTTCTTGCTCACCTCTACCATAATTCTTAATTTGGATGGGTGGGTTTCGGATTTGAGGCCTTTGGGGAAGTGGGTTTGGTCTTTGATTATGTGGTACTTGAACTTGTGATATTGGAGGTGTTGGATGGTAAGGTCTTTGGTCCATGGGATTTGGCATTTGGTAAGTGGCATTTTATGGAGGTATTTGGTTTGGATTTGGTGGTGGAGTTTAAGTTGTAAGTCCCTCTTGTTGGACTTTGTTCATTTGGTGATGTAGTGGCCTTTGTCGGGTCCGATTAGGAGAGGTTTGGGATTTGTTTAGTGGCTGGTTTTGTGGAACTCTTGGAGGGTTAAGCATTTGGTGGAGGGTTTCAGGTGTTATAGTCATGGAAGAGTTATTGGCTTGGACACTAGAGGATGCATGGTAGGGATTAGGAGTAGAAGGTCATGAGTTCCTCCTACTTTTAACACAATCAAGTCTTCCACTAAAAGTGGAAATTTCACCCTTCATAGTCACCATTTCACTCCTCAAGGCATCATTATCACTCTTCAATTCTCTTCTCCTAGTATCTATTTCACCCTTCATATCCCAGGCAAAGGTCTCAAAGTGAGCCTTCAAGGCCCCCATAATATCATTTCCCAAAGGTTGGGGTAAAGAACCCTCGGCTTCCATGGTCAAATGTACCTAAAAAGAGAAAGAAAACAGCAAACAAAACAACCTACAAAATAAGCAAACAAGTTAGTTCAAAAGCCTTACTTCACTCACATTCAACCTCACCTCACACTTGGCCTCACTAGTGTTGGAGAATCGGCAATACTTGGCAAGCTACTTGATAGGTGAGAAGCTTTGGTCCAGACTCGATATTTGTTTGAAACGACTCAAATAAAGTGATGCACGGACTTGACCCAACAAAATACTACGACTTAAAAACGAGAAAAGTACACAAAAAACTGAAGACGCAAAATAAACGAACTCTAGACTAATTACCAACCTAGTAGGTACTTACTAGTTTGCTAATTAGTGATAGACTTAGCTTAAAAGGAACTAGAATAAAAATTTAGAAACTAGGAAATCTAATTTTAGAGATGAATTTTAGTTGATAACAAGTGGTGACGTGGCACTACGTGGTTGGTTGTCATTTTTTGAATTTTTTAATTTTCCAAAACCTTGTTTCAGTCAAATAACACCTTGGGGAAGAAGAGTTTTCGGATTTGGAGGGGATGAAATGCCCCCCCCCCCCCCCCCCCCCCGTACTTGCAAGTGTACTTTGTTGTCTCCTTGTCCCCTCCTTCTTTTGGAAGAATGGAATTTTCTTTGAATATGCTTTTAGACTAACAACTTTTTCACTCTCTTTCTTCCCTCTTTTGGATCAAACAACACATTTGAATATTCTTCTTCACTAAGATATGAAGATGATGGATGAACAAGATGAATATTCAAGTGTTGACCAAGTTTGACTAATAAGCAAATGAACTCCAAATCTGATTGTTTTTATAGATCTAGGTTCCTTAGGCTAAAAAAAAACTCAACCAACCAAAAATCAGCCACAAAACACGCCTAAATCACTATGCCAAATTCGGATCTAGCTCAAAAAGCTTCAAAACTCCATGGCCAAGGTGGATCTTAGCTCAAACTCAACCAAACTTCACTCTAAAAGTAGATCTAAAATCACAAGGCACTAGGGAACAAGGATCTAGTGCAAGAAACTTCAAAAACAAAGTAAAAATGTGTAGATCTAGGATGCTAAGCTCGGATCTATAACAACACAAGACTAGACACCATTTTTTTTGTATTTTCAGATTTTTTGACTCTTTTTGTGGAGATTTTCTTAATAAGAACACTAAAACTAAGATTTAGGGATGTTGGAACTACCCTAAACAAGGCTTTGATACCAAATGATAGATTATAGACTACCAAACACATGAAATGGACACTAGAATGCAAAAATCAGCAAGTAAACAAAGGTAAAATCAACACACTAGAAGGAGATGAAGAAGAAGAATTGCATAAACATAAAGATAGTAGAGAGACCCTTACTTCCACTATGTGATTAACAAAAGAAGATGTTTCAAATCTTTAATCACACCTCACTAATGGAAGCTCAAACCACTCTCTTAGGTGACCCAAAGGACTCACACTTCCTCAAGCACACCTTTCTTGCCAAATAACCCAATACAAGTGAAAAACCAACTCCAAATGTATTATGGTCCAAATTTCATATTCAAGCTACCAACTAGAGACTAAAAACTACAAGTTAAAAGTAATGCTTAATATCATCAAAAGTCTAATGAAAATAGAGGCTAAAATGTCTATTTATACTATTGCATAATAAAAGACTCTAATGCCCTTAATGAAGACTTAAAAGAGGCGCCTCTTGAGTGTAACTTAAGAGTGCAAAAAGTCCGCAATACCCCTCCTTTTAGGAGCCCATAAGATGTAAGAAAGTAGTTATTTCAAAGCTCTTCTTCACAAACCATCAAGTACCCTCCGTTAGTCGGATGTATCACACTCTCACACGCCTTCAAGTGCATAAACAATGATTGAAATTGTTGAAGTTCCTTAGCTTGACTTCGGGTGAAAGGCCTTGGCTTGGCACTTATATCAGGCATCCCGTTGGTATCGTCATATCAAACCCACTTGCAAGCGTACAACATGTCATAACTATTATTACTCAACTTTGGGACTCGAACTATTTTTCTAATTAAAGACCTTAATTCAATTCAACATTTAGGGACTCGAACCCAATTATCCAATCAAACCACCAAGGTTACAATTCAAATCAATTTATAGCCAACAAGGCCTTCAAAAAACCATTTGCCAATTATAAACATTCATAGGTCAATGCCTTAGTTCCAACAAAATTCATATATGACAAGATTCTTTTCATTGACATTTTCACAAACAGGTTGAAAGCATACCATTATTCAAGCCCCAAACCATTTATTCTAGGGTTAAACATTACCCCTTTCATTAAGCCACAATTCCCATGCACCCACATGTGCAAAACCATTATTAAAACATGTACAATTATAATTTGAAACTTAAGAAAACAATACTCAATATTATGCATTCAAACCCTCAACCATGGATTTCAAAACCACCATTAATGAACCATAACAATGTTTAAAATATATGATTTTTGTGAAGTAACAATGAAGGAAGAGTCACATGCCTAAGTTACAAAGATTTACGGAGAGATTTTGATCCCTAATCCTCTAGATGACCACCCTGAAAAAACCCTAGCCCAAATTTTCTGGAGAGGTTTTTAGAGTGTTTTTCAATAATTTTCTAAAATGTAGAATAAAAGCCAAATAAGTGTTATAAGACGTGGCATCTTAAGGGCTTATGATGGAAAATGTCCAAAATACCCTCAGCTTAAAAGCTGTAAAAAAAACGCAAGTGGGTACAATTGGACCCATCAACTCTTAACCACATCATACGAGTGGTACCCTTAACTCATCACTTGATCAGAAATTTGGACACCAAATTCTTTCCAATATACAACTCTCTTTCCTAACTCGTATCATCACCATACGACTACTATCATCAAGTCATACCCTACGTAGATCATCAAAGGCTAGACACTGGACAACATACGGTTTGGACCCTACCTCTTATCAGTTAAACATAAGACTCATATGGAGTCTTCTCGTATCTAGAACAAGACATGGTCAATACATACTGGCCAACATACGACTAGGGTCCCTAGAACTGTAACCACACCATACGAGTCATGGTGTGAATCGTATGATGATCAGAAGGTTTAAGACTCAAGAAATTTAGAAAGGGCCAAAGTTCAGGGTCTTTTAGTCTCCCCCCACCTACCTTAGGATCATTCGTCCTCGAATGATAGGATGAGGCAATACAAGCATGATTAAGCCTTAAACGTCTTTACTCTTACCTTAAGATAGAAAATAAAAAACCAAGGAATTCACAATTTATAATCAACAATGATAGAAAATAAGATATTAAGAACAAAACATACCCAAGCACTATTTTTTGGAATCGGAGATAGGAATAGATACTTAGATTTCATGTCCTCCTCGGCTCCCCAAGTAGCTTTCTTAGACTTTTAGTTCTGCCATAGAAACTTCACCAAGACGTCTTTCATTTGCAACCAACGAACTTTCCGATCCAAGATCTTCACCGGGAACTCCTCATAGGACAAAGAATTTGAAATACCAATGGTCTCCAAGGGGACAGCCAATGAAGAATCACCTACGCATTTTCGCAACATAGACACATGGAATACCAAATGAATGGAACTCATGATAGAGGGCAGATCCAATTCTTATGCAATATTACTAACCCTTATCAAAACCACATAAGGGCCAACATACTGGGGATTTAGCTTTCCCTTTTTTCCAAACTACATTACTCCCTTCATGGGAGACACATTCAAGAACACTCAATCTCCAACCTTAAATTCCAAGCCCCTTTGCCTCACATTTGCATAGGACTTTTGGTGACTTTGAAATGTCTTAAACCTATCTCAAATTATCTTCACCTTCTCCATAGCTTGGTAAACTAAATCCAGGCTAAACATCTCTGATTCACCAACTTCGAACCACTCAATAGGAGACCTACACCTCCTACCATACAACGCCTCAAATAGGGCCATACCAATTCTAGAATGGTAACTATTGTTACAAGCAAATTTAATCAAAGGCAAATGGTCGAACCAACAACCACCATAGTTAATCATACAGGCTTGCAGCATGTCTTCCAAAGTCTGAATAGTCCTTTTGAATTGACCGACCATCTAACTGTGGGTGGAAACTCATACGAAGACTCACTTTAGTCCCCAAAACATATTGTAAAGAGGACCAGAAATGCGATGAGAACTGAGTACTATGATCCAAAATAATCAAGATAGGCGCACCATGCAACTTTAAAACTTCCTGAAGGAATAACTTTGCATAATCTTTGGCAGAATAAGTAGTCCTCACTGGAAAAAAGTGAGCAGACTTAGTCATCCTATCCATGATGATCCAAATAGAGTCACACTGATTCCACGATCGCGAAAGGCTAGTAAAAAATCTATATTAATTACCTCTCATTTCCATATCGGTAGTTTAGTCTCTTGAAGTAGCCCACTGAGCCTCATGTGCTCCATCTTAACTTGTTGACACACTATACACTTAGCCACAAAATCGGCTATATATTGTTTCATAATATTCCACCAATACATCTCTTTAAGGTCATGATACATCTTTGTTAAATCGGGATGAACCATATACCGTGATTTATAAGCCTCGGCTAAAATCCTCCCTCATAATCTATCCACGTCGGGAACACACAACCTCTCTTGGTACCTCAAGATACCATCACCACCTATCTCAAAGGTTATCATCTTTTCCTTACCCATACCACCCTTGATTTTTATCAAGAGAAGGTCTAGTACCTACTTCTTATTTATTTTTGAACCAAGAGATGATTGTGCCACCTTTTGCACCAACACACCACCATCCTTAGAGTCTAAGAAATAAATTCCAAGGTTAGCCAAATAGTGAATATCCTTCATTAATTCCTGCTTATCCTTATCCACATGCTATAAGTTTCCCGTGTACAACCTGCTAAGAGCATCAGACCATAAGAACTTTACCTTCTTTTTAGTCAACTTAGTTAATAGAGCAACAATATAAGAAAAGCTCTCCACAAACCTCCTATAATACCTGGCTAAACCTAAGAATCTCTGAATATCAATTGGAGTCATGGTCCTAGGTCATTTCTTAACCGCAACAACTTTCTGAGGATCCGTCATAATCCCTTCACTAGACATAACATGAGCTAAAAAAGTTATGACATTCAACCAAAATTCATATTTAAAGAACTTAGCATAAAACTATTGATCTCTCAATGTCTGCAACATAAGGAGGAGGTGATTGGCATGATCCTCCTTATTCCTAAAGTATACCAGAATATAATCAATAAAGACAATCATAAATAAATTTAGAAACTAATGGAAGACCCTGTTCATCAGATCCATGAATGTCATTGAGGCATTGGTCAACTCAAAAGACATAACTAGAAACTCAAAGTGCCTATATTGGGTACGAAAAGATGTATTAGGGATATCCACCTCCCTAATCTTTAACTGATGATACCCAAACCGAAGATCAATCTTAGAGAAGAATTTGGCATCCTGAATCTAATCAAAGAGATCATCAATTCCCAGAAGAGGGTACTTATTCTTTACTGTCACCTTGTTCAACTGTCGGTAATTAATACACATCCAAAGGACCCATCGTTCTTATGCACGAATAACACCATTGCACCCCATGAAAACATGCTAGGATGGATGAAACCCTTATCTAAGAGGTCCTTTAGTTACTCTTTAAGCTCTTTCAACTCAACTGGAGCAATTATATATGGGGTAATAAAATAGGACTAGTGTCCAAAATAAGATTAATATAAAAATTAATATCCCTATCGGGAGGAACACCAAAAAGGTCATTAAGGAAGACTTCAGAGAATTCATTTACCATAGGAACAAAATACAAAAAAGGACCCTCCAAGTTAGAATCTTTAACCCAGACCAAATGATAGAGACAACCTTTGGAAATCAACTTTTAACCACTAAGATATGATATGAACTTTTCCTTAGGAGATTAGAAACCACCCTCGTACTCAATAACTGACTCACTTGGGAATTTAAATATGACCTTACAACTCCAACAGTCTAAAGATGTATAGTACGAGTGTAACCAGTCCATTCCTAGAATAACATCAAAGTCAACCATATCTAACTCTATTAGGTCTACCAGAGTTTCTTTACTACCAACAAATACCACACACACCCTATAGACTCTTCTGATAACCATAGAGTCCCCTATCAGGGTGGGAATAAAGAAATGGTCTGACAGACACTCAAGATTGAAACTAAAATACACGACCATAAATGGAGTCACATAAGAGAGAGTGGGCCCTACATCAAGTAAATAGTACACATCACAGGAATGAAGTTTCAATATACCAGTAATAACATTCGGAGATGCCTCGGTCTCCTAATAAGTAATGAAAGGATAAAGATGATTTCGATTAGTGTTGGATCTAGTAGTAGCACCTTTTGATGCAGGAGATGGTGAAAAGGTAACAGGAATATTATTTTCCCCAAAAGAAACTCTAGAGGGATAATCCCGCTTCATATGACCAATCTGACCATACATAAAATACTATGATGATTCTAACTATAGAATCTGTAGAAAAGGTAGGATGGTATTGACTGGGCCCCACTCACTTGAGATTAGGCACTTTGTGCCCTAAAAATATTACCACCCTAAAAACATTCATCTCTAGATGGCTTTAGGTAGGGAGAAATAGCCATCGAATAAGAGTTAGGACTCCCCCAACTCTTCTTCTGTAAGACCCCATAAAATTCTAAGCTTAACTCAGTCTGTTAAAACTTAAAAGAAGGTCCCAGACTTAGAAATTTCAGCTAAGTGTTTATACTTAGAAGTAGTTTAGCCTTCGTAACTTGGCGATCCTATTTCACAACCCTTATGACCTTAAAGTATCAATTTTTAGGTTTATTCATGATCAAAAATGTCAGTAGGTCACTTTGGATGAATTTTAATTTTTTCAAACCTTGTTTGAACCATGATCAAGTGACTAAAATAGAGGGTCGATGCAATCTCAACGCGTCGCATCCCCATCACATCGACATATAATTTTCCTCTAGCTATTAGTGTAATTCAAGTGAAATAATGCAAACTCTACGTGGTGCGTTGTCATCACATTGATGCCATCGACGTGGAACGTCTGTCTGTGCATCACTGGCATGCTTTTAGATATTAAAAGCCCACATCTAAAGGGGTATTTAGGTCATTTTCCCACCCTTAATCATCTCCAAAAACACAAAATTCAGCCCTCAATAAGCAAAATACACTCACTTTCTCTCAAATTCTCTCTAGAAACAAACCCTAACCCATCAAAGCCAAGATCAAAATCCAAGAAATTCACTATCAATCTTCACAAATTCAAGAACCAAGGTATGTTAGGTGTTCATCCAAGGGTTTCCTTCTACCTTGGAGTTCAAGAACCTCTTTTAAAACTTCAAGTTTATTGATTTCATGAATTCAATGTTGGGTTTGAGTGTATTCATGATTATAATATTAATTGAGTTTCTAATTTATGATTTATTACAAGATTCATGTAAATTTAATTGACATGTGTGTAGTATTATGTGAATTCATGTTAAAGTCCTTGAATTTGTAAGTTGAGATTGGAAATTATGATGCCTACATGTTAAATAGAATTATGTGCATAGATTATGTCCCCAAGTGTTTGATAAATTGATCATGTGGATTAAATAGGGAAATCATGACATGTTAGCATATGTACAAGCTTATGTCTTACATATGTTTGATTAAATGTGTCTATGAATGAGTTATGAACATTGTAATGCCTTTCAAGATCATGTTATGCTTTACTTTTCATGTTATCGAGTCCTGGGGGTATCTAATACTCGATAATCTAGTTGTTTACCTCGAATTATAGTAGTTTCAGAATAGTCTCAGTAATATCACGTACAGTAGCAATCAGTTAGTACAGAACTAAATATATCCAATCAGTAAATAGAACTCAAAACACTCAATTAGTTATAGTACTTAGTGAACTCAGTCCACTTCAGTCAGTTAACACGATCAGTAATAGTTTAGTCTAGCCTAGAACAGTCTAGAAATTAGTTCAGTGTATATTTATTTGGGAGTAAGATTCAGCATCAAGTGAACCCAAGGATGGGGACTCACCTGCCAGTAGAGGGTGTGATCCTTAGAAATAGTCTTTGCATTCCAGAACTACATAACTAGCATAGGTTGAGTCATCAACCTGCCAGTTGAGGGTTAATGAGGTGATCTACCTGTCAATTGAGGGTACCACCATTCTTATTTAGAGCACTACCAGATGAGGGTGACTCGACACTTGTCTTTACCCGTGGCACGATACTGATACCCTTTCTAGTGGGGTTAAAGGTTGGACCCCAAATCAGTTTAGAGAAGGGGCATGTCGGTTAGATGATTACCTCTCACGATTTTAGTCTCAGTCTCAGTATAAAACTCAGTTCAGTTCTATAGAATCAGGACTGTCAGACACAGTCACCCAGCTTAGTATGGAACTTAGCACAATTCTATAGAATCAGGACTATTAGAAATAGATACTCAGTTAGTAGTATTGCAGTAACAGTAAAATCAGTTATCAGTCTTTTGATTATCGAAACTCAATATCTAGTGTTACTATGATCTCAGACTCAGTATATGTAGATTTGTGAACAGTATTGCAAAATCAATGTTTTATCAGTTTCAGTTATACATGTACTCTCATTCAGTTATAGTCATGTTACCTAGTCAGTTATTTGTTCATGCATATGGACCCATGCATATCAACCTACCTCATCTAGCATACCAGTATATTTTATGTACTGAAGTATACTCTTTCTTTATGCTATGATGTCTCATATCATAGGTTCGAATGCTCAGGTTCATGATCGCGTATAGACAGATTTAGTTATTAGCAGCAGTTTTTGTAGTGAGTCCTCATCTATCGAGGGCATGCTTTTATTTAAGTTATCAAATTATTAGTAGTTCAGTAGTTGGAGTTAGTTGAGGGCTTGTCCCATCAACTCCACATTTAGACAGTTCAGTTAGAGGCTTTTCAGACATACTAGTTCAGACAGTATTCAAATTTCAGATGTTTATCAGATGTTATTTTTTTACTTGTATTTCAAAATTTGAACTTTGTGGTATTTCATCCTATTTTCTGCATTTATCATAGTATTATTATTCAATGCTCATAGTAGATATCATTCATGGGTTAGCTTGTGGTCCTTCAGGGTCGTAAGCACCATATAGCATTTGGGATACAGACTCAGGGCGTGACAAATTTGGTATTAGAGCCCAAGGTTCAACAGAGTCCTAGGGGATCTGAAAGCCATATCTAGTAGAGTCTTGTCCATGGGTGTGTAGCGTGTCATACTTATAAACAAGAGGCTATGAGGTATTTTAGGAAAAGTTTCCCTTCTTTCAGTATTCATATCGTGAAAGTTAGCATGAGCTCAAGTTACACTCTTAGTCTAATCCTTTCTTACTTTCTCTTACAAAACATGCCTCCTAAAAAGAACAATAGAATAAGAATAGAAAATCAGCCAGCACCTCTGCCCATTCAGGCAGATCCCCTGGATGAGCATGTCTCTCATGCAGAATTCAGAGTTGCATTCACTACTCTATCCAATATGTAATAGCTTAGAATAAATGGATAGCTACTATTCAAGCTAACCTAGTGGCCAATACTGCTACAAATGAATCCTCCCCTATTCTCAGGATCTAAGTTAGAAGAGGATCCACAGGAGTTCCTTGATCAGGTTTAGAAAGTCACAGATATTATGGGAGTGACTTATAGTAAGAGTGTTGAGTTAGTTACCTATCAGCTATAAGATATAGCTCATACATAGTTTAAGCAGTGGAAGGTAGACAGAGGCACAGATGCAAATCCCATAGAGTGGGAAAAATTTGCTACTACTTTTCTAAATAAATTCTTTACCTTAGAGCTGAGAGAAGCCAAGGTATTAGAGTTCATCAATCTCAGACAAAGTAGCATGAGCATGAAAGAGTATTCCCTCAAGTTTACTCAGTTATCCAGGTATGCTCCCCATGTAGTAGTAGATAGTAGGTCTAGAATAAGTAAGTTTGTATCTAGGGTATCAGATAGTGTGGTTAAGGAATAGAGAATTATGAAGTTGATTAAGGAAATATACATATTTAGGCTCATGGTCTATGCTGAGCAGAGAGAAGAGGCTGAGAATAAGGAGAGAGAGGGAAAATAGAGAGCTAGAATAGGTAGCTTCAATTTCGCTCAGCCTAAGTCAGAGGGTGGTAACCGTTCCTAGTTTTACCCAAAATCTTTAGCTCTATCTCCATCTTCAGATAGTGCTCCAATACTAACATTCAAGAATAATAGCCAAGATAGGACATCGGGCTATCAAATCTAGGGCAATGTGAGCAGTAGTCGTACCTATCTATGCCATGCCATAGAGTTAGAGATGTATGTAGGGCTGGTAGAGATGTATATTTTGGGTGTGGAAATCCATGCCATAGAGTTAGAGATTTTCCTCAGTCAAGTTCATAGGGTCAGTACAATCATCCTTCAGCTCAGTCCGATCGCCCGAATCAGCAGGGTGCCACTTCTAGTGCCACCAGTGGGCAACGCCCAAATAGACTTTATGAACTTCAGTCCAGACAGGATGAGGAAAATTTCCCTAATGTGGTCACTGGTATGTTACAGATCTTTTATTTACATATTTATGTCTTATTAGATCCAGGTGCTTCTTTACCTCTGGGAACTACTTACATAGCAGTCAACTTTAAAGTCAGACTAAAAATCTTAATAGAATCTTTTTTTAGTACCTACCCCAGTAGGTAAATCTATTCCAGCCAGACGAGTATACAAAAGTTGCTCAGTTACAGTATTTTAGAAAAATCCCCTTAGTTGATTTCAGTAATAGAGTCATTCCGTTCTAGTTTCCTAATGGGCCAATCATTGAATAAAGGGGTAACACCTCAGTTTCAGTTGATTTAAGCTTGAAATTTTTTAGATTGAACCATTATAAAGAAGAGTTGAGAATTCTAAGCTAGTCAGTGTTGAGGTTGCTATATGATGATTGTTGGGGCAATAGAAAGCTAAGAATCGTGTATCAGAAGAAAGTACTAGCAGTGGACCTTACATTATTAGGTGTAGTCCTTCAGAATAAGTTTAGTGTTTATGAGAATTGTTATATCTCAAGATCTAGAGTAAGGTGGTTTTAGTTTGATTTAAAGTTTATTAAGTGGTTCACAAACTTAGAATAACGGCTTTAAGCTAAAGGGGAGATGGTAGAACAAGTAACCAAGTTAGGCTTCCAGAGTTTTAGTAGTATTGTCAATATGTGTAGAAAAGCAGTGGGAAGGGATGATGCCCAACCCATTCTTACCTCAATGCAAAGTTTTGCACTTCAGCTATCACGATATCTACTCACGCCTTACATGTTATCTCTATGATCATAGCTCATATTCATGCATATGATCGAACATTATGTATGCTTACCATTCTTAGTATAAGGAGTTCCAGTTCACTCAGTGTTATGAATCATGTTCCATGAATAAAGAAGCTCCAAACTCAAGTCATGCAGCTCATGGCTCATGTACTCATGCTTTATTGTATGCTCAGTTTCCATGGCTCATGCTACAGTCCTAATGATTCGCTAAAATTAGATTATTTCATGTATATCCTCAGTTTAGATCTCTTGATATATCTATGGGGTTGACATTCTATTCCTCAGGCCTCAGTTAAGTGTCAAATTTGGCATAGTATTCATTCACACTTCAGGTCCTCATATTTTAAACCTTTAGTAAACTCTTCTTTTGAAATGATGTAGTGATGGGAAATTGCTTATAAGTGAGAAAGTAAATATTTCATGTTAAGGAAAGACTGTTGCATGCTTGTTTTACACTAGGCTGTAGTTATGATGATAGGATAGAAGGTCATGATGATGTGTAAGTGGTTAAATGCATTTTGAAGATTTGAGTAAGCTTGAACATAGTAGGAGAATTCAGTCTAGCTCAAACCATAGTAGGTAGGGTTATCAGTGCCCATGTAAATATTTTCAGTAGCCTCAAGTGAAATGCAGTGTTGAAGTAGAAATTCCAACTAAAGGAATAGTTGAGAAATGTGGCTAAGATTGCAAGTTAGTAGTTGCAGTGCATAAGGCTTAGTAACTCTATCTTAGATGATGTTTCATAGGCCTTGCTCTATTTTACAAATTATAGCTATGTGGTCATTCCTTATTCATATGTCTTATTTAGACCATGCTAAGATTTTCTTGCTCCCTAAAGTCAACAGAATTTTAAAGAAAGAGTGCCAAGAAATGCTCCATTTGGTATAAGTTTTCAGTATGAGTTAGTCCATAAAGCAAACAATTCATTTTAGTAGTCAGGCGGACAAGTTCGTATGGTTTCCCATGTTTTTACCCAGTCGTCCTATCCAAATTTTTATGAATATGACCATTCCAGAATGGAGCATTCTGGTAGTTACAAGTTTAGCTCAGTTCATGTATCATGCCTTAGTTTCAGATCCCGGATATTCAGTCATGATTCAGTTCGTAGGTGCCCCATACATTGTCTCACCTTTTCCTCATTATCTCATCTAAGTCAGCACTCTTCAAGGGACATAATGTCCCTAGGGTGAGATGCACTATAACCCCCGAACTTTCATGTCCTAAACCTTCCAGTTTCTCTTCACGTAATAATATCAAGTTGGATTAATGAGTACTCATAAGTTGACTCTCTCATTCCAATCTCAGCCGTATGACCATTCCCATGTCATGGCATGTATCCAAGGAATCAGCTCAGTTTACAATATTCAGTTTATGTATCATATTTCAGATTCAGTTATGTTCTCATGATCCCGTTTATGCATGTTCAGTAAATGATCTCAGGTTCATCAGTATTCTCAGCTTAAGGTAACAGTCTTCCTTAGATTGGCTTATTTTTATGTTCAGTTACAGTTATAAACTTGGTATCCATTACCGTTGTATATCCATTCATACATTCACGAATTAGTTCAGTCATGTACTCATGCATTAGATATGCATATTTAGTATGAAAACTCATCTTTTCAATACTTTCAGTCATGTATTCCATGTATTAGATATGCATATTCAGTGTATAAACTCAGTCCATCTGTATTTCTCAGCATAATCAGTCTCATTTGAGGATGAATATTTCCAAGGGGAAGATATTGTAAGACTCCACAAAATTCTAAGCTTAACTCAGTCCGTTAAAGCTTGAAAAGAGGTTCCAGACTTAGAAATTTCAGCTAAGTGTTTATACTTAGAAGTATTTTAGCCTTCGTAAGTTGGTGATCCTATTGCACGACCTTTATGACCTTAAAGTATCGATTTTTAGGTTTATTCATGATCAGGAATGTTAGTAGTTCACTTCGGGTGAGTTTTGAATTTTTTTGACCTCGTTTGAACCATGTTTAGGTGACCAAAATAGTGGGTCAACCCGATCTCAACGCGTCGCGTTGCCCATCGTATCGACGGATAATTTTTCCCCAACTTTTAGTGCAATTCCAGTAAACCAACGCAAACTCAATGCGGTACATTGGTCATCACATTGATGCCATTGATGCAGCGTGCTGGTCTACGCATCACTGGACACGCTTTCAATTATTAAAAGCCCGCGTCCAGAGGGGTATTTGGGTCATTTTTTCACCCTTAATCATTCCCAAAAACACAAAATTCAGCCCTCAATAAGCAAAATACACTCACTTTCTCTCAAATTCTCTCAAGACACAAACCCTAACCCATCAAAGTCAAGATCAAGATCCAAGAAATTCATCATTAATCTTCACGAATTCAAGAACCAAGGTATGTTAGGTGTTCATCCAAGGGTTTCCTTCTACCTTGGAGTTCAAGAACCTCTTTTAAAACTTCAAGTTTATTGATTTCATGAATTCAATGTTGGGTTTGAGTGTATTCATGATTATAATATTAATTGAGTTTCTAATTCATGATTTATTACAGGATTCATGTAAATTTATTTGACATGTGTGTAGTATTATGTGAATTCATGTTAAAGCCCTTGAATTTGTAAGTTGGGATTGAAAATCATAATGCCTACATGCTGAATAGTATTATGTGCATAGATTATGTTCCCAAGTATTTGATAAATTGCTCATGTGGATTAAACAGGGAAATCATGGCATGTTAGCATATGTACAAGCTTATGTCTTACAATTGTTTGATAAAATATGTCTATGAATGAGTTATGAACATTGTAATGCTTTTCAAGATCATGCTATGCTTTACTTTTCATGTTATTGAGTCCTGGGAGTATCTAATACCCGACAATCTAGCTGTTTACTTAGAATTATAGTAGTTTCAGAATAGTCTCATTAAGTCACATACAATAGCATTCAGGCAGTACAGAACTCAGTATATCTAGTTAGCAAATAGAACTCAGAACACTCAATCAGTTATAGTACTCAGTGAACTCAGTCTAGTTCAATCTGTTAACACAATCAGTAACAGTTTAGTCTAGCCTAGAACAGTTTAGAAATAAGTTCAGTGTCTATTCAATTGGGAGTAGGATTCAGCACCAAGTGAACCCAAGTATGGGGAATCAACTGCCAGTAGAGGGTGTGATCCTTAGAAGCAGTCCTTGTATTCCAAAACTACGTAGACAGCGTAGGTTGATACATCAACTTGCCAGCTGAGGGTTGATGAGGTGATCTACCTGCCAGTTAAGGGTACCACTATTCTCATTCAGAGCACCTGCCAGATGAGGGTGACTCAGCATTTGTCTTTACCCGTGGCACGGTACTGACACCCTTCCAACTGAGGTTACAGGTTGGACCCCAAATTAGTTTAGAGAAGGGACATATCGGTTAGATGATTACCTTTCACAGTTTCAGTCTCAATCTCAGTGTAGAACTCAGTTTAGTTCTATAGAATTAGGACTATTAGACAAGTCACCCAGCTCAATATGGAACTCAGCACAGTTCCACAGAATTAGGACTGTCAGAAATAGTCACTCATTTAGTAGCATTGCAGTAACAGTAAACTCAGTTATCAAACTTTCAGTTATCAGAACTTAGTATCTAGTTTTACTATGATCTTAGACTCTGTAGGTATGTGCACAGTATTTCATAATTAGTGTTTCATCAATTTCAGTTATAGATGTACTCTCATTCAGTTATAGTTATGTTACCCAGTCATTTATTTGTTCATGCATATGGACCCATGCATATCAACCTACCTAATTTAGCATACTGGTATATTCCACATACTGATGCATACTCTTTCTTTGCGCTATGATGTCTCATATCATAGGTTCGGATGCTCAGGTTCCTGACCGTGCATAGACAAATTCAGTTATCAGCAGCAGTTTCAGTAGTGAGTCCATATCTATCGAGGGCATGCTTTTATTTCAGTTCTTAGTTTATCAGTAGTGTAGTAATTGGAGTTAGTTGGGGGCTTGTCCCATCAACTCCACATTCAGATAGCTCAGTTAGAGGCTTTTCAAACTAGACTAGTTTAGACAGTATTCAAATTTTAGATGTTTATCAGATGTTTATTTTACCATTATTCAGAATTTGAACCTTATGTCATTTCAGCCTATTTTCTATATTTATTATAATATTATTATTTAGTGCTCACAACAGATATCAGTCATGAGTTAGCTTGTGGTCCTTCAGGGTCGTAAGCACTGTGTAGCCTCTGGGGTACAAACTCGAGGCGTTACATCTTCTTACACTATTTACCACTCTGTTGTTGTCTCCCATTCTATTCTAAATACTGCAATTTCTTACTCTGCCTCTTACCAATTTCATTTTGTTTCTTTTTCTCCTCGTTGACCTGTTGCATATACATAATTAATTTGGATATGTCCATGTCCTTGATCAACAAGGCAGCCTTACTCTCAAAATCAACCCATGAGATAATCCTGAAGAAAATTTTCTCATTCGGGACCTCATATTAGTTACCAATTCCAGAGCATACTGGGACAATTAATGGAATTTCAAAGCATACTCCTTGACTATCATCCTTCCTTGCTTCAAGTTAACAAATTCTTCAACCTTTACTTCCCTCAACTCCTAAGGAAAGAAGCGATCAAGAAATGCACTAGAGAAATCATCCCACAAGGCAGAACCAACATCCTCACCTCTCGACTGTGCCTACTCTTTGTACCACTGGTATACCACTTCTTTAAATTGGTAGGTAGCAAACTCTAAAACTTCAACCTTTGAAGCATGCATAACCCAAAAATTTTCTCCATTTTATCAATAAAGCTTTGAGGATCCTCTTCAACCTTTGTACCAGTAAATATTGGAGGATGAAACCTCATAAATTGGCCCACTCTAGCAGCCTCAGATGAACCCATAGCAGCAGCAAAACCCAACTGTTGTTTATACAAGAAACACAAGGGAAGCATGAAACACAAACTAAAATCAGTCCACAAGATCAAGAAAATCATGAACCTCTTTGGTGACCACTCTTGGATTCAAGAACACAACAAAAATGTAAGATAACAAGGTGTTTTTACACCTATGGCAGCCAACAACCCAAACTATATTAACCACAATAAAAATGAAGAACAACAATATTACAACAACAAGAAGCCATGGGTTACATTAATAATGACAAGAACCAACGATTACAATGAACAAAAGATAGAAAGATAGACCAATGGTTGGTAAAATCTTAAGAACCCAAGAGCATATTCCACTCTTGGACCCTTAACACCACACTCAACAAAGACCTAACTCTTACACTTGACACAAGAGAGGCGTCCACCACCCAAGCACCAAGGTATCAAGCTAAATGCAACACACAAGTGATTCCACACTTGTATACGACCCTAGTTATGGTTGGACTCCCTCTCACTCTAAGAGATGGTTATTTCTTGAAAATTCAAAAACTAAAGACAAAAAACCCTATAAGGTTCTATTTATATTACATTACAAAAATAAGAGGCAAAAGACTAAAAGACCCTTTAATAAAAAGGGCTTCAAAATGTGCCCATGGGTTTGTTTGGGGTAGCCTTGTGCACTCCAAGGCCCATCTTCACACTTCAAATTGTATACACCCTCAGTTGCATTCATAATACTCAAAAATTATTCATGGTCATGATCATACTCGTATCAATTATGACTGAGATGTCACTAACTATGTCAATAGAGTAATGAAGAGACAAAACTCAGCATTAGTAACTTTCTTGGAAAGAGATTGAATATGAGTGTCACCCTCGGGAGTAGGATCATTAGGGATAGGAGGGACCCCACTAGAACAATCAAGTACAACGACCCTTAATCAAGTCTAGACCCCATAAATTGGATGAGCTCCAACCACATTGCCCTCAAATAGGATAGAAGAGTTTCCATGAACATCAGACCTTCTTAGAGGCATGATCTGAAAGACGAACAATTAGAAATCATAATAATCCAAGAACTTAGGCTCTATAGCTAAAAAATAAGACAACAAAATAGGGAAAACATTCCTAAATGTCTCATAGCCTCTTTATTATAAGTGTGGCATGTTACACACTCATAAAAGAGACTCTACTTGACATGGTTTTATTGACACCCAATGATACCAAACCTAGGATCTGATACCAACTTTGTCATGACCCAAACCAGGTGCTGGCCATCCCAAGTCCCTTGTGGACCCGAGGATCACCCCCTTTACCTAACCAAGTCAACACATTAACCTCAAGTATCAGATAAATTTCAAACATATATTAAGATACGAGTATAATTATATAAAGACATCAAAGTATAACCATAATCAATACAAATGGGTATTGGCATCAATGCTAATTCCAATACCACTACCAACACTGCCCATACCAACAGTAGTTTGACAAAGCCTCTAATTAATCTAAAAAGAATAATTAGTTGGGACATGCCCCTAACTATAGCCAAAATTAAGTCTAAACAAAGTCTAAAACATAGAATATAAAGATTATGAACTAAAGCCTTTCAAAGTATGGAAGCTCACCACTTTAATATCTATTCACGAATTACTCGAACACCTGATCACTATGCAGGAAAAGCAGAAGAAGTTTTAGGACCTGTATTGCATAGAGATATAGCATCCGAAGATGGTTAGTGATTGAAGCACTAGCATATAACTTAGAGATAGAGGAATAAATTAATGCCTTCATTCAAAACCAAGTTAAATCATCATATGCAATTACATGAATACATATATATATATATATATATATATATATATATATATATATATAATGATAGGATAGGGAACAAGTCTCAGCTTGAACTTTGAAAACATTAACCTAGGTTATGTAGCATAACTGTTATATAACAAGGAACCCATAATAAATATAGCCCCAGCTCTCCCCTAGTTGGAAGGGCCCTAATGCATGTAGCTATACGAACCAGAGAATATCTATAACCGTATATGCCTTTATGGGGGACTCGAACCTCCCAGCATAATCAAGGTGAATTAAGCACCAATGTATACAATATGGGGGACTCGAACCTCCCATTCACATATTCACACGAGGGATTCAAACCTCCTAGTCCTAAAGACACCTACACCGGCTAGTATAGTCTCCAATGTTAGTCCTTCGAACTCCACTTTCATGGCCCGACTATACATCTCATTTTTAAACCCAATTTAAAACATTCATTACACATATACATAATCATATATACAATTACTTACCATAGGCATCCCTTTGATATCATTATACCAACCCCACTTGCAATCGTACAACATGCTTACCCATTATTACTCAACTTTAAGACTCAAACCCATTCTCTAAACAAAGACATCAAAACAATTCAACATGTAGAGACTCAAACCCAATTAACCAATAAAACAACCAAGGTTATAATTCAAATCAATTTATGGCCAACAAGGCCTTTATAAAACCATTTTCCAATTATCAACATTCATAGGCCAATGCCTTAGTTCAAACACAATTCATATGTGACAAGATTCTTCTCATTGACACTTTCACAAATAGGTCAAGGTCATACCATTATCAACACTATTATTTAAGCCTAAAACCATTTAGGCTAGGGTTATACATGACCTTTTTTATTAAACTACAATTCCCATGCACCCACATTATTAAAAAATGTATAATCATAATTTAAAACATAAGAAAACAAAACCATAACAATGTTTAAAATACATGATTTTTGTGAACTATTAATGAAAGAAGAGTTACATGCCTAAGTTATTAAGATTCACAGAGAGATTTCAATCCTTAAGCCTCTAGATGACCACCTTAAAGAAACCCTATCCCAATCTTCTAGAGAGGTTTTTAGAGAGTGCTTCAATATTCTAAAGTGTAGAATGAAAGACAAATAAGTGTTATAAGATGTGGGGTCTTAAGGGCTTGGGGTGGGAAATATCCAAAATACCCTCAGCTTAAAATCTATAAAAAGAACACAGGTGGGTATGATTGGAACCTTCAACTCATAACCATATCATATGAATGGTACGCTCAACTCATCACTTGATCAAAAAGTTGGACACTACATTTTGTCCAATATATGACTCCCTTGCCTAACTCGTATCATCACCACATGATTAGTATCATCAAGTTGTACCCTAGGTATATCATCAAAGGCTAGAAATTGGACAACATACGGTTTGGACCCTAACTCTCGTTATTTAAACATATGAATCAATGGAGTCTTCTTGTATCTAGAAATAAACATGGCTAATATCATACTGACCAACATATGACTAGGGTCCCTAGACCCCTAACCATACCATATGAGTTATGGTGTAAGTCTTATGATGATTAGAAGGTTCAAGACTCAAGAAATTTTTCAAGGGCCAAAGTTTAGGATGTTTTATCATGTACTTATGCAACAATCGACTTAGGGTTTGAAAGTTCAACTTCGCCTCCGTACACCTTAAGATTGACCAATTTGGATTTAAGATGGAAACTGTGCAACAATTGGTGTAGGGTGTGAGAGTTTAAATTTGCCTTCGTACACCTTAAGACCGACCAATTTGGCTCCAAAATGGTGACTGTACAACAATCATCTTAGGGAGCGAGATTTTAAATTTTCCTCCTTACACCTTAAAACCATATAATTTGGCTTTAAGATAGAAACTGTGCAACAATCGACTTAGGGTGTGAGATTTTAACTTCGCCTCCTTATACTTTAAGATCGACTAATTTGGATCAAAGATGGTGACTATGCAATAATCG
>NC_061117.1:92022463-92114826 GCF_002878395.1 Capsicum annuum | reverse complement strand
ACCTCCGTGCACCCTAAGACCAACCAATCTATCCTTGAGATGATGACTATGCAATAATAAGCTTAGGGTAAGAGAGTTTAACTTCACCTCCATTCACCCTTTGACCACCCAATTTGGCTTTAAGATGGAAACTGTGCAATAACTGGCTTAGGAAAAGAGAGTTTTAACTTCACCTTTATACACCTTAAGACTGACCAATTTGGCTCTAAGATGGTGACTATGTAATAATCGTATTAGGGTGCGATAGTTTAACTTCACCTTCGTACACCTTAAGACTGACCAATTTGGCTTCGAGTATTTGTCTCACAATTAAGTTAGAGTTGAAACTCAATTTGGAATCCTTAAGAATTAAAGATTTCAACTTGTAAACATGATAATTACATGTTCGGCAGATTTATGCCCCAAACTATAGGCTTTGGGTATTCCAAATCCTATTGAAAGAGCTTTCTTTCATTTTGATGTGTTGCCCCCATTGTAGCCACAAGTATTTGACATAAGTCCAAAATTTAATTGAATACATGGAAGCTTAACTTTCATATGACATCTCAAGTGGGAACATGTATTTTTTGACACTCATGTAACTAAACCCAGAATGAAATTCCAATTGTCTACATACCTCAGTGAAGAGGATCAAGTCACAACGTAATTCTAGGTGTGTGTTTTTTTACGTCCTAACTTTTGCCTAGGTCACCTCTTTCAAGGTTTTCAACCTAGAAGACTTTTTTTAAAATCTTATTTTATTTATTTATTTTGAGCCAAACACAGTTTATACTTTTGCGGGCAAAAATTGAACATGTAGTTAATACTCGTTCCTTATGGAGTGTCATCTTCCTTTGAGGATAGTGCTTCTTCAAGAACTTGGCATTGATAGGACCAATTTTCATGCCATCTACATCGATAAGATTATAAGAGCCATTTGAATATATTTTTTGTACAACATATGGTCCATCCCACTTTGGGGTGAGTTTGCCCCCAGACTTACGAGAAGTGATAAAGGGTCTCCTTACTACAAGATCTTGATCTCCAACTTGGAAAAACCTCAAGCAAACTCTTTTGTTGAAAGAACGAGATAGATGGGCTTGGTAACATTCAAGGTTTTGTTGATCCTCTAGTCTTTCTCATCAATAGCTTCTAACTCCGCAAGACACAACTTAGCATTTTCTTCATCGGTGAGCCCTTTTTAATAGCCAGTATAAAAGAAGGTATTTGACGCTCAAGTGGCAAAATTGTTTCAAATTACTTGCGTTGGTGTGCAGTAAGTTGTTCTATATGACCATAAAACTTATTCAATTCATTCATACCAGTATTGTTTGGACTTGGAGATGACTTTCTTCAAAAGATTGCATAAGGTATTATTAAATGCTTCGGCTATACCATTGGCGGCAGTATGGTACATAGAAGACTTATGCTGCTTGAAACCAAAGAGATCACAAATCTTATTCATTAGCTTGTTATCAAATGACTTATAGTTGTCGATTATTATGTACTGAGAGATTCCAAAGTAGTAGATGATATTCACTCAGATAAAGTTTGCAATATTTTATTTCTTTAATTCCTTGAGAGCAATAGCTTTGGCCTATTTTGAGAAGTAATCTATCATAGCCAAGATGTATAGGTACCCACCAGAATATTTTGGCAATGGTCCAATAACATCCAATCTGCAAACGTTGAATGAAGAAGATACTATAGTTTGATGTAGTACCTCAAGAGGTTGATGCATAAAATTTGCATGGAATTGACAAGATTTGCACCTTTTAGCATATTTCAAGAAATGTTTTACCATTGTTGGCCAATAATATTCCATCCTTTTAATGTTAAAATAGAGCTTTGGTCCAGACTGATGAGATCCACCCAAATGTGCTTCTTGTAAAGATTGAATTGCTTCTTCCTTTCCCAAACACCATAAGAGTATTCCTTCAAATGATCTTTTATACAATGTGTCTTTGTAGTAAAGAAAGCAAGGTGCACGACGATGGATGTCAGGCCTTCTTATTGGTTCCTTTGAAAGTATCTAATAACATAAGTAGTCAATGATAGGTTGTCATCAATCTTCCTTTATAGCATCAGACACGGCGACGAGGTGCTCAACCTTATTTTCTACATCTTCATCCTTACTCAGCAGCGGTACTACCCATTCTTGGCAGGTAGTAACTCGTGTCTGATTCAAAAGATTTAGGGTTGAGACTAAGGCATCAACTTACTTATTATCTTTCCTTGGCACGTGCTAGAGGGTCATTTCTCTAAGCCATCCCATTAACTTTTGAGCATAATCATGATATGGGTATAGCTCAGGCTGTCTGACTTTATAGCTTCCCAATATCTGCTTGATTACCGATTGAGAGTCACTAAAGACTTGTAATTAGAGTTATTTCATGTCAAGTGCCATCTCAAGGCCGAGTATTAACGCTTGAAATTCAGCAACATTATTAGAGCAATATTTTGTTAGGGTAAAAGAGCATAGGATAACCTCTCCTTATGGAGTAATAAACACTACACCAGCACCGGCTCTATCTCGATGGGTAGCATCATCAAAGTACATCTTCTATGGGGGTCTAGATTTAATAACCATTGCATCTTCATTAGGAAGTTTATTGATCAGTTCTCTATCATTAGGTATCGGGTGATCTGCCAATGCTTGCCTTTTTATAGTCTTTTAGGGAACGTATACGATCTCAAACTATTGGAATTAAAGGTACCATCTTGCAAGTCTGTCACTAAGGACTAGTTTTGACATTTCAAACTTAATGGGATTTTCCCTAGACACTAGACGAATGACATGAGCTTGAAAGTAGCGCTTCATATTTTTGGATTGAGAAGGCCAATGCAAAACATAATTTTTTGATTGGAGAATAATTCAGTTTATTTGGTGTCATTATTCTGCTTAGATAGTAAAGAGAATTTTCTTTGCAATTCACTATTTTCTTGTGCCAGTAGTGCTCCAACTGACCTTTCTTATGCCGCAATGTGGAGTATCAACAGTTTTCCAGGTATAGGTGCTGCAAGAACTGGAGGCTTTATCAAGTGTGATTTGACACTCTCAAAGGCCTTACTACAACCATGGTACCATTCAAAAGAAGCATCCTTCTTCATGAGATGGTTAAATGGTCTAGGTTTGAGATGAACCTTCTTAAATATGCTATCCTTGAAGACTTTTTAACTCATAAATGTTTCGAGGCTCGGGTATCTTCAAAATCGTATCAACCTTTACCTAATCAATTTTATTTCCTCGGTGTCATACAGTGAGCCAAAAAACTTTTCAGAAGTAACTCCAAAGGCACATTTCAGTGGATTCATCCTAAGTTGATATCTTTGAAGCAACTCGAATACCATTCTTAGGTCTTTTACGTTATTGTCTCTCTTTCTTGACTTTACCACTAAGTCATCCACATAGCATTCAACATTTTTATGGAGTAGACCATCAAATATGTTTTACATATCCCTTTAATAAGTGGTACCAATATTTTTTAAATCGAAAGGAATCACCTTGTAACAATAAATACCTTTGGGCATACGAAATGCAGTGAGCTCTTCATATTTTTATGCCATGCGGATTTGGTTATAGTTGGATAAACTATCCATGAAGGACATTACCTCATAACCAGTGGTGGCATTAATCATTAACTCTGGTATGGGGATTGGAAAATCATCCTTAGGGCAGGCGTTAATGAGATCCCTAAAGTTGACACAAACTTGAATTTGGCTATTATTTTTTAACACTGGAACCATACTTGAAATCCATGTGGGGTACTTAACTTCACAAATAAAGTAGGCTTCAATGATTTTGTAAACCTCATTTCGATCAATGGAACCAACTTTGGCCTAAAACACCTTTGAGCTTTCTTAAAAGGACGAGCAGATGGATTGCTACTCTTAGATCTAAGCTAGGAATTTCCTTATAACTCCAAGCAAAGACATCCCTATATTTTTTTAGTATGTCCAATAAGAGATCTCTTTATTTTTTTTTAGAAATGTGCTCAGGTAAGTTGGTCATCAGTGCCAAGGTTGACTTTCTTCAAGGGATCTACTATGGTATTCACTACTTCTTTAAGTTTCGATAGAGCATCTCTAGCATCTTTCTCCTTTTGAGGGTCACCGTTGTTGATAGATATGTGGTAACACCAAAAAATATATTTTATATCTTTATCAACCTTCATTGGAAATGAGACATCATTCTCATTTTGAGTCATAACATGATATGAGGAGCCAACACTTTTTTTATTTTCCTTACGTTCATTGGTATAAACCACAGTATGAGACTTTTTTTTAACCACAGTATGAGACTTTTTTTTTAACACCTTCATACATGAAACTACAAGTTTGGTCTATAGCCTTATTATAGAAGGAATCAAACTTTGGAAATCCTTCTAGATTTTAGGTGAAGAGTGCATCATCGTGCTTTGATGACTTATCTGATGCTTGTTAATTTTCTTCTTATTTAGTGCACCTAACCTCTCGAACACAGAAGTTTTTGTGGTTAATTCTCCAAGTCAATCAAAGATAGAAGGCCTTTTATTAAAATCAATGGACTCCACTTCCACAGTGATGTAGTTGCAAACTGCCCTTCTTATAGAGATACGAACTAGAGGTGGTTGTGTGTACCCTAGGCCTTCACGTGCCTGCTTGGTTATATTTTCTGATGGAAGTTTACCTAATCTCAATGGCTCATTAATATTGTATCCAGCCTTTAAAAATAACTTGTAAGTATTTAGATCAAAACCTTCGTTTGTACACTTCATAGGAAGTTTCATATCTTATAGCGGATTATGAGCCACAGACTCTCTAAGTAGCCTTGAGGATAGACTTATTGCATAAATCCTTTTGATAGGAAGAGTTATTCCTTTTAATACAGGTGATCTTTCTCTTTCTTTTCCTTTGGTACATAGTGGAGAACAAGAGTTGCCTTCTTTTTCATAGTGCGATGCTTTCCTTATTCAAAGTGAAGAGAGGCTTCTTAGTGGAAAATTTATCAATAGTCACCACGACCTTCTTAGATGCAAGATTATAACACTTGGTTTTAGTGACATTCCCAACCCTTTTCTCATTCTCAACATTATTCTTCAAGTAGAATTTTGCATCGACAAAGTTCCGTTCAGCTTCAGTGCATGGTTTATCATAGGCTACTGTCTTTCTTTCTACTCCGCCTTTGACATAATTCAAGTATTGACAGTAAGAGAATGAGATCATTTTGTTTTTATGTACCTAAGGCCTTCCAATTAATAGATTATATGAAGTCTTGGCATCGATCAGATGTATCAACGCATTTGACCACAATCCTCCATATAAATTCCCAACTTTATCTATCTTATGGTCCTCTGACCCCCTTAGTTGAAGCCCTATATCATCAAATGAATTTTGGTAAGCTTTTTAGTAGCAATGCCAAGTTCCTTCATTATACAAATAGGCAGAATATTAACTTTGGATCCCTTATCTATCAAGATTCTATTTATTTTCTTTCCTAAAACTTGACCCACCATGTACAAGGGATTATTGTGTAGGGTTTCACCAAGTAGAAAATTGTTATTTATAAATGTGATTTTTGTATCACATACGTGTGTCTCTTGGCTAAGAGGTTCAGTAGGCTTTTTTAAAGGTGGAGGAGCTTCCGTAGGTAGGTTCTCCCTCTTTACCCCCTCTTTGTCAGTATTAAAACAAGATGCCTCAAGGTTGACTTGATCCATTTTGGCACAAAACCACCTTGTTAAGTATTCCTCAAAAGTCACTGGACGCCATGGTTTTTGGTGGTGAAGCTCCATTACCCTCGTTTTTATTGGAACCTCAAATAGCCTTTTTTTCTTGGTGTCTTCACCATCCCCCTTCTAGTTGGCTGCTCAGATGACTCCTTTTGTAGAATCATCTTCTTACATTTGCACCTAGTCACCAGAGTCCAACCTTTATTAACCAAAGACTTATCATTCTTTAATGGTTCCTTCTTATGTTCTTCGATGCATATTTGAACTAGATCAAATAAGCTAAAATGATAGAGATTTGATGGGAACTGGCCATCTTATCATCAAAGAAGATCTTCTTATTTGCCAATTGCATGACTTTGTTCTTAAAGACAAAACACTTTTTCAAAGGGTGACTCACAAGCCTATGATACTTATAATAATTTGGGTTATTGGTCATTCCAACTTCGTTAGGCCGCCTCATCTATGAGAGTTCAATAAGCTTATGCTCACGGTGTTCATTGAAAATCTCAGGAACATCAGAATCAAGGAATGGGTATTCCTTATCTTGCATCTTCTTTAAAGTTAATTTCTAATTTGGACGTGCTTGAGAAGTCATATTTATGCTTTGCTTCTTGCTCAACTTCATGGTGAGATTCACAGGAGATATGTCTACATTCATGGATTTCTTATTGTCATTTTTAGGGACAAACTTTCCCCATCCTTTAGGTTCCTACTTATCCTTTTCCCTTAGAGGGTCATGAATAGGCGCTACTCCATTTCTAGTTAAAAAGATGCTCAACTCTTTGTCGAGATCATGGGCAGCTAATTCATCAAAGGATTTTAGCTTAATACTTTGCAAGATATATAAAAAATCCCAATGCATTCCTTTGATGCGCATCTCTATTGCAGAAGTCTCACTGATCCTATCTTTATAGTTTAAGTTTCCATTTCTCCATTGATTGATAAAGTCGATTACTGGCTCAACCTTTCTTTACCAAGTATTTGTGAGCTCTACTATGCTCACTGTATGTATTTTGCTATAAAGAGATTTAGGAACTCATGTTTGAATTGCTCCTAACTATCGATGGAGTTAGGCTCAAGGTCTATATACCAATTGAAGGCATTTCCTTTTAGGGAATGAAAAAATTATTTGACAAGATAGTCACCATAAGTTCCAGCATTATTATATGTCTCGGCAAAGTGTGCAACATATTGTTTTGGGTTCCCTTTGCTCTCAAATTATTGAAATCTAGGGGGTTGATAACCAGGAATTTTGAGGCTATCAATTCTTGTAGTATAGGTCTTGGCGTGTGTCAAAAAAAGACTTAGTGACAATATCATGCTTATCTTTGAGGGTCCCTTCAATGAACTCTATCAACTGATTAAGAGGGATCATTTTCTCAGAAGAAACTTGTACCTCCTTAGCTGTTGGCTTTTGTTTTCCAGGATATTCTATCTCGTGACCTTCTGGAGCTTTCCCAAGTGAATGGCTAGATTCTCCATCTATTAAGCCATCCATACTCTCTGCGAATTTATCAATCCAAGAATCTTGATTTTGCATATACTTAGTGAGACCTTCAATTGCCATCATCAGGTTTGCAAGTTGCTCCTCCATAGATGAGGCATCATCACCATTGTTTGCATGATCATTGGAGACATTGGAGATTATAACATAAGTTGATCTTTGAGGCACTCATATTATACGGTATAAGTAGAGATGGTACGTTAGTTGAATGAACATCATTCTTTGCACCAGAGTATTTCGAGCTAGAGTGCTTAAGTAGAGCTAGAGTCTTCTTAAGTGACTCTGACAAATTTTCGTCTAAAGCACTTACTTGGGATCTCGCTCCTTTTGGGGCTGAAGAACCAAAGATTGGAGTTGGCGTGGATGACACTTGATGTGCTTGTTGTCCTATCATAATGGCTTTAATCTTTATGAAAGCTCCCAAGCTTTCAAAAGTAACACCAAGGATGCTTTCTACTTTAGCAAAAAATATTGAATCAGCAGCCTTAGAAGCAGTTGATTGAGAATTGACCTTCTTAGAAGTCATTTCAATTTTCTTAATCGTTGAAGTTTGGAAAAATTAAGATGAGAGGTAGATATTGTCCCACTGGGCGCACCATAATTTGTTGGACAGTAAAATTTTTGAATTGGAAAAATAATACTCCCTCAATTTCAAAAAGAATGACCTACTTTCCTTTTTAGACTGTTTCAAAAATAATGACCCCTTTTCTTTTTTGGAAATACTTTAATTTCAACATTTCACATGGTATATTTAGGACCACAAGATTAAAGGGAATTTTGGTACATTTGACACAACTTTAATTTTAGGCCACAAGATTCAAAAGTCTTCTTTATTTTCTTAAACATTGTGCCAAGTCAAAGTTGGTCATTGTTATTTCAACTTTCCACATGGCTTGTTTAGGACCACAAGATTAAAGGGAATTTTGGTACACTTGACACAACTTTAATTTAAAGCCGCAAGATTCAAAAGTCTTCTTTATTTTCTTAAACTTTATGCCAAGTCAAAGTAGATCATTCTTTTTGATACGAGGGAAGTATTAAATAATTGGGACAAGAAAATTATTGCAAAAATTATTTTATTGATTTTAATATATGAGTGTTACAATCTCTATGAATCCTCTGATTCGCTTTTTCAAATATAAATTCAAGAGCTACAAGCTTGATCTTGAATTTGAATTTAATTTGTGAATTTGATCTTGACTTGTGCTTGAATTCAAGGGCTTTTGGGCTTGTTCTTGAATCTTGCGGTCTTGATCTTGAATCTTGGTGAACTAAATTTGAGTGCTTGAACTTTGTAGAGAAATTGTGGCATTTGATCTACGAGTTTTCTCTTGCTTCTTGTTAGAGTTCTTGGTCCCTTTTCTGAACTATGAGACCCCTATTTATAGTTGTATAAATAGAAGAGTCATGGTAAAGATGAATCTCTTTTGACCAATCAGAATCAAGTGACATGACGCCTTTTATGGGCTTTTGATTTCACTGAGTCTGCTGCATTATTTTGACATATGGCATGGTCCTATTGGCTCTTTCACTTGACTTGGCATGACACATCATTCGACACGTGACACTCATTTGGGCCTCTAGAATATGATAATATCTTGTATTTAATAAAGTGGGGTCCTCATTTGTAGCCAAATTAATGGGCTAGCCCAATAAATATTGGACTTTAATTAAATTCATATATGTTTGGATTTAAATAATTAATTAAAATATATTAACCTATAATATTTATTTGGTACTGATATATTTTGAATTTAACATAATCCAAATTTCGTATAAGTTTAAGTTTAATAAAATTTCTTTGCCCACAAACATACCTTGATTGCTACTTAGATAAATCTGATGAACATTACCTATAATCTCTTTATCCATGATAAAAATACTCTATAACAAAATATAAATATATATTCTACATAAGTGATTATTGCTAAGATATGATAGTCTATTAAATCAAATAAAAGACATTCCACTTACATACTAACAAAAACAAACAACTATAGCAACTACCCTAGAAGTTCATTCCATACCATCCTTTTGAGTGTATCTTCATTGAAGATATAAAACCAT
Source organism: Capsicum annuum (assembly GCF_002878395.1). Taxonomy (NCBI): domain Eukaryota; kingdom Viridiplantae; phylum Streptophyta; class Magnoliopsida; order Solanales; family Solanaceae; genus Capsicum; species Capsicum annuum. The sequence continues at coordinate 92,105,565 of NC_061117.1, read as the reverse complement.
GCAAATGTGTCAAACATCAATGCAAATTAAAATATATAAAATCTTCATCAACAATAAGTTCTTAACTCTCTCTGTTATATTTTTTCTAAAAAAAAACTAATAATAGTACACATAAATATAGGATAATCGAAGAAGCTCTCAATCTACATAAACTCATAAATTAAAAATTACATTAACAGAATCAATTAAAATCTATACCAACTTAAATTTAACACCAATTTGAACAAAGTAACAAGTGATAAAAGGTAAGTCAAATATCATAAGTACACAATTTCTAACAAAGAACATAATGAAGAAAAATAACTAATAATGATTGCACATGAATACACTAAATATTAGTTGATTGCCTCAACAACTAGATGGATGGATGGATGGATGGACGGACGGACGAATAGATGGATGGATGGACGGACGGATGGATGGATGGATGGACGGACGGATGGATGTACGGATGGATGGACGGATGGATGGACGGACAAATGGATGGACGGATGGAGGGATGGATAGATATGGATGGATGGATAGATTGATGGATGGATGGATAGATGGATGGACGAACGAACAGATGGATGGACGGACGGACGAAAAGATAGACAGATAGATATAGATAAACAGAAGAATAGATAGATAGATATAGACAGACAGATGGATATATAGATAGATGGATGGATAGATAGATGGATAGATAGATGGATAGATAGACGAACGGACAGACGGACGAACAGGCGGACGGACAGATGGACGGACAGACAGACAGACAGACAGATAGACAGACAGATGGACAGACAGACGAATAGACAGGCGAACAGATAGACGAACAGACAGATGGACAGACAGACAGACAGACAGACGGATAGATAGATAGATAGACATATAGACAGACAAACAGAAAGACAGGCAGACAAGCAGACAGGCAGACAGACAGGTAGACAGACAGGTAGGTAGGTAGGTAGGTAGGTTGATAGCTAGGTAGATAGCTAGGTATATAGCTTGCTAGATAGATAGATAGCTAGATAGCTAGAGTGGCTAGAATAGGTAGTTAGGTAGGTAAATAGATAGATAGGTATCTAGATATCTAGATATCTAGATATCTAGATAGCTAGATATCTATATAGCTAGATAGCTAGGCAGCGAAGTAGGCTGGCTAGCTGGCAGGCAGGTAGGTAGGTAAGTTGGTAGGTAGGTAGATATCTAGGTAGATAGCTAGGTAGATATCTAGATAGATAGCTATATAGATAGCTAGACAGCTAGAGTAGGTAGGTAGGTAGATAGGTAGCTAGATAGTTAGATAGCTAGATAGCTAGATAGACAGACAGATAGATAGATTGTAGATGAGAAAATACATAAATACCCCCTAATGTTGGACCATTATTTCAAAAATACACTTGAACTTTGTGAATGTCCTAATACCCCCTCTAGACAATTTTGAACCGATATTATTACACTATTTTTGGATGAAACTCAGTTTCAAAAAGTAGGTGTTTTACACGCACCAATTAAAATTTGACACGTCTGACTTAATAAAAAAATAAATATTTTTTATTTTTAATTTATTTTTTAAAATTTTTTTCTTCTTTCTTTGTTCTCTCTCTCTTACTTTTTGACTTTCTTTTTTCCTTTGCACCAATAATTTCAATCCACGTGTCCTTCTTCTCCATAAAACATCTCCATTCCCTTCAGCCATTACACAACAATTAGAACCATTTTCTTACCATTTTTTGTAGCACTTTCTCAACTTTAATAAAACTCAATATATTGGTTCAAAATTTTTTTAGCACAGCAAAGTTGAGAAAACCTAATTTTTCTCAATTTGAAAGTTAAGAAAACCCAATTTCTCAATATATTGGTTCAAATTTCTCAATTTTTTTTATTTTTTTAATTATTATTATTATTATTATACTATACAATACTATACTTGTCACCACCCGAACCAGAGCCTGGTTGCGACGGGTATCTCAAGTCCACCAAGGATCGTAGACCACCCCCTTTGCCTGACTATACAGAACATACATAACCACATAACAACGGATGAGTTCAAAATATATAACAAGATAGAGTAAATAGTGACTCAAAAGTTTATGAATGTCAACAACCAAAACCCATCCACAGTAATCCACAAAGCCTCTACACCATAAAAATCGGGATATGCCCCCGACTCTGACAATAACAATGACAATGATAATGTTAATGTGAAGTCTTTAATTCTAATTCATGGAAGAAAACTAGTGGAATTATCAAGTCTTATAGAGAATGAAATCTCATTACTTCACTGCAAGCAACCAACGAACCAAGATGATCCACCTACACTGTGCAGGAAAAGTAGAATTTCTTACGAACCCTGTATCATGGGAATATAGCATCCTGATATAGTTAATGGGTTGAGCACTAGCATGTAACTCAAGGGCAAGGGGTAAAATAATGCTATGATCAACAGTTCAAAATCAGTCAAAATCCAATGCACATAACTATATGCAAATACATACATACATATATAAATATATACATGCATATATATATATATATATATATCGCATGTTGGGGTAGGGAACAAGGATTAGCATGAACTTTAAAACCTTAAATTAGGTTGAGTAGCTTGATCGTCATAAACCATCCCACGGGCTATGTGGGTCCAGTGTCTCCCCTTGTTCAAGCCCCAATGCGTGTTAGATATCATAGAAGGATGGAGTACCCTATTCCAACCATGATAAATATATATATATATATATATATATATATATTATGACATAAGCACACGGTCATCAAGACCAACCCTCATGTCGACAAACATGAGTTTCCAGTATCGTCCTTCAGGACTCACACCTTCACGGCTAGCTAACACAACCCCTATTAATCCTAAATTAAAACATTTAACACATAACCCAACCATTACATCAAGGAGTCAATAATTTAGCCATAATTAAATGGTATCGTCATATCGACTAAAGCTTGCAAGCATATGTCATTAAGCCATCACTTTGGGGAATCCTTGTACCCCAGACTCCATTATTAAAATCAACTTAGGGGATTCCTTGTACCCCACAAGTTTTTCAAGATTATTATTATCCACTTGGGGGATCCTTGTACCCCACAAGATTTTCAAACTCATCCTTAACCATTTTGCCATGTATGCAATGCATTAGTTTTTAAAAATAAGTCAAGCCAATTGATAAATCACATTTCAAAACCAATTATGCAAGTGGGTTGGGGTTCTTATCAATTTCAATACAAAAATCCAATTATTTGAGGAATCAATATACCCCTAATTACATTATTCACAAGTTTGGAGAATACTTGTACTCCTAAATCCATTCACCATTCCCATGCAACCTAATGAGTGAAAAAACCAATAATTCAATGCATTATAAATTGATAGTAATCACAGAAAAAATATTCAAATAATTTATTTCCAAAACCCTGAACCCATCATTCAAAACCCGACATCAAAACCATATGAATAATAAGCCAATTTTATCTCATTAAGAAAATACCAGTGTAGGGAGAGATACATGCCTTAATAACCAAGAAATTTGAAGAAGAAACCATCCTTAGAACCCTAGATGACCTCTTCCCTTGAAACCCTAACGTTGTCTTGAATGGGGAATTTGAGAGATTAAAGAGGGTGTTTAATATATTAAGGTGTTGAAAATAACCCCTCTTTGGTGCTTTATCGACATGGGGTCTAACGGAGGAATGAGGGAAATTACCAATATGCACTTACTAAATGTTGAGAATTTTACTGCCCAGTCATTATGAGTTACCCTACGACTCATAACGATTGGCTACAAGTCATTTCCTTGACTCATAGTTAAGATAGTGTCCTAAGGCATCCAAATTGTTAACACTAGTAGTCCACTATACGACTCGTCAAGCAACCCTACGACTCGTAGGGTCTGAGTCGTAGCCCAGACAAAAGCATTTGGGGTATACATTGGTCAACTTACGATTTGGTCACCACAACTCGTAATGAGTCTTTACAACTCCTAGTTCTTGGTAGTAGTCATAACAGAAACATCCGACTAGCATACTGATCTGACTATGAGGTCTTTAAAACCCGCAATGACACCTTACAACTCGTAGAGAGTCGTAGTCAGGGAAGAGAGTTCAAAGACCCAAAAATTTTAGTAACCAAAATCCAGGGCGATATATTCTCCCCCGCTTAGGAACATTTATCTTCGAATAATGACCAAAGGCATTCATTAGCATGATTTCATATAGAAAACAAACACACATACCTTTAAGAAAGACAAAAAACAAAGATAGTAAGGAATACACATACCTTAAGCATAATTATCCAGAATGGGGAACAAGAATGGGTATTTGGACTTCATGTCCTTTTTGGTTTCCCAAGTAACTTCTTCAACCTTGTGGTTCCACCATAGAACCATCACCGAAGCCATATACTTTATCTGCAACCGACGGAACTACTAAGGAAGGATCATCCACGCACTTCTTCAACATCAAGACATGGAAGACCGGATGAATGGAACCCAAACTATAAGGAAAATGCAATTCATAAGCCACATTAGCCACTATTCTCAAAACCAAATATGGACCCACGTAATGGGAACTGATCTTCCCCTTATTTCCAAACCGCATCACTCTCTTTATGGCAGATACCTTCAAGAACACCAAATCACCCACATCAAACTCGAAATTTTTTTGCCTCATGTCTGCATAAGACTTTTGGCGACTTTGGGCAGTCTTAAACCTTTACCTTAATACTTTTACCTTCTCTATGTCCTAATGAACCAAGTCAGGACCAAACAACCAACCTTTACCAACCTCAAACCACCCAATAGAAGAATGACACCTCCTACTAAACAAGGCCTCAAAAGAAGTCATCCCATTACTAAAGTGATAACTGTTATTAGAAGGAACTCTATAAGAGGCAAATAGTCAACCCAACTACCACCAAATTCAATCACGCATGTCCTTAGCATATCTTCCAAAGTCTAAATCGTCATCTCCACTTGACCATCTGTTTGAGGATTAAAAGCGGTGCTAAGGTTTACCTTAGTCCCAAAACCTCTCTGAAAAAAAAAAGAAAAAATAAGATGAGAACTGCGTACCTCGATCAGATATGATAGAGACTGGACTGCCATGCAACTTCACGATCTCTTGAATGAATAGCTTAGCATAATCCTCCCGCAAATAGTTAGTCTTCACTGGTAGAAAATGAGTAGAATTAGTCATTCTATCTACAATGACCCACATCGCCCTTGATTTGCATCAAAATAGGGTCCAATACCTGTTTCTCCTTTACCTTCGCCCCAGAGATGACTTTGCCACCCCTTGAACAATCACACCACCATTCTCAAAATCCAAGAGACAAACTCCAAGATTAGCCAATCGGTGAATATCCTTAACCAATTCTCACTTCTCCTCATCCACATGAGATAAGATTCTCATAGACAACCTCCTAAGAGCATCAGCAACAACGTTAGCTTATTTGGATAATAATGAAGACTCATATCATAGACCTTGAAAAATTCAAGCCATCTCCTCTACCTGAGATTTAAATCCTTGTGGGTTAACACATACTGCAAACTCTTATGGTCTAAGAAGATATCCACATGAACTCTATACAATAATGATGCTAGATATTTAGAGCGAAAACCATAACTAATAACTCCAAATTATGAGTCGAATAGTTTTTCTCATGCACCTTCAAATGCCTAAAAGCATATGCAACCTCCTTGCCATATAGAATCAACACGCAACCCAGTCCCACACGAGATGCATCACAATAAACAATAAAACCATTAGTACCCTCAGGCAGGGTCAAAATAAGAGCAGAAGTCAGCTTATCCTTCAGCTTCTCAAAGCTACCTTCACACATATTAGACCACAAGAACTTCACCTTTTTCTGAGTCAACTTCATCAACGGTGCAGCAATCATCGAGAAACTTTCTACAAACCTCCTATAATAACCGAGTAAACCGAAGAAACTCTAAATATCGGTTGGAATTATGGGTATAGGCTACTTCATAATCACCACAACCTTCTGTGGATCCACCATGATCCTTTCACTAAAAACAAAATGACCCAGACTAGCAACAACGTTCAATCAAAATTCGCACTTCAAAAACTTGGCATACAAGCATTAATCCTTAAGGGTCTATAACACTATGTGGAGGTGATTGATACGATCCAACTCACTCTTGGAGTACACCAGAATATTATTAATAAATATAATGAAGGAAAAACTAAAAACTGACGGAATACTCAATTCATTAAATCCATAAATACCGCCGGAGCATTAGTCAAATCAAAGGACATCACTAAAAACTCAAAATAACCATACCGGGTACAAAAAGCAGTCTTAAGGATATCTGCCTGCCTAATCTTCAACTAATGATAACCCGATCAAACGTCAATCTTAGAAAAATACTTAGCACCCTGAAGATGCCATCAATCCTAGAAAGAGGATACCTATTCTTCACTGTCACCTTATTCAACTGTTGGTAATCTATACATATTCGAAAGGACCCATCCTTCTTACATACAAAGAGAATCGGAGTGCCCCAAAGAGAAATACTAAGGTGGATAAAACCCTTATCAAGGAGATCTTTCAACTGCTCCTTAAGCTCCATCAACTCAGCTGGAGCCATTCCATAGAAAGGGATAGAGATAGGACGAGTATCCGGGAAAAGATCGATCCCAAGATCAATTTCTCTATTGGAAGGGACACCAGGAAGATCATGGGGGAATACCTCAGCAAATTTTTTAACTGCAGGAACAGATTGTAACGACGAATCCTCTGAGTTAGAATCTTTAACTCAGACCAAATGATAAAGACACCCCTTGGAAATTAATTTTTGGGATCTAAGATAAGAAATGAACCTTTCCTTAGGCATTAGGGAACTCCCTTCCTACTCAATAACCGTCTCATTAGGGAATTTAAAAATAACCTTACGAGTCCGACAGTCTAAAGAGGCATAGCATGAATAGAGCCAATCCATCCTTAAGATAGCATCAAAATCCAGTATATCCAACTCTATCAGATCTACCAAAGTTTTTCTACCATAAACAGATACCACACAACCCCTATAGACTCTTTTAGCCATAACAGAGTCACCCACCGATGTAGATATAGAAAAAGGATCAAAAATACAATCGAGACCAAAACTAAAATAAAATGCCATACATGGGTCACATAAGAAAGAGTTGACCCCAGATTAAGTAAACAGTACACATCATGATAAAAGTGTTGTAATGTACCAGTGAAGACATCAGGAGATGCCTTTAACTCCTGGTGGGTAGCAAGAGCATACAAATTATTTCGACTAGTGCCGATACTAGAAGTGTCACCCTTTGGTGCAGGAGTTGATGAAGTAGCAACATGGACCTTATTAGCCCCAGAAGCAACCTTACCCATAGGATAATTTCTCTGCATATGCCACGGTTGTCTATAACTGAAACATCGATTCCTCTCCTTACTATAAAACCTCAATACAACTAATCATAAACTTGACATAGAGGATAGAATGGAGTTGACTGGGCATCACTGGCCTGATATTGGGCACCCGGTGCCCTAGGATATCACTACTCTGAAAATGATGATCACCAAACGACTTTGGGTAAGGGGCACTAACCGTCAAATAGGACTCAAAATTGCCCCACTTCTTCTTAGACTATTTTGTACCATCTCTACTACTCAGCTGCTGACCTCCACCTTGATCTAAATACTAAAACTTCTTAATCTGCCTCTCCCCTATCTCTTTCCGCTTCTTCATTTCCTCTTCAACTTGTTGTACATATACCAAAAGTATAGAGATGTCCATGTCCTTGTTCAAAAAGGTGGACTTGCTCTCCAAAATCAAATCACGGGATAACCTAGAAACAAATTTCCTTATTTTATCCCTCATGCTAGACACTAACTCAGAAGAATATCGTGACAACTAATGGAACTTTATGTCATACTATTTCACGGTCATTTTCCCTTTTTTCAAATTCATGAATTCCTCAGCTTTTGCCTCATTCAATCCTGAGAAAAGAAGTGGTCAAGAAAAGTACTCAAAAAGTCATCCCACAAGGTTGACTCAAAATCATCACTCCTAAGATACTCCTACTTTTCATACCACTGATACGCTACATCCTTCAAATGATAAGCAGTGAATTCCACACCCTTTACATCAGTAGCATGCATAAACTGAAAGATCTTCATCATCTTATCTATGAAACCTTGAAGATCCTCCTCAACTGTAGTATCAGTGAAAATAGGAGGGTTCAACCTTATAAACTGACCAACTCTAGTGGCCTTAGAAGAACTTACAGCAGCACTAACAGGACCCAACTAACGTGACTGAGATATCACCAACTAGGTTAACAGATGAATGGAATAACAAAACTTGGTATTAGTAATATCTCCTTGAGGTGACTAAGCATGAGCATCGCCATCTGGAGAAGGATCAGTGGAGACTATTGGAACTCCACGGGGGCAATTAGAATCAGTGTTCCTAGATCGGGTCTGTACCCTAAGGGTAGTACAATTTCATCCACATTGTCCTCAGGCAACATAAAGACTTTAGACTCTATAGCCCAAAAATAGAATGACAAGAAAGGAAAATATTCATAAATGTTCCATAGTCTTTCCTTATAAGTGTGGTGCTCTATACATCTATAAAAAATACTCTACTTAACATGAATTTGTGGACACCCAATTGATCGTAAACCTAGGCTCTGATACCATCTTTGTCATGACCCAAACTAGGTCCAGGCAGTGACAGGCATCCCAAGTCCATCGAGGACCAACCCCTTTCCTTGACTATACAGAACACATATAACCACCTGACAGCGAATGAGTTCTAAATATATAACAAGATACGATAAATAGTGACTCAAAAGTATATGAATGTCAACAACCAAAACCCTTCTACAGTAATCCACAAAGCCTCTATAACATATAAATAACTTACGTTGGGACATGCCCCCGACTCTAATAATGACAATGACAATGATAATGTTAATGTGAAGTTTTTAGTTCTAATTCATGGAATGAAACCGATGGAATGATCAAGTCTTCCAGGAAATGGAAGCTAACATCTTCACCACGGCAACCGACAAACTGTGCCGATCTACCTAACACTGTGCAGTAAAAATAGGATTGCCTATGAACCCTGTATCATGTGGCGATACAGCATTTGGATATGGTTAGTGGGTTGAAACAAGCATGTAACACAGGGGTAAGGTGTAAAATAATGACATGATCAACGGTTTAAAATTAGTCAAAATCTAATGCACATACCTATATGTAAATACATATATATATATCGCATGCTGGGGTAGGTAAAAAGGCTAAGCATGAATTTTAAAACCTTAAATTGGGTTGAGTAGTTTGATCATCATAAACCATCCCACGGGCTATATGGGTTCAGTGTCTCCCCCTGCTCGGGCCCCAATGCATTTTACCCGCACGAATCGGAGATATCATAGAAGGCCAGGGAGTCCTTTTACCCTATGCCAACCATGATACAAATATATATATATATATATATATATATATATATATGTATGTATTGGAAACTATATATAGTGTGTGTGATATAAGCATATGGTCATCAGGACCAACCCTTATGTTGGGAAACATAAGTTTCCAATATCAATCCTTCAGGACTCAGACCTTTACAGCTAGCTAACACAACCCCCATTAAGCCCTAATTAAAACATTTAACACATAACCCAACCATTACACCAAGGAGTTAATTATTTAGGCATCATTAAGTGGTATCGTCACACCGACTATAGCTTGCAAGCATATGTCATTAAGCCACTAATTTGGTGAATCCTTGTAACTAGACTCTATTATTAAAATCAACTTAGAAAATTTCTTGTTCCCCGCAAGGATTTCAAGATCATTACTATGCACTTGGGGGAATCCTTGTACCCCACAAGGTTTTCAAAGCCATCCTTAACCATTTTCTTATTTATGTAATGCATTAGTTTTTAAAGAAATAAGTCAAATAAATTGATAAATCACATTCCAAAATCAATTATGCAAGTGGGTTGGGGTTCTTAGCAAGTTCAATACCAAAATCCAATTATTTGGGGAATCCTTAAACCCTTAATTACATTGTTTACAAATTTGGGGAATCCTTTTACCCCTAAATCCATTCACCATTCCCATGCATAATTCAATGAATAATAAATCAATAATAATCATGGAAAGAACATTCAAATAATTTATATCCAAAACCCTCAATCATTCAAAACCCAATATCAAAACCATGTGAATAATAAGTCAATTTCATGCCATTGAGAAAATACCAGTGTACGGAGAGATACATGCCTTAATCACCAAGATAAAACTACTCTTAGAGAACTAGATGACCACTTCTATTGAAACCCTAACTTTGTCTTGAATGGGGAATTTTTGAGAGTAAAGAAAGTGTTTGATATTTTAAAGTATTGAAAATAACTCCTCTTTGGTGCTTTATGGACGTGGAGTCTAAGTAAGGAAGGAGGGAAATTACCAAGATGCCCTTACTAAAAGATGAGAATTTCCTACCTAGTCGTTACGGGTCACCCTACAACTCGTAACGGCTGGCTACAGGTTTTTACCTTGACTTGTCAAGTGACTCTACGACTCGTATGGTCTGAGTTGTAGCCTAGACAAAAGCACTTGGGGTATACATTGGTCACCCTATGATTTGTACACCACGACTCGTAATGAGTCTTTATGAGTCGTAATCCTTAGTCATAGTCACAACAGAAACATCCAGCTAGAACACTGATATGACTATGATTGGGTCTTTAAGACCCATAATGACACCCTACGGCTCGTACGGAGAGTCATAGTCAGGGTAGTGAGTTCAAAGACCCAGAAATTTATTTATAGATTATTATTATTATTATTGTTGTTATTGTTGTTGTTGTTGTTATTGTTGTTATTATTATTATTATGATTATGATATAGTTAGAGTTTATTTAGGACTGTTTAATCATGGGTTCCTAGTTTTAAGTTAATGAAAATTCTTTTTGTTTTTTTTAAAAAGCCTAATATTTAAAATTAAATTTTTAAAATTTTTTAATTCAAATCTCTTATTGCAATATTATAAACCTTCTTTTTCCCTTTTTAAAAAGACAAATCACCTTTTTAAAATTATTATTATTATTATTATTATTATTATTGCAGAAAAGGGCCTAAAATGCCTTTCAACTATGTAAAATCGTGCAAAAATGTCCTCCATCTATCTATTGGGCTTAAAATGCCCTTTTCGTCTACCTATTGGGCCTAAAATGCCCTTCCTATTTTTTCCTTTTATTTAGGCAAATTACATGGAAAGATTATCCTTAAAACTTAATTACATAAATAATAGTACTTTTTCAATATTACAAAAATAAAAGTTTTTTTTTTTACATATATAGTCATTTAAAAAAATCACAAAAGATAATTATAATTCCTAATTTAATACTATAACTAATGATAAATTCACCTTAATTTAAGAGATATATTTTCAATTTTCAAATTAAAAGTGAAAAAGATAATCCCTACTTTCAAATCTTTCTCTCTCTTTATTCAAAATTCAAATATTTTTAAATAAACTAAGTATTCCATTATTTGCTCGTGTATGTTTTGTTTTATTTTCATGTATGTTAATCATCTAGTATTATTTCATTATCATGTATTTTTAATTCTAATGTAATGGATTAACCATAATTTTTTATGGATAAATATTTATGGAATAAAGATCATTATGTTGGGGGCACAGATATACCATGTATTTTTGTTGTATAAATATAATTTATGTCAAAGTCAAATTACTATTATTATATTTTGCAAAAATGGCCAAAATTCCCCCCAACCTTTACCCCGAATCTCAACTACACACTTATATTTTGCGGGGGTCCTATGACCCCCCCTGAACTATTTAAAAATGGAATATATACCCGTCTAAAAACTCATGCCCAGATCTGTACAAGTGAGTGAGCTGCACGCGCCTATCAGCTTATGCCACGTAATATTGTGATTTTTTATATAAAAAATTATTTTTATCCTACTTTTTTCTTATTGTTTAATCATTTTTATTATTTTTTAATTTTTATCCTACTTCAATCCATGGAATCAAAGCCATTTTTAATTTTTATTTTACTTCAATCCATGGAATCAAAACCATTGCCAGCCAAACCTATAATTAAAGATGTTCAAGACACTACACTATCATCATCCAACTCATTAAAAAATTGCTTGCCTCTATCACATTCCCATATTTAGCATAAAGATCCAAAAAGGCATTTGTAGCATGTACTTCAATTCACTCTTACATGAAGATTCAGAAGAAGATGATGACTTCATCTACCTTCAGTTAACCCTCAATAAAATTTCACCCAAACAACTCACTATTCCTCATAAAATCACCCTCTCCCATTTGCTTCGATAATTCTTTAACATTTGTCTCATCATTGTTGATAAATTCAAAAGATGCCACAACTCAAAATTTATTCTTGATGCTAAAACAAAAAATTTCAACAAACCCCACAACTCAAAATTCAATCCTGATGCTAAAACAGACAAAATCAAGAAACCCACAACTCAAAAATCAATCTTAATGTTGAAACAGTGCAAAAAAAAAAAAAACTTAATTAATATGAATATTGATTTTGAGATACAATATTGATTTCATGGTTTCAAATCGTTTCACTCAATCCGAAATCCTCATGAGACACAAATTTTTGAACTAATTTTCACTTTTCATCAGAAATTACTTTAAGGACCACTTTAATCTTTTCAAATTTCAGAGAATTATGAGATGAATATGTGTGTAATTATTTATGGGGTTGGTGGATATCACTGGTACGTTAATTTTGGAACTAATTCGATGGCCGGAAAAGCTTCACCGGCTGTAAAGTCATTCCGATGGAAACACTTGGGATTATTTATCCTTCTTCACAAAAAGAAAAAATTAGTGGGTCTAAAAATGATAGTTAAAAATTAATGGTGAGAAAAGTATTGAATTTGTGGTATAAATGAAAATTGAGATAAAAAAATGAAGATGGAGATGTGAAAGAGGAAAAGGAAGAAAAGATGGTGAAAGAATATGAAAATGGAGAGAAGGAGAGGATAAGAAATAAAGCAAATTAAGAAAAAATGAAAAATGCATATATATATATATATATATAAAAGAAATGTGAAAATAAAATTTTTATTTTTATTTTCGGTGCTCACTCTCTCAAGGAGAGTGAGATACACTCGCTATGCCACATAAGCATTTAGGGAGGTAATAATATCATTTTTAAGTAGTTCAGGGGGGTCATAGTATGACCCCCGCAAAGTATAAGTGTGTAGTTGGAATTTGGGGTAAAGGTTGGGGGATTTTTTGGCCATTTTCTCTTATATTTTTAATATAATATATGGGATAAATATTCATGGTATATCTCACTATGTTGGAAGTACTTTTCTTGTTAAAAAATTATTTATTAAATATAATATATATTTTCAGTATTACATGGTATAAACTTTTTATATCTAAAATATACAATGTATGTTTATGGTATAAATATAATTTATATGGTATAAATATGCCATATATTTTTATGGAGGAATTGTGAAAGTAGGCAATAAAAATTTAAAAAAAAAAAACATAAAATTTTGATTTATTATATAAAAAATGAATGAACAAAGGCTTCCATAAAAATAGGTAATAAATAAGAAATACAAAAATTTAATATATAATTATTCTTCTATATATTAGAATCTGTTATAAAAGTAAATATTTTATATGTTATATCTGACAACCAACTAATACGGCTATGTATATGTAATAATTTTTTAAAAATGACTATTTATATTGTATTTCTTTTTATTTATCAGGTTAATTTAGAATGATGAAAATTGATATTGTGCACTATTTATTTGATTAATAGTAATAAAAATAATAGAAATTTTATGTAGTTTAATAAAGATAAGTTGTGGAATTATAAAAAAAATAAAAATAAAAGGGCAACCCTGATAGGTAAACGAAAAGGGCATTTTAAGCCCAATTGGTAGACGGAAAGGGCATTTTAGACCCAATAGGTAGATGGAGGGCATTTTCGCACCATTTTACATCGTTGAAGGGTATTTTAGGCCCTTTTTCCATTATTATTATTATTATTATTATTATTATTATTATTATTATTATACTACATATGTACAACTTCTATTATTTATTTATTTATTTATTTATTATTATTATTACTATTATTATTATTATTATTATTATTATTATTATTTTGCTACTGCTACTATATTTTTTTAGACTAAAAGTATTACTACTACGTGTGTGTTACTTCTACTACTACTATTATTAATTGTTGATGTTATTATCATTATTATTTATTTTTATATAATATTTAAATATATTTTAGAACAATAAAAAATATTAATTTATGAAAAGTAAGAGTTCATTTAAAACTCTTTAATGTTAGGTTTCTAGTTTCAAGCTAATGATAATCTTTATTTTAAAAAGATAAAGGGTAATATATTTTAAAATTTAAATATTTTTAATCTTTTAATTCAAAACTTTTATTACAATACCACTAAATTTTTTTCTAAATTTGTCACATGACCTCTCAATAGCTTACCACTTGTCTTTTTCTGATGCTTTTAGTTTTGTTTATATACATATACTAGTATAGGTACCCGCACAATGTGCGGAATTTTTTTTATGATTTTTCGTTAAAATATATTAACTTATTCATATAAAGCTAATCAATTTTTATTGTATAAAATTAACATAGCTCAAAGTCAATGAAATATTAAAATTAATCGTTAATAGTGAAATTATAACTGATATTTAATAACAAATTACAATTATAATTGTTTTACATGTTTTGATATAAAAAAGAACAATATCTATTGACTAATTTTAAAAAAAATAATAAATTATAAATATTAAATAATTATTAAGTTTGTTGTTGGACTTTTAACTTTATATTTTTAATCAATTAAAAGTTGTAATTACATTCTTTACCTTCTATTCATTTTTTTAATCTAGTAATTCAACTTCATCTACTAACTGTACTTTTAAAAAAAATGTTATCTTTGAATTTCATTTTAAACACTAAAAGTACTTCACTTTGTCAATTACAAAAATTTTAATTCTAAATTTTAAATTTTACGACTTCAATTCATTCCGACTTTGTTTTATTATTGTAATTTTATTTTTTGTTTGATTCCATCATTAATATCTTTAAGTATTTTATTTATACTTATTATTATATCTTCTATTTAATTCAATTAAAAGCTTTTATGCTACTCTCAAAATCACCTATCCTACCAAATCTCACATCCATCCTTTACCTCTATCACACCACCTACTCCCAAATTTTATTTGATTCTTAACTTTTAAAATTTTTGTAAATTTTTTTTCTCACCCCACCCCCAACCTCCCTCCCTCAACAAAAAAATTAATTTTTATTTTATTTTTATAAGAATTTTTTCTTTACACTATCCACCCCTAATTCCTACTATCCACCTCGATTTCCTACCCAGCACCTCCCCCAACCCCATTTCCCTGAATTTTTTATTGTTATATTTGAGAATCTTTTTTAAAAAAAATCTTATCCCCCCCCCTACCTTAACCCCCCAAAAAAATAATAGTTTTTTTTTCGTCTGCACCCCAAACGTTACCTACATCTACCACTTCGTCTACCCTCTCCCCCTCAAAGCCTAGCCCCTACCCGCACCCTACCCATCCCACCCCATTTCGACCACTACAATTCTCTACCCTCATCCTCCCTCATCACAATGATCACTATATCTTTACTCATTTATGTTGTTTCTTAATAATACTTCAACCGTATTAAATCATATTACTTTAAAAGAAAAGGTCCAATTATTCATTTAATATGTATGAGGCATATCTATACATCATATATAGAAACTTTAAATTTTTTAGATACGTCTATAACAAAAGATAAATATAATACTAATAGTAAACAACAATAACGTAATAGCAACAACAAAAAAAATTAAACTTTTAACATAAATTTTCATGATATGTTCCAAATACATGGCATGTTCCTCACTTTTTTGGATTCACTAAATTTCACCAGATTTCAAATAACAAATCTTATTAGGTAATTTCAATTGCAACATTTCATTGAATATCTTGCCTTCATGTATATTTTCGAACTAATGTCGTACCGTCATTTATGATCTTCAAATTCTGCAATTTGACCAATTGAACATGGTACTTTCCTGAACAACATAACCAAATTTATATAATAATAATTAACAATTTTTTATGCAATTGCTTAATGAAGTCAGCATATTGGCACAATTTTTCAAACTTTTTTTTGCGTATAATATAATGCATCTTTAGTTACTAAAAATAATAATTTGAAGCATATAAAAAGGTTATTCACCTATTGCTATAACATATTAACATTATTTTTTCAATGTACTTCATGTCAAGCCATTTGAATTATCAGGGAGAAAATTAATCAACACAACAACAATTAAGAAAACAAATATTCAATTTCATTAAACTAATCAATAAGATATCTTTGAACCTCAAATTACAAATAAATAAAATTGTGGGCATTAAAAATATGAATAAATTGAACTATAAAATAAAAAAAAATAAAAAAAGGAGTAAAAGCTATTTGTTAATAGTAGAGAGAGAGAGAGAGAGAGAGAGGAATATATCCCCATTATATTGCTAGTTGACATATTGAAACTGTAATTTCAAAATTTTAAAATAAGAAATTGTATCGATTACAATATCTGATAGGATAAGCTTAAGAGGGTTGTAAAAGAATTTCAAATAAACTATACCACATATTTCTATTTCTTATTTAGAGAGTTATTATCTATAGTTCTAGTTATCTCTATATATTTCAAAGTTTTTTTTTTTTTATACCTTTTAAATTTAAATTGAAAAGTTTAAAAAGTTACTAAATAAAATTTGCATAGTATTTTTAAATTCAATTTTGGATATGATCTTTATCTTTTCTTCAATACAAACATTTATATGTTTCATTTTAAATTCAAATTTTAAACTTAAATTTTACTTACCAATTCAATATTTGTGTTATAATTCAAAATAATATCTCCAACATATAATCTCTACCATTTATCTTCATATAAATTCAAAGCACCATTTATGAAGGGACAAAATAAAAAGGCTAAATCATTTATTTAAGAATGAAGGAAGTATTATTATTATTATCATCATCATCATCATCATCATCATCATCATCATCATTATCATCATCATCATCATCATCATTATTATTATTATTATTAATAATAATACTACTACAACTATTATTATTATTGTTGTTGTTGTTATATATAGTTTAGTATTCAAATATATATATATATATATATTATTATTATTATTATTATTATTATTATTTTACTACACTATTACTTACACTACGCTTGTACTACTATTCTTCTACTACTACTATTGCTACTGCTGCTGCTACTACTGCTATTATTATTATTATTATTATTATTATTATTATTATAATATAGTTAAGTATTAAAATATATATATTATTTTATTACACTATTACTTTCACCACATGTGTACTACTATTCTTCTTCTTCTACTATTACTACTACTACTACTACTACTATTATTATTATTATTATTATTATTATGAAATAATTAAGTTTATTACAATTCGGTCTACCTTATAGTTCTATATGTTGGTTAAAAATTAATAGCTAAAATAATTTTATTTGGTCCCTTTTTGAAAGCATATCAGCATGTGTATGTTGAATTATTTTAAAAATATTTAAAGACTTCACATATTGTTGCAAATTTGAGGTAGTTCAAAAACAGTTGAGAAAGTGAAAATGTGAATAGAAATTTCATTTTTTCTTTTTGGTACTTGAATTACGTTCAAATTGATGAACCTGGGAAACCTATTTTTGTTGACATTTTCATTCGAATACTCTTCTCTCTTTGAAATTTCAATTGCTAGAAAACAGGCATTGTAGAGAGTTCTTGAAAATAATTATTTGCCATTTTTAGCTATGAATTATTATCTGTTACTTAACATTTACAAATTTTTCTTTGAAATTTTTCAATGTCTGAATAATTTTGGAGTAATTAGTTTGTTATTCTAGACAATCGAAGAGGCATCTAAAGCTATTGCATGGTATAATAGAATGCGACAATGGAGATATTATTTTTTTCCCTTGAAATAACTATGGGAATAGAAAAGACACAGAAAGACAACAATAATCTTTGTGAGTCTCAAATTTCATCAGCTTCTTCCTTTGTTGAACATTTTTGAGCTTGCTACATTTCTCTATCTTGCTGTTTATCTTAGATCTTTGTCTTGATGATTGTTTACGAAACTTTCTTTGTAAACTTTCTTTGTTTGTACTAGGCATTTTTTGGTGGGGTTGCTTCTTTTACTGAAAGTTCTACGGACATCTTAATTATTTTTTAATTTTCTCAAAAATGATGTATAAACGTGGCGAATTCTTAAGCAAATCATAAAAGAAAAAAGAAGTGATCAGCAGCAATCGATGTTGCTTGGACTCTTCAAAAATATCACTAGGTGCGTGTCGAATTCTCTAAAAGTAGTGTATTGTTGAACAATTTAAAATGGCTGAGGCACCAAAAGTGAAGGGTCCGTACAACTTGGGCAACAACTAGAATTATCTTAGTAGATTATTAAACGTCATATATTTTTTAAATTTCAAGGCATGGGTTATCTCTAAATTTGGAAAAGTTTAAAGGTTCACCGACACTGACCAAAGTGCTGCATAAGAAGGTGCATTTCTATATTATTTGTGTTCTATGGTAACAAAACCTTCTCCTCTCAAGTTTACAGGTTAGATTCATGTTTCCTATAAATAAAAGAGACTCAATTGTAGGTGGTTTACATGCTCTGTGCTGACATTTACTAAGAAGCAGTTCTTTCCTCTTTCAGACATACCTAATGGTTGTGTCTTGAGAGTCCTCGCTAATTTGTTAAATCATTACTATCCGAATAAATATTTTTTTTTCATTTGGATAATTCTAATTGAAATGAAGCACCAATGTCGGTAGAAATAAAACTTAAATCTAAAATTTTTGACACTTTGTAGTGTACATATGATAAGGATAACCACATGTTTTTGATATGAGCACCACCGAGAATTATCTTCACAGATTATTAAACATCATATATTTTTTAATTTACAAGTACGATTCCGCTCTAGAATTGAAAAGTTTAGAGATTTATAAATCCTGACATGAATGCTGCAATAGTAGAAATTTCTCCCCTTAGCTGACAGGTTAGCTTCATGTTTCCTATTAATAAAAAAGACTCAATCGAATGTGGTAGATAGACTACAAGTTTTATATTGATATTTAGTAAAGAACAATTCTCTCTTTTTTCAGACATAAACATAAATGATAGTTCTCTCAAGGTTACTATCCGAGTAAATATTTTGTCACGTGAATAATTCTAATTGAAATGAAGCAACAATGCTAGTAGTAACCAAACTTAAATCTAAAGCTTCTGATACACTATGTAGTATACATATGATAAAGATAACTGTGTGTTATTGTATGAACGACAACTACAATTAGCTTTGTCAATTATTAAACATCTTTCAAGATATAATAGTGATTTTGGAACAAATATTTGATCAAGTATTTCCAATCTGCAGACACGTCAAAAGTAATTGATAACTAGAGTCTGCTTTAGAGCTTAAGATGTATTACACTGCCAGGAACGTTGGAGGACCACTACTCTGAGTGCAGCACATGAAAAAGCACTAAAATCATTTATTAATAAGAGTTATTATTTTACTTTCCTGCTATAATATTTTTAGGTTGATAGCATATAGGGATGGATCTATTTACATGTCCTTACTTCTTAAGTTTTACATTATGTAATGACCCTCTAGGTCATTTTCTGTATTTTTGCACATTTATACCATTTAGAGCTTTCCTATAGCTGCCCCAAGTCATTTATGATTTGTTGGAATTGACAGTTCGGTTATTGGGCTGATCATTTGTTTTTCAGAGCCACTTCTCAGTTTTGAAACATTCGCTACTTCAAATTGGCTGTTGGACAAAAAAATTTAGTTAAATGACCTCATATGCCAATTTTGAATATTCCAATAGTTTCAGAACAACGATTTTAGGCTAGTTTGACCCTTAATTCGGGTCCTGAGGCTCCCAGATATATTTTGGGCTATTGACCGAAAGTTAAGAAAAATGACAAGTGGGTGTGGGACCTACTTTTCATCGAAACGATCTTAGATGGAAATTCTTACTGCACCATTGAGTCTGAAATGTCGAACTTGATAGGTTAGCATAGTTCATTTGCATATACAAGATTTTAGATGAATTCCGAGAGGTTGGCGGAGACTTGGAAAATTCCAAAGTCTCAACTAGTGTTGGTGCATCGCTTAAGCATACTATGCATCACTTAAGTGAATGTCTCTTAAGCGGCATGTCAGTCGCTTAAGCGACCTGGCTAAGCCCAGCATGTAGAGCTTAAGCAATGTCTTTGGCGCTTAAGCGATAGTCACCTAAGCGGCCAAAGGTTGCTTAAGCGATAGTTGGCATTAGTTACCAATATCACGTAAGCGACACTAGTTCTCTTAGTGATGTTCTCTTAAGCGAACTGGTGTCCGCTGGCCTGGGAAGGGTATAAATACCCCCACTTAGCCCGAGTTTTACTAGTTTTCACCCATTCTTTAGTATTGTGAACTCTAAAAGCAAGAAAACTTGAATCAATTGTGGGTGATTGTAGAGCTTTTGTATAATTAATTTATGCATTTTTCTTTAAATTTGTGGTAAGCTTTCATTAATTTCATGTTTAACTGTTTCATCTTTTTCTAAAATTCCTAGAATCTTGGTGGCTTGATTGTAGCACCATTAGATCCCGAAATTCACCAATTTTTTAGGGTATATGTTCCTTGAGCATAAAGGGACATTGTGTTGGTTATCAAAAGTGTGATTCTGCCAATGAGCCCCACATGGGATTTTTACATAATTTTAGACCCGAAGCACAATAGTGCAATATGAGTATCATTGTCTTTATTTTGATGAGTAGTTGTGATTTTGATAGTGTGGCACCTTGTGGAAGCTTCTCAAAAAGGAAAATCGGTGGTTTAACAGATTTTTTAGGCTTTTATTCAGCATCCAGGTAGGCTAGATTTATCCTCTTTATAGATTAAGCTATTTCGTAGTATGATTATGATAATATGCTAGATATGGAATGGGATTTAGGTGTTGGAGGTATGATTAAAAATATTTAGGTTAGTTGGTTTGTTTAGGCTATCTTGAAATCTTTATTTAATCGTAATTGACTTAGTTGGTCATGTTTTAGAGAGAATTGCTATCTTGGGGATAATTATTGCTTGTTTAACATCTAGAAATGAGTTTAGACACCTTACCTGAATCCAGGGTAGAATTTGCCTAAAAATAAACTTAAAGGATTAGAAGTGGGCTCCTTCGACCCACCTTAGGTCAAAACTTATGTTAGCTTTTGTAGACTTATTTATGCATGATATACACTAATTAATGCTTATTTGGGACTTTGAAGAGATTATATGCTTATTGATTATTCTAGTTCGGTAGTTGAGAGTTAGTGCTAATTACGGAAAGTTTCAGTAGATAATTGTCGTGATTTAATAATATGACTTATGATTAAGGTTTATTTACATGGTCTATTGGTATAGTCTAATGCTATATGAGTTCTAGTTAGAGTCTGGCAATTGATAATGATAATGATATATGAGTTTCAGTTCAAGTCTGGCATATGATGATGATGTTGATAATATGAGTTTCAGTTCAAGTCCTGTGAATGATAGTAATGATGATAATGTTTTGGTCCATGTCCGGCATTTTGGGAGTTATTTATGAAATGATATTGTTCTGATGGATTATTAGTTATGACATGGTAGCTGGTAATGTATAGTTATTGGGGTTATTTACCTTTCTTGATTGTATCCTTCAGGCTTATGGGGACCTGTGTTGGATTATTTACTTTTATGCACTTATTGGCTTATGGGGACAATCTTGTATTTATAGTTGTGTGATCTTTGCATTACTATTTTGTATTTGTTATTCATGTACAATAGTGCTGGAGCTTATTTCCAGATTTGCCTTTTTATCTTGACTTAGTTTATTTTATCTTGTGTCTTATCGTACTTATATCATGATTTAGCTTAGTTGGCTAATGATGCTTACTGAGTACCCATGGTTTTGGTACTCATACTACACTTTTGTACTTTTTAGGTATAGATCAGAGTACTAAAATCCATCGCTGATTCGACAATCCTACTGAGTTGATTTTGCAGATAGGGCAAGCTCTTGAAGTCGGAGTTGGCCTTTTTCCTTCTATTTATTCATGTCTAGTCTTTCATTTTTTTAGATAGATTGTATCTGATTATTCAGTACTTATAGTTCAGTTATAGTAGCTCTTGTACTAGCATTACTAAGTCTTGGGATGGTTGTTGCTCCTTTATCTATTATATTAGACGGTTATGACTGCTTTATTGCTGTTTAATTCTTTAAATGTTGATTTCTATCTTTTAGGCCATTTTTTACCAAGTTAGCTCATTCATTATAGCTCTAGGCTACGTTTTGGCTTACCAATAGATGGTATAAAGTAGGTTCCATCATGATTCATAAATCGAGTCATGACAAATTGGTCTCAGAGCCTAGGTTTCACTGGTACTGCTGGTACAAGAGCTAGTGTCTAGTAGAGTCCCGGAGATCGGGAAGATGACATCTAGTTCTTATCTTCGAGAGGATATAGGAAATTCTTAAGAGGTTCTTCAATTTTTTCACTCATTTAGTGCTAAGAGTCTGAGTTGGTTTCTAAGGCATTCATTTGGTTTCACTCCTTCGAATATGGCTAGGACACGTGCTACAGCTATAGGAGACGACAGTCTCGAGACTGAGCCTAGGGATTCTATCACTATTGGTGGATGACCTAGAGGTCATGGACAACCTAGGGATGTGTCCCCAACTAAGGTCCAGGGTAGAGGGCCTTCACCAGACCCTATCCATGCTCCCAAGCCAGATATTCTTCTACCCCAGCCAGTGGTGGTCCAGGAACCAGCCCAGTCTCCACTGAGGTTTATTTTCTTCTCAATATTCACGATGCTTTAGTTCAGCTTTTGGGATTGGTCGGTGATGCACCATTTGATGGTGCATATTCTATAAATCAAATTGGTATTGATACAGGGGCGCAACCTATATCTGTAGCTCTAAGAGTTGAGGTCCCTCCTGTGCTGGTAGTTGTACAGCCGGTAGTTGCTCAGCTAGTGGTTGCCCAGACTGCTATGTCTATTGAGGAGTAGAAGATATTAGTTGCGTACTTGAGATTGGCTTCGCCTAGGTTTTATAGTGCATTGGGTGAGGAGGTGTATGAGTTCTTGATTGCTTGTGAGGATAGGCTCTGTATTTTGGGCCTAGTTAAGATGCCTGGTGTGGATTATACTACTTTTTAGTTGGACTCGGCAGCTCGACATTGGTGTAGTAGTTATGTTGATTACAGGTCAGGTGGATCTTCCCCATTGACATGGACTCAGTTCTTCAAGATTTTCATGGAGAAGTACATGCCTCACAGTATTAGGGATCGTTTTATAGATCAGTTCTCAAGATTGAAGTAGGGCTCCATGACTGTTGTGGAGTATGAAGCTCAATTTCATGAGTTGGCTAGGAATGTTATTTCTATTCTGACTACTGAGTATGAGAGAATTTATCGCTTTGTTCGGGGATTGAGACTTCCTCTTTGTATATCTACATAGAGTTTGGTTGCTGGGGGTAGGTTTTTTGCGAAGGTTTCTCATCATGATCAAGTTATGGAGGAGATGCATCGCAAGACTCAAGGGGGTAGTGATAAGAGGTTGCGTTATCAGGGTAGTTTTCGTGGGATCCATAGTGACTCATGGTTCAGAGGCAGTGGTTCTCAGGGTAGGTACCCTCCACGTTAGCTATATCAGCATCAGGGTAAGTCTAGTAGGTCTATTCAAGCCACTCTTCTGATAATTGAAGGAGGCCAGTGTCACGATCCAAACCAGGGTCTAGCCATGATGGGTATCTCAAGTCCAACATGGACCAGAGACCACCTCCAGTACCCAAGAAGCCAACCACCATACACCCCTAAATAAATTTCGAGCATATAACAAGATAAGAAAATTCAATCTTAAGGACATTAAAATAGTCTAGAACCAAAACCAACCAAACCAAATTATACCAAACCATCCTAAATAGACAGTAGTTCAAAGAAAGCCTCTACCAAATGAGTACCAAGAAAATGTCAGGACATGTCCCTGATAATGACAATCACAATCACAATGGAAAAGTTAATATGAACTCTTAACTTCTAAATTATGGAAAGAAACTGATGAAATGACTAAATCTTCTAAAGGAATAGAAGCTTACCACTTGACCACCAAAGATCAACGAACTGAGATGATCCAACTAACTGCACAGGAAAAGTAGAAGTTCCTCCGGTGCCTACATCGCGTGAGGATGCAGTCCGAAAACGGTTAGTAGGGTGAACACTAGCATATACTCAGGGATAAAGATAAAGCAATGCCATCAATTCAAAACCAATTTAAACCAATGCATATAACCATACGATATTTTATATATATATATATATATATCATGCTGGGATAGGGAGATCTCTAGTTCAAGTACAGGATGGCCCAGCTGCGCCAGGGAAAAGAATAGAAGAAACATCTAACTATTTCATGCATGCTCCACTTGGCTTGGGGGTATATAGCTCAGTTGGTAGAGCTCCGCTTTTGTAATTGGGTCATTGCAATTACGGGATAAAGATAAAGTAATGTCATGAATTCAAAACCAATTAAAACTAATGCACATAACCATATGCAATTCAAAACCAATATATATATATATATTATGTTGGGATAGGGGAAAAGTTTAATCATGAAGTAAAACTTTTATCCTGGACTATGTAGCTTAACCATCATAATAGGAACCCCAGGCTATATGGTTCAGCTCCCCCTGCTGAAAGGGCCACGGTTCATGTTAGTTGCACGTACCAGAGAAAATTTGAGGGAAAGCTAAGCCATCTAGGCAATTAGTCATCCCAAAATATATCAACTGTGACTCATGCACACAGGTCATCAAGACCAAACCTCATGTCAGCAAACATGAGTTTCCAGTATAAGTTATCCAAGACCCACACCTTCACGACATCGCTACATAATCCCCATTAAGCTTAATTTAAAATAAGTTGCACATAATCCCAATTATTGATCAATGAACCAACCGTTAAGCATACACGGGTATCTTCATACCCTTCACTTGCAAGTTTAATTCCATGCCAAAACAATCATGTTTAACCTCGGGGAACGCCACACCCCCATTTAATTCATAAAATCAATTTGGAGGAATACCTCAACCTCCTTTAATTCATTAAAGCCATGCTTTGTGAAAACATAGTTCCATAGGTTCAATTCAACATCATAATGCCATCATTTTAATTCCCGCATTTCTCATAATTAAAACCAGTTTCACCATACAGGGTTGGGGTCATAACCACTTCAAGAATCATAAGTTAAATCACAATTTCCAAGTTTATACGCCATACCCATGCACCAACATGTTAAAAACCATATTTAAAGCATGAATAATCATAATTAAACCATGGGAAAACATCATTCAACTACAAGCATTCAAACCCCCAACCCTTGTTTCAAAACTATAACAATACCATAAAAGTTATACCTTAAAACATGTGCTTTTAAAAAAAATAGTGAGGGAAGAGTAACATTCCTTAACACCAAGAAGCACGGAGAGAAATCACCCTTGAAAGGCCCAATTGATTAGCTTGATGAAAACCATAAATATTCTTGACCTTGAGGACTTGAGAGTGATCTGAGAGGTTATTTGATGTGTTTATAATAGCTAATGATGCCCTAAATAAGTTATCAGACGTGGGTTTTAAGTTGGGCAAGAAGGAAAATGTCTAGAATACCCTTATGACTCGTGACCACGAGTCATAACCAAGACAGTGACTAGGACCCCCATACATTGCCCACCTTAAGAATCCACCAACCCACTCGTAATAATATCTTACGACTCGTAAGGTCTAGTCATGAGCAACACAGAACCCAAATGAATTGAATACTGGACATCCTACGACTTTAAAATATCCTCACGGTTCATAGTGAGCCACTCGTTCTCAGAGCAGAACTTTGCTACTAAGTTTCTGATTTGGTTACGATCGGGGTCCTACGACCCATAACCACATCTTACGACTCTTCACCATGAGTCGTGACCAAGGTAGTCAGCCCAAAGCTCAAGAATTTTTCAAGGGCCAAAAATCCGGGGCATTACATTCTCCCCTACTCGGATCATTTGTCCTCGAATAATGGGTCAAGGCAACATAAGCACGATTGGACTTTCCTTTAACAAAGTTAGAAAACAAAGATATTAAGAATAACACATACCTTAGGCACGATTCTTCGAAACGGGGAAAAAGAACGGATACTTGGACTTCATGCCCTCTTCAGCTTCCCAAGTGGCCACTTCAACCTTGTGGTTCCTCCAAAGAACCTTTACCATAGACACATTCTTCATATACAACCAACAAACTTGCCAATCTAAGATTTCAATCGGGGACTTCCTCATAAGACAAGGAGTTTGAAATACCCAACCCCTCCAAAGGGACAACCGACGAAGAATCACCCACGCACCTTCTTAACATCGAGGCATGAAACACTAAATGAATGGATCTCAAACTTGAAGGCAACTCCAACTCATACGCAACACGACTAACCCTCTTCAAAATCAAGTACGTACCAATATAACGAGGACTGAACTTTCCCTTCTTACCAAACCGTATCACACCCTTCATGGGAGATACCTTTAAGAACACCCCGATCACCAACCTCAAACTCTAACTCCCTACACCTCACATCTGCATAGGATTTTTGGTGGTCTTAAGCCTATTCCGAATCACCTTCACTCTCTCCATGGCCTGGTAAACTAAGTCAGGACCAATTAACTCATTTTTACCAACTTCATACCACCCAATAGGAGAACAACACCTCCTACCATAAAACACCTCAAAAGGAGTCATACCAATGCTAGAGTGATGACTATTATTATACACAAACTCTATGAGAGACAAATGATCAACCCAAATACCACCATAGTCAATCACACACGCTTAAAGTATATCTTCTAATACCGGAACCGTCTTTTTTGTTTTACAGTTTTAAGGCACATCTTAATTCCCAAACCACTCTAAAATGATCGTCAATAGTGAGATGAGAACTGAGTACCATGATCCTAAATGATATAAATTCGAGCACCATGCAACTTCATGATCTCCCCAAGAAACAACTTGGCATAATCCTCAGCCGAATAATCAATCCTCGCTGGCAAGAACTGAGCAGACTTAGTCATCCTATCAACGATGATCCAAATCGAATCAAACTGATTCTGAGATCGAGAAAGGCAGGTAATGAAGTCTATATTGATTATCTCCCATTTCCATACAGGAAACTCAATCTCCTGAAACAACCCACTAGGCCTCAAGTGCTCAACCTTCACTTGTTGACACACCATGCACTTAGCCACAAAACTGGCCATATTCTGCTTCATATTATTCCACTAATAAATCTCCTTAAAATCATGATATATCTTCATCGAACCAGGATTAATAGTATAACGTGACCCATGAGCCTCATCTAAGATCTTTTCTTGCAATTCATCTACGTCGGGAACACATAGTTTGCCTTGGTACCTCAAGATACCATCGCCACCAATCATAAAAGTTACAACCTTCTGTTGACCCTTAATCTTCATCAAGATAGGATCCAATACCTGCTTCTCCTTTATCTCAGCAGCAAGAGATGACATCTCCACCTCATGCACAAACACACCACCATCCTCAGAGTCCAAGAGACAAACTCCAAGGTTAGCCAAATGGTGAATATCCTTCACTAATTCTCGCTTATCCCTATCCATATAAGCTAGACTTCCTATGGAAAACCTGCTACGAGAATCAGCAACTACGCCAGCTTTACCTGGGTGGCAATGGCAACTCAGTTCGTAGTCCTTCAGCAACTCAAGACACCTCCTTTCTCTGAGATTAAGCTCTTTCTGCGTAAATACATTGCAGGCTCTTATGATCAGAAAAGATATCCACATGAACTCCATAGAGATAGTGATGCCAGATCTTCAATGCGAACACCATAGCTAACAACTCCAAATCATGTGTCTAGGCATTTTAACCCTACCATGCTGCATCAACGTACAACTAAGTCCCATATGGGACATATTGCAATAGACCATAAATCCATCATTACCCTCGGGCAGGTCCAAAACTGGAGCTAAAGTCAACTCATCTTTCAGCTTCTCAAAACTTTCTTCACAAGCCTCAGACCGTACGAATTTCACCTTTTTCTGGGTCAACTTAGTAAACGAGCAACTATAGCCGAGAAACTCTCCACAAATCTCCTATAGTAATCGGCCAAACCCAAGAAGCTTTGAATATCAGTTGGAGTCATAGATCTAGGCCACTTTTTAACCACTTTCATTTTCTACGGATCAACCATAATCCCTTCACTAAAAATGACATGTCCCAGAAAAGTAACAGCTTTCAACCAGAATTCACATTTAGAAAATTTGGCATGCAACTATTGATCTTTCAGGGTCTGCCATGCGATGTGGAGTGATCGGCATGATTCGCCTCACTCTTAAAGTACACCAGAATATCTTTTATGAATACAATGACAAACAGATCCAGGAACTGGCGGAAGACCCTATTCATCAGGTCCATGAATAATGCTGGGGCATTGGCTAACCCAAAAGACATGACCAAGAACTCATAATGACCATACCAGGTTCTGAAGGCAGTCTTAGGGATATCAACTTTCCTAATATTTAGATGATAACCCAACCTAAGATCAATCTTAGAGAAACATCTAGTACCCTGAAGCTGATCAAGCAAATTATTAATCTAAGGGAGAGGGTACTTACTCTTTATCGTCACCTTATTCAACTGACGGTAATCAATATATATCCACTGGGAATCATCCTTTTTACGTACGAAAAAAATTGGCACACCCCATAGAGACACACTAAGATGGATAAAACCCTTACTTAAGAGGTCTTTCAACTACACCTTAAGCTCTTTCAACTTAGTCGAAGTCTATCTATAAGGAGAGATAGAGATAGGGCGAGCATCCGAAATAAGATCAATCCCAAAATTAATTTCCATATTGGGAGGGATACCAGGAAGATCATCAGAAAAAACCTCAGTAAATTCATTAACCGTGGGAATGGACTCTAAAGAAAGACCCTCCAAGTTAGAATCTTTAACCCAGATAAATGATAAAGACACTCTTTTGAAATCTACTTTTGGGCTCTAAGATATGATATGAACCTTCCCATAGGCACCAAAGAATCTCATTCCCATTCAATGACTGGCTCATTAGGGAATCTAAACATGACCTTACGGGTTCGACAATTTAAAGAGGCGTAGCACGAATACAACCAATCCATACCTAAATGACATCAAAATCAATTATGTCTAACTCTATCAAATCTACCAGAGTTTCTCTACCACCAACAGATATAGTATATCCCATACAGACTCTACTAGCAACTACAGAGTCACCCACTAGGTAGATACAGAAAAAGGATCAGGAATACATTCAGGACCAAAACCAAAATGCACAACCATAAATGAGGTCACATAATAAAAAACGGACCTTAGATCAAGTCAACAGTACACATCATGGTAAAAGAGTTTTAACATACCAGTAACAACATCAGGAGATACCTCAGATTCCTGGCGAGAAGTAAGAACGTACAAGTGATTCTGGCCGAGACCGGTACCAGAAGTAGAAGCAACACCTTTTGATACAGAAGCTGATGAAGAAGCAATAGGAACCTTATTTCCCCCCGTAGCAATATCACCTGAAGGGAAATTCCTCTGAAAGTGGCCAAGACTGCATCTAAAACACTTATTCTTCCCATCATCATAAAAGCCACGATGCAATAGCCTATAGAATCTACAAGGGGATAGGATAGAGCCGACTGATCCCCACTAATCTGAGATTGGGCATCGTATGCCCTAGAACCATAGCCACTCTGAAAACAATGATCATTCGATGGCTTCGGATAAGGAGCACTAGCCGTAGAGTAGGAACTAGAACTCTCTCGCTTCTTTTTAGACCACTTTTCTCCATCTCTACCACTATGCTACTGGCCTCCACCCTGATCAGAAAATCTAAATTTCTTACTCTGCCTCTCTCTTATCTCTGTCTGTTTCTTCTTTTCTTTCTCAACCTGTTGCATGAACACAACCAATCTAGAGATGCCCATATCATTGTTCAATAAGGCAGCCTTACTCTCTAAAATCAAGTCATGGAACAGCCCAGGAACAAATTTCCATA
Organism: Capsicum annuum; assembly: GCF_002878395.1. Classification (NCBI taxonomy): domain Eukaryota; kingdom Viridiplantae; phylum Streptophyta; class Magnoliopsida; order Solanales; family Solanaceae; genus Capsicum; species Capsicum annuum. The sequence continues at coordinate 92,075,219 of NC_061117.1, read as the reverse complement.
TTCTAGCCCTCATGTTAGGAACGAACTTAGGGCATACCTGGACAACTAATGGAATTTCAAGTCATACTCCTTGACCGACATCCTGCGTTGCTTCATATTGATAAACTCCTCCGATTTTGCCTTTCTCAACTCCTAAAGAAAGAAGTGGTCCAGAAAGGCACTAGAGAAATCATCCCACAGTGCAGAGTTGGGACCATCTCCCCTAGACTACTCCCATTCCCCATACCATTAGTACGCTACTCCCTTCAATTGATAAGCAGGGAACTCCACACCCTCAATATCCAAAGCATGCATAATCCAGAAGATCTTCTCCATCTCATCAATAAAACCTTAAGGATTCTCCTCAACCTTAACACCAGTAAAAGTTGAAGGACTCAACCTCATAAATTGGTTAACCCTTGTGGCTTCAGAAGATGGAACACTGCGCTCAGACTAAAAAGTTACCAGCTAAGCCAACATATGAATAGACTAATAAAACTAAGCATTTGACACATTAGTCTGAGGAGATCGAGGAGGACTAAAGGGAATCGGTAGAACTCCAGGAGTGAAATTAGGAACTGGACCCCAAGACCAAGTCTGAATCCTATAAGCAGGGTGAGTCCCATCAGCGTTGTCCTCAAGTGGGACAGAGGAGTTTCCATGAGCTTCAGATCATTTGGGGGGCATGATTAGAAAAATGAGAAAATGGGAATTAGATGAATCCAAGACCTTAGACTCTACACCCTAAAATAAGACAACAAGAAAGGGAAACATTCCTAAATACCTCATAGCCTCTCCCTTATAAGTGTGGTGTGCTACATATTCATAAAAGAGACTCTACTCGACACGGCTTTGTGGACACCCAACTGACCATGACTCTAGATCCTTGATACCATTTTTTCATGATCCAAATTAGGGCCTGGACGTGAAGGGTATATCAAGCCCAATAAAAACTGGAGAACACACCCAATACCCAAGCATCTAACCACCATACACTCCATATCGGATGAATTTTAAACATATAACAAGATAAGAAAATTCAATCTTAAATGAATTGAACATTGGACATCCTACGACTTGAACCTACGACTCATAACATATCCTCAAGGCTTATCGTGATCCACTCGTATTCAGAATAGAAATTTGCCACTAAGTTTCTAATTTGGTTACGACCAGGGTCCTATGACCCATAACCATATCTCACGACTCATCACCATGAGTCGTGACCAAGGAAGTGAGACCAAACCTCAAGAATAATTTTAAGGGACAAAAATGCGAGACGTTACATTTAGTCTAGTTTCAGTGATCGTCCTAGCCAAGGTAGTGGTCTATTTTTTAGGGGTTCATCTTCTAGTTATTCTAGTCGTGGTGGTTATGCTAGGTCAGGCAGATCTTTCAGTTTCAGTACTGTGCCTAGGGTATATTATGGTTGTAGAGCTTTTGGTCATTTCTCAAGAGAGTGACCCAATCGCAGAGAGATGGTTCCTTCAGTTTAGAGTGTTCCACCGATTCGGGCAGTTCCGCCCTAGCTAGAGGTGGTATGCATAATTATAAGGGCAGTCCCCAAGATGCTCGTAGAGGTTCTCAGAAAGGTAGGACAGGAGATCAGTCAGGAGCCTAGCCAGGTGGTAGGCGTGGCCAGTTGTATGTAGTATCAGCTAGACCCAAGGCTGAGTCTTTGGATGTTGCTATCACAGGTACGATCTTGGTATACCATCAGTCGACTTTTGCTTTATTTGATCCCAGATACACTTACTCTTATGTATCTACTTATTATGGCCCATGGTTAGAGTTATCTTGGAATTAATTATCTATGCCAGTATGTGTATCTACTGTTGTGGGTGATTCTTTAATAGTGGATCGGGTTTTCAGATCATGTGTTTTGACTGTTCGAGAGCTTGATACTCATGTTGATCATATTATATTAGACATGGTGGATTTTGATGTGATTCTGGACATGGACTGGTTATCCCACTATCATGCGGTCCTGGATTAATTTAGCAAGACCGTTATCTTCATCATGTCCGGTGTAGGCACGTAATTTTTTTACCCTTCCCTAACTTTTACTATTTTTAGCATAAAAAAAATATTTTTTTCTAATGTTTTTTCATCCTTTTTTGTTCATTTTTAGTAGGTTTTATATGAAAAATGTGAAAAAAATTCTTTAAAAATAGAATTACATTTTACGATATTTTTATTTTTATTTTTATTTTTATATTTCATATAATAAGAAAATTTTCAAAAATATGTTTTTCTTGTAATATAGATTTTAGTAAATAAGATAATAATTTTAGTATTCTCTTAATTATATCTTATTTTAGGCTAATTATAAATTTTCTTAGTATAAAAATTAATTAGTCAATATTTTTATTATTAGTAATTTTCTTATCATTCAAATAAAACAAAGAAAATCTTATCCAAATCTACCCACACATCTTAAAACCACCCCCTCTAATCCTTTACCTACTAACCTAAATTATCCGTACGCACACCCTAAAACCACCCTACTTTCTTCACAGAAACTCCCTCTTAATACATTATATAACACAAACACACACAAGACACACTACTAGAAATTAGTATTTTTCCGACAGCTAATGTAGTCGAACAATAAGGTATTTTCGATAATCTTCCGACTGTTTCATGATAGTCAAAATATAGCTTATCAGAAAAATATTTTCGACTGCAGTAGTCGGGAACTTCCAACCACTTTAGTCGCAGATTGTAAATTATAGAATGACCAAATAAAAAATAAAATTTTGATTAGTGTATTCGAAATATTAATAAAATAATTAAAAATCATTATTTAATAATTATAAGTATTTTGATGACTGTAGTCAAAAAATTAATAAATAATTATTTAATAGTTATAAATATTCCGACTACTGTAGTCGGAATTTTAATAAATAAATATTTTAATAATAAAAAAATTTTAATTACTATGATCAGAAACTAATAAAATAATTATTTCGACTATTGTGGTCTGTACATTAAATTTTTCAATTTTTTTCCGATAGGTATGGTCAAAAATCTTAATTTTTTTTCAAAAAAGTTTTTCAACTATTGTAGTCGAAAATTTATTTGATTTTCCCAATAATGCTGCTCTTTCATAAGCTTACATTGTTCTCGTATTATAAACAACAACATACCTACTGTTATTTTTAACAGTGCGATCAAACACAACAAAAATTTAAAAATTCAACCACTTTGAAACATCCAAAACAAACTTCGAGTCAAATAGTTTAAACACCCCAAGAGATCTTTAAGTCTAAATAATGTCACAATCCAAAACAAACATCGAGTCAAATAGTTTAAACATCCCAAGAAAACTTTAGACTTCTAAAGGTCACAACCAAAAACAAGAACAACAACTACAATCTAATCATCATCAGGTTCACTCTCTTCCTCATCATCAAATACTTGAGGCATGTACTTCTTGACCAAGTCCTCAAATTTAGCTAACTTGGCAAACTTAGCATCATTAGCTGCACATATTGTGTCAACTCTACAATTTGCTTTCTTATCGCTTCCATTTCTTCCATAGTTTGCAAAGTAGAAGAGAAATTAGGAAACAACGATGGACTACTCTAGGATTGGGGAACCCCAGACCCATAGATTCTACCTTTCTTTGGACCACCTACCACAGATGTCTATATATTAGTAATATCTGCAGGTGATAGTTAAACCATGATACCATCCTCTGAAGTAGGTTGGGTTTTACGCTAATCTTCTATGCTTTTTTGAAATCCTTCCTGAAAGAAAAATTATTTGTCAGTATATAAACAAGCTAAGTTGAGTAATAATAAAACAATGTATGTAAAAGTTATTATCTTACATATGCATCCTTAGCACGCGTTTCGACCCAATCTTCTCTTGTACCGTCCTTTTTCTTCTTATGCATCTCTTCAAAGACCTCAAGAAAAGTTGCCTCTTCCCCCTCCCACCCCCCACTCCCCATTTAAGTATTTCTACAAAATTTTAGAAAAAAGATAAATAAACTGTGAAAGCAAAATTGGTCTCTTTTCTACTGAACAGAATGAACCTAAAAACGGTTAACTGCTGGCTACATATTTGATACTAGAAATCAACCAGATCAGACCAAAGTCTGCAATAAGCACATACATAACCTAAGGGATCCAGAACCATGTGTTACATGCCAGTCTCAGGGATACAACAAACCTGTGTTACACAGAGTCTTCATTTTCCTTAATGTAACTACGTCAACAAGGTATCGATCCACAACTTTCAACACATGCTATACTTGATAAAAATTGAATGTACCTACACAGGGTACTTGATTGAACAAATTTAACTTAATAACTAACAAGCCACCAGACTTCATGTTTCCCTTTTAGACACCTGGATTCCCCGGTATCATTGGTCCTAAAACAAGTGCTAGTTTTAAGTATATGGAAGTGCTATGTTAGAGCTAGGCAAATGCCTCGCATCATACAACCTCCAGCAACTCCATTCAATCTACTGATCAACCATACTGGCACCTTACCAGTGATGGCTATTTTTCTGCATCTATGACATACGCCCTCCCCACTTGAAGCAGTATTACCCGAAACTCAAGCTTCACCCATATACTGGGTTTGGCAACTACCAACATCTAACAAATTAAAACACTTTATATGGCTACTCCTTCATCAAAGTCCTCCTACAAATTCTTAACTCTATCACTGATAAATTATAACAGCGTCTTCTATCAATTATGCAAATTAGGTGGCTATCACACGGACGATCATCTGCACATCTTCCGTTATTGCCACCCAGTAAAACAAAATTGGGATTAGCTTGATCTTTTTCCTCCCATCTCTACCCTACTCTCACTCAAAACTGTTCTGCTCCGATATCCAACCCATATTAATCCATCATTACCTCATAGTTAGAAAGTCATTCTTATTCTTTTTATCCTTGGACATTTACTGATCAACTGAAATAACCACTTTAATGCAATCACACATCCTGTTTCACTTTGACATCTCATCAATCAGGTACTCAAATACAATCATCTAGCCATCAATCCCCTTCATCTCCCTAAACACACTCTCATTAAAGTATTCAGGATGCTCCACCACCTGGCTACAATAAACTAAATATCAATGGAGCTTTTGATGGACTACACAACTTGGTTATGAGGGTGACGTATTCAGAGACAGCACAGTAGCCTAGATTTTTAGATGTGCTAACCACTCTACCATACTTCAATTCTACAAGCAGAACTACTGGTACTGTTACTTGGTCTACGCACTCATCAAAATGATTCACAGGTACTTCTCAGACTCTTACTACTACAGCAAAATACTTATCATTTTTTTTATTACATGGACCTTCTGGACAAGCTGTCTGATCTAGTTCTCAGCCACATCTATAGGAAAAGCAACGACGTGGCTTTTGGCAATCTACGGAAAAATAATGGCTACTGAAAGATTACTATTTACCATTATCTTGTCCTTTTTGATACACCAGCTACTTGTACTATGATGCAGCTTAAACTAGACTTAACAGGGACTGAGACCACACTTTCAGTTCCTTAATATATTAGTTAATCTTTTACGTTTTCCCCACACCACTCATAATTATATACTATATTTCATGAATTCTTCTAACCAAGCATAATTATTAGAAAATGAAATAGAATAAATTATAGAAAGACATCACATGAAATCAATACAAAATCAATACCTAAGCCACATGAAATCAATACCTAAGCATAAAAATGAACCATAAATTTTTCAAGTCAACGGGGTGATTTCTTGACCTTTAATATATGCTTATATATCTAACACAAAAGAGTCAGCTAGATAAGTCAAATAACCATGTTGAAAGACCATCATGATCCAAAAGTTCTATTATATATAAGATGGGACAATCACCTAAATATTCCAAGGCCAAGGTAAATTAATCCTCAAGCAAATGTACAGGTCAAGTTAATTAGTAGTAACACTCCCTGGAGATCAGTAACTTTATTTTTGAACCAGAAATTTGTAGCATCCTAAAAAAGTGGTACTCGTGTACTGTTCTCCAAAGAAACACAACATTTCATACATTCTTCCAAAATGGAATATCCAGAGACCCTTTTTAATGAACAAGCAAATGACAAATCTACTAGACACAAATTTTCTTCACTTATTTCCAATCAGCTTCTCAGTTTAGGATTCTTCTATGCCAAAGTTGTCATTCTAACTGGTCCTTCCATAGTGCTTGAGTTTATGAGTACTCAATGTTCCAGAAACAACAACAAACCTTATACTCCCTCAAAGCCAAAAACAATAACAATATACTACCAGCCTACATACTACTAAAACAAACAAAAATTACTCCCTCACGCTCCAAGAAACAAAAATATTATACAACAACATATACTCGCTAGCAAAGATGTTAATATGTCAATAATATTACCAATCTTCGTCGGTGGGTAGCAAAAGTCATCGAACCTCTAGTGTGCAATGAGCCACCCATTTTAGAGGCTCTATCTGCCTTTGCCCGTTCCCTCTTCGCCTTATATTCAGAAGTATCCCATATTTCCAAGAACTTGACCCACACTTCATTTATCAGCCAACCAGGTTTTTGCAATTTCCTCCAGGCCTCATACAAGTGTTCTTTGATCCGTAGAGCTTCTTTCAATTTGAAAATGTCTTGTATTTCATTTTCATGACAAGATTTCCATGCACACTTTGCCAATTATTAAGTCATGAAATGAGGTGATGGATACAAAGGTAAATTCATCATTGATATCATAATGAAATGGTGAATTCTTTGAATTCTGATTATACCGTAAACTGTTTCCACATAAGAATTCTGATTTCATAGCAAATCTCATTCCAACTACCCTACGGTTCCATGAAAAATGGTCTAATTGCTTCTATAATCATATGCCCACCGGCATATGTAGGAATGAACCTTCAATAAAATTATATTAAATCATCTTAGCTTTAGAAAATTTTAAAAATTAAGAAAAAACATAAGGGTTACTTACTCGTCACCATCGATAATTAGCCTTCCATTGCTGTCATATTCCAATACCTCTTTAAATTTTAGGTTTTAGGAAGAAGTTGTTGTAACACTATCAATGGATGGCGATGTTGATGTGCTAGGACCTCCAATTGTCGATCCAGAAAGGCTAGGTATGGATGATGTCGAAGGCACAGATGAAGAGCTACTATGCAGACTATTATAGGAAGAAGAGGTGTGGAACTAGTCAGATGATGGGGGCATGAAAAATGCATTTCGTAGTGAATAATTGACCTTGGAGGAGGAGGAAGATCTGTAGTAGCTCGTTGAAGAGTGGTGGTGGTATATATTGACCTGCAGGAAGATTTTCAGGTCCTTTCTTACCTTTCTTATGTCGTCTATTACCATGACTTTTAAATGCCATTGATTTTATTTACTAACCACCTGAAAAAAGAAAGAACAACCAAATTAGCAAACAACCTATTTGTCATAAAAGAAAAAATGGACATGCAAATCAGTTGAGTAATGAATGACGGGAAATAATTACTTTGTGCCTGCAAGGGACAACTAAGATTTCTCAACCATTAACAATTAAAATGATTATGCTTTTCCATCATTTCAAAAAGTGTTAATGGATGAATGTAGCATAGTTAAGTAGTACCAATTGAACAAACAGACAACACACATATACTATAGAAGTTTACCACTGCTATTTAATCAAACAACCAGAAATATTTTTACTGGCACTACAAATGTTAACAAAGAAAAGCCACTATATTGTCAAGTAAAATAGAATATAAAATAGAAAAAAGCAGTAACTAAAATACAATGCAAGACCCTGTTACTACACATTACTACTATTAATAACAACTCAATCCTCATCGCTTGTTTCATAGTCATTCATCAATTCTTCCTTATCACTTGTTTCATTTTCATCAAGTAACTCTTCCTCGCTTGTTTCATTTTCATCAAGTGACTCTTCCTCGCTTATTTCATTTTCATCATTTGGATATTCCTCATCATTTGCCCTGGATGTTACTTCTCCATAATCATTAACATTCAATCTAAGTTCAAAAGGATCAAATTCTTTATATAGGCCTTTGTTATGCTGCAACTCACCAGTTAATTCATCATCCACCCTTTCTTCAATACTTGAAATGTCATTTTGATACGCTACATCCAATGCATCCTCTACTTCAACTCTACCCACGAGTTATGTTTTTATAACTACCCGCCATGCAGATTTATTCTTACACAAAGAATAAGGAGCGCAATACACTTGTTTCATATTTTGTGCAATGACAAATGGATGAATGCAACTAATTCATCTCCAATATGACATCAACATCAACTATGTCTAACTCTACCAGATCTAGCAAGGTCTCCCTACCACAGATAGACACCACACAACCCCTATAGACTCTTCTAGCAAAAATAGAGTCACCCACCGGGTAGATATAGAAAAGGGATCCGCAATATACTCAAGACCAAAACCTAAATGGATAGCCACATATGAGTCACATAAGAAAGAGTAGACTCAGGATCAAGAAAGAAATACACATCACAAGTAAAGATTTATTACATACCAGTAACGATATCTGGTGATGCCTCAGAATATTGGCGGGTAGCAAAAGTTTAAAGACAGTTTTAGCTAGTGCCGATATCTGAAGTACCACCCTATGGTGCAAAAATTAATGAACTAACAACCAGAATCTTATTGCCTTCAGTGGCAATACTAGCGTAAGGACAATGTTGCTGCATATGACTATGCTGAACACAGTTGAAGCATCGATTCTTTCCCTCACGACAGAACCTATGATGCAACTGATAGAAAAATTGACAAGGACGATAGGGTGGGATTAAATGGGCTCTACTAGACTGATATTGGGCACCCCATGCCCTAGGACCACTGCCATCTTAAAAATAACGATCACCAGATGGGTTAGAGAAAGGGGATCGAGCCTGTGGGTATGGACCAAAATTTCCCCAACTCCCTTCCTTGATCCATTGTCTCTATGTTTACCTCTATTGTGATGACCCCCACCCCGCTTTAAATATTGAAATTCTTTCTTTGTCTCTCCACCATCCCTGCCTGATTCTTTATCCCACCAACAAGACTAGACTAGTGTGATAGAGAGACTACTATCTGGGTAAACAGATAAATAAAATGGCAGATCTTAGCATTAGAAATATCTCCTTGGGGCGGTGGGGTATAAACATCATCAACCTAAAAAGCCCAAAGAGGAAGGGTAATGAGGGTAGTTAGAAGCAATGACCCTAGATTAGATTTGTACCTTATAGGTAGGATGAATTCCATCCACATTGTCCTCAAATGGGATAGAAGAGTTTCCATAAGCTTCAGATCGTCTAGGAGGCATGATCTGAGATGCGAACAAATAGGAATTAAAGGAGATTCAATACCTTAGACTCTATAGTTCGAAAATAGAAAAAGAAAGAAAAACATTCCTAGATATCTCATAGAATCTCCCTTATTTATGTTGTACGCTACACACACATAAAAGATACTCTAATTGACACGACTTCGAAGACACTCAATGACACCAAAACTAGGCTCTGATACCAACTTTGTCATGACCCAAACCAGGGCATATCCGTGATGGGTATATCAAGTCCAACGAGGACCAAAAACTATCCCCTTCATCTAACCAAACAGAACATAATACCCCCAACATTAGATGAATTCTAAACATATAACAAGATAGCATAAGATAAGCTCAAAGAATTCAAGTCATCTCTATAACCCCTAACTGGTAACCAACCAAAAATGACTAAACAATATCACCCAAGTCCAAAGTAATCCACAAAGTCTCCTAACAAAACTAAATCAATAATGTGTTGGGACATTCCCCCGACCCTAACAATGATAATGGCAATGACAATGTTAATGATAATATAAACTCTTAACTCTAATCTAAGAATGAAAACTGATGAAATGTCCAAGTCTTTAGAGAATAGAAGCTTACTACTTTACCACAGACAAAACGAGTTGATCCATCTAACACTGCACAAAAAATATTGAAGTATCTCTAATGCCTGCATCGCATAGAGATACAATGTCTGAGGACGGTTAGTGGGTTGAGCACTAGCATGTAACTCAGGGATAAGGATAAATTAATGACAATTCAAAATTCAGTTCAACTCAATGTACATGTTAACATACACGTGTGCATACATATATATATACTTCTATAATATGTCAGGACAGAGAATAAGGCTTAACATGCACTCTAAAACTTTAGCCTATATTGTGTAGCTCAACTATTATAAAATAGTACCCACAGGCTATATGGGCCCGAACTCTCACCTCCTGGTCAGGCCCTAGTGGTGTAGCCATACGAATAGGAGAATAATCTCACAAATATACACGGGGGACTCGAACCTCCCAATCATATACTAAGGTGAATGAAGCACCCTATCATGTATTATAATATAGAAAACTCGAACCTTCCAATCATATAATAAGCGGGACTCAAACCACCTTGGTTATAGGCAAGGGAACTCAAGCCCCAGGCTATTTAGACCCCCGCACCGGCAAACGCAATTTCCAGTGTTGGCCCCTTGGGATCGCCACCATTAAAGACTAGCTACACAACCCTCTTTCAAACCTTATTAAAACATTTATTACATATTCCTAATTAAGTAAACCAAGTATGCAGTAAGTCATTCCATTGGTATACCAATATCACTTGCAAGTTCATTATCATGCCATGTCAATTACTTAGCCATCTAAGACTCTAACCCTCGAACAAAAAGGACTTTAAAATAATTAGTCATTTGGGGACTCAAACCTATTTAATCTATTTAGGAATCAAACTCATTTATGTTTCAATAGGCCTTTTATATAATGCAACTAGTTCCAAAGATAGTTTAATATGCATACTTGTCACATTCAAAACTAATTTCAGAATATTAGGTTGAGGTTGTTACCAATTCTATTGTCAATATTCACAAAATTAGGGGAAATCACAATCCCCTAGTTTATTATCCATACTCATGCACTCCACAAGTTCAAAACCATTAATAAAGCATAAACAATGCATAGTAATTCATGGGAAAAATAATTTAAGAACAATCCATGTCAAAACCCTCAACCTATGTCTAAACCTACATTCAATTTCACATCAATAATCATCTAAATGTCATGCTTTAAGGAAAACAAGTTTGAGGATAGAGTAACATGCCTCAAATACCAAGGACTATAGAGAGAATTTGTCCTTGGAAGCTCTAGTTGACCTACTTCTTGGAAACCCTAAGTGCCTGTTTGGATGGTGGTTTCCTATGGTATGGTATGGTTATAAAAGGAACCATGTTTGTTTTGATTATTTTTTGAAAGTCATGGTATGGTATTGTATCTTTTCATGGTTTGGTAACCATGAAATCAGTCAATTTTCAGAACCACCAATCCGGTGGTATCCCATGGTTTTCCTTTTTTTCTTCCAATTCTACCCTTATATAATATTATTTAATTCTATTTTACCTTTTACCTTATTTAATTCAAAATATAGTCAACAATAGGTATTCATATAACAAGTGTGAGATCAAATATCAAACTAAAGCACTTAAGTTACAACGTATAGATAGAATGCCAACTATAAAGTACCTTAAACCATGATAATGAAATCTTAAATGTTAGAAATTTAAATAACTATGGTTCTTGTCCTCCCGTGACACACCCTTCTAGCAGTAGAGCAAAGTTTAGTTTAAAAAAACTATTGAAAGATGAATTTTCATACAAAAATCAGGATTGTGAGATTTGTGATTGAGAATACCATTGAGGAGAGGATCTTAAACATGCAAGAGAAGAAGGAAGTAGTTTTTGAAGGGACGGTCAGTGGTTCTTCTGAGGCCTTGGGGAAACTAATAGAGGCAGACTTGACGTTCTTGTTTTAACCTAAAGTAGATTATGTTCTGTTACTTGGTTTGGCAAGAAAGAACATTTGATCTTTGTTTCAATGTTTAGTTTCTTTCTCAAATTTTGTCCCTTTTGTTGCTGTTTTTGCCAAGTAGGGAAGGTAATTTCTTTTTATCTGCCAGTGGGAACTACTGTTGGTTTGTCATTTCATTTTTTTTTGTTTAGCATCTCCATGTATCATATTATTCTCATTAAACATGAAGCTTTAATAATTAAAAAAAACTACTTAATATATTTACAAGACATGATTTGTGATAAATTTGTAGAAATAAAATTATTTTATTAACAATTATTGATAAATTTAAAATTTATAATAATTAAGGGCATTTTAGTAAATTTACTTGTTACGATACAGTACCTACCATCAAACCAAACAAAAAACTGTTATTAAATAGTAGTGAATGATACAGTCCATCCAAATATTGTATTGTACTATACCATACAGTACAATACCATATCATACTGTACCATACATTATGAAGCCACGACAAACCACCATCCAAACAGAGTATAAGTATTATTGCTTGAAAGAATTTTTGAGAGAGGAGAGTATTTGCTTTGATGAGTTATGAATAAAAATAAAGTCTCAATAGGGTTTATAGGTTGTGGGTTATGTTTAGGGAAAGAGGGAAATGTCTAAAATACTCTTAGTAAAAAGACTGAAAAACACTGCCCAGTCACTATGGGTGACGCTATGACTCATAGGGTCACCCTACGACTTGCTTCCCTCAATCGTAATCTATATAGTGTCCCAACAAACCAATACTGGCCTAGTTACAAGTTGGACCATACAATACATAACCAGTCTCTACGACTCATAACATGTTAATCCTAGTCATATAAAAAACATGGGATAATATATTAGTCTCCTTACGACTGTAGTCTGAACATTAGACCTTAGCAAACATACTGGACACCTTATAAGTAGGGTCCTATGACTTGTATAGAGATACTACGACTCGTAAGGAGAGTCATAGTTTGGGAAGTGAGCTCAAGGCTCAACAAATTTTCAAGGACAACACCTAGGGTGTTTCATCACTAGTACAAACCTCTAATACAGATTTATATCGAGAATAATCATGTAAAATATCTTAGATGTGAAGAAAACGTAAGACATAAGTAGAGAGATTTGAGAAATTCTGATCTCCATGACATTAATACTAAAGAAAACAATCTAAATGCTTCTACTCGATCCAATACCTGCATGAGGTACAGGAAATTAAAAAAAGAAAGAAAAGCAAAGATGAGTATGGAACAATATACACAGAAAGCATCATCAATAATCGACCCTAATCCAAAGCAATAAGGAGAACCACCAGCCCAACTATCCAAGGCTTCCCAATAATCTAAAATCTAGTATATACATCACTTTATCCTAATTAGGATAAACCTAACACGGTCAATAGATGTATCAAATACAAGGTAGTCACATTGACCTATGTGAGTCAACAATATTTATTTATATTCAATAATAAGGGAAGTCATTTATGAAGAATATTCACAAATACGATATAATAAGTTTAGTAAATTATCATTAATCAATACTATAGGAAAACAATTGGGAAAGCGTATATATGAAAGAGTATAATAGGCTATCAAAAGGTGCTACACAACTGTCACTCCAATCAAGGCACAAGCATATCCTACGTCCCATAATACCACAACTTCTTAACCAATATAAGATGATATAAGATAATGTAATGGAATGAAATAAATGCTCAAACACAATATCACAAACAAGGTTTTATCACTATAATACAATACGAGAGTAAATACTAACATAGTACCAAACCATTCCAATGAATATCAACGCAATGCAATATAGTGATGATGATGAATTTTTTAAAGTTATTGGATAGCTTTCTATATACACCTGCTGAGCAACGCTGCTCCCAAATAGGACCTTGGGAGGTTCACAACACGTGTACTTTTCATAATCTCAAATCCATCTTTCCCGCTAGTGTTCATAGATTAAGATTGTGACAATATCTCATACACTTCTCCAGCTAATGTTCATGGATCAAGGTTTCCACAATATCTCATAAAAACTGTGTCAATCCACTTTATCGGTAAGTGTACTTCGACTAAGGATTTTATAAAAATATTATTTCCTTTTGAATGGGTAACTCAGTGGTATCAGTCTCATCAACATGTATGAATGATATGAGGATGATATGCTCACAACCAAACAACATAAAATATATGAATCAATTTATTACAAGTATAAATGAGCTCAGAGTCCACTCTATATGACACTATTCCGTGATGTACGCCATCATAGGGCACAACTGAGATAAATAGTCATGCGTGACATCAATAATATCATTTTATGTCCCTTATTTGGGTATCATCAATATGATAAAGATTATTTAATGCAGTAACATGGTCTATGATAACAAGTCAAGCCCTTACTCAGTGATATAATAACAAATATGAAAATTAAATGCATAATCATAGTCAATAATATCAACTCAAGTCTCCACTTGGGCATCATATAATATATACTCCCCAAATAAAAACTAATAGGCCCATAAGACCCTACTCAAGCATACAATAATAAACAAAAATCCCAAGAACAATAAATCACGAGACTACGCAAACCTAGATTGTCCATACTATATGTCCTATCCACTATTACAAAACCATTAATACTCAGTGTTACTAAACCTTAATCATTCCATAATAAGGTAAGAAGAACCTAGCTATCCTTTAGAAAGCCACCAAGTCTAATACAAGCTCATAATATAGGTAATTCCTTTCAAATACTCAAGAACACCAAGTTATCCATTTACAATCTATTCTAGGGATGCTTAAAAGTATCAAGATTAACTAGGATAGACATTTATCTAAATAAAATCCATCAAATGACTCTGGTACCTATGGAGATGCTCACCATTTTACCTAAGTGGGACAAAAAAAAGTAAAGGTACATCTCAACTTACCTTAAATATATATCCACAAGCCCAAACACTATTTAAAGCTCCAATCAGAAGCTCAACTCTCTAAAATAAACACTAAATATGTCCAATATAATCAAAAATTTCATCTACAAGTCAAAAGAAAGCTAACGATGCCCATATTGATCCTATTGGAGATGGGTCTAAAACAGGTTAAAAAAATAAGTTTGAAAATGCAAGAGGTAAAACCAGGATTTTCTTTTAGAAATATACTTTTCAAGGTTATAGGAATCTACAGTTGAAAACCCACGCGACAATGGGTAGGAATCAAACCCAAATCAAAGAAAAACCTAATTTACACATTACTAGTTGAAAATATCCAAAATCACATTAAAAGTTAAGGATTTGAAGTTGTTTTGAAGATAAAATTAATAGAAAGTTATAGAATAAAGTTTAGGAACTTACCCACATAACAAATCTCAAAAACTCCTTTAAAATCACCTTGATCCAAGCTCTTGAAGTCCAAAAATAAAGAAAATAAAATTTAGGGCCAAATATGGAATTATAATCTGCCCAGGTCTAAAGGCCTTTGAGAACACGAGGTGCTAGGTTGTGTCTGCAAGGTTGTCCCAACCCATACCTTCACGAACATGAGCCCCAGGGCCACAAACGTGAAGAAAAATTACTCAACCCTTTGCCAACACAAACCATTGACCGCAAATGCGAAGGTATGGACATCTATATTTTACAAACATGATGGGAATGGTCACGAATGCAAAGAGAAAGAGGGTGCACCAACAAAAGGGATGAACCAGCAAAACACACAAAATTGAAATCCTCTGAGCGAACCCTCAAAATTCATTTGGCACCCCACAAAAATGAACCATTAATGATACTAGGATAAATTTGACATTTCAGACTCAATGGAAACATTATATTTTTGAAAAAAAATCATTTTCAGAAAATTAGACCTATGGACCCTTTTTTGGCTATTTCCTTTAGTTTTTAAATGGAGGTTCGAAATGCAAAATAATATCTTGAGACACAAATTAACCACGTCGCTAATCCAAAATCAATGTTCTGAACCTAATAGAACTTTCAAAATCCTCTTCCAAGGCATGAATTATAAAATTTTGACCAAAGTCAAACTAATCCATTTTAATGGTGTTCAAAATCATAAATTCCATTAAAACACCACCAAATGCATCAAAAAATGTGTCAAACATCCTCATAACTCGTAGAAGAGTTAAAGTAATCACGGAGAAGATCAAAATGGTCAAACACAAAAGTTTCTAAATTTCAATATGAGGTTCATTACTTTTTCGTAATTCAACTTTCAACTTAGGGGCTTTCCACTTATAGAATAAATATGATTAGTTTTAATGCACATGCCTCGCATGTGACCTTGATTATTTAAAATCAAAATTTAATAGTTAGTTATTTAAGTTAATATCAAAATTTTTAACATTAAGAAAAGAATAAATTAAGAAATTTATACCAACAAAATTCAATTACTTATTAGACAATTTTTTTTGATATTGACTAAAATTATAATAAAATTTAAGTTGATTGGTATAGTATGATTGTACCTAAAAGTTTCATATTTTTTCCTTATTTAAACTATAAAGTTTACTATTTAAAATTTTAATATTATCAGAATTTTACCTTATATAAATCTTACTTAAATTACAATATCACTATAAATTATTCTCCTAAGACTAGAAGTACACATATAATTTCTTTCTATATATATTAGGTTCCTTGTTTTTCAATAAACGAAGCTCTTTCTATATATTTTAGGAGTCCTTAATTTAACTAAATAATAAATTAAGAAAACTAGTGAAAAGATGATTTTGTCTATTGGAGAGTATTTTAATAAAGGATAAAAAGCTCAATCAACATTTCTAAGGTCTTTTCACATTTGATATATTTTAATTTAAATAGGCTGAAAGGAGAGGGGTATGGAGGATCGGCCCAGGATTAAGTTGGGTAGCTTGACTTTGTCTAGTTCTTTGGAAATAGGGGAGAGCTTAACGACTATGGGGGATAAGGAGAGTTGAGGGGATGTGGATAATATGTGGGAGACGACTGCCAGTTGTATTTGAGAGACCACAAGAGAGGTATTGGGTGTCTCGAGAGGCTAATATGGTAAGTACCGAGGGGGATGATGGTGGACTTAAAAAGTTAGGAGGAAGGTGAAGATATAAAGGTAGCATATGCTAAGTTGGTTGAGAATAAGGATGACAAGGAAAAGAAGATAAATAGAGTGTAGTATAAGTTAGCTAGGAAAGAGGCTAAGTTGGTGGTTACAACGGCTAAGACTGCAACTTTTGAGAGAATCAAGGGGGAGGATCACAAAGTGTTGGTTGAGGATTCACTCATTAGGAAGATGTAGAAGTCATTTTTCCATAGAATTTTGAACGATAAGGGGGACAAAGGTTTCATGCTAGGAGACTTAGAGAACTAACAGATTTTTTGTAATTATACTCATTGTAGGTGTATCAGGGTTGATGAGGTCAAAGAAGCTATTCGTAGGATGCGTAGGGGTAAGGTGACTGATCTAGATGAGATTTTGATAGATTTTTGGAAAAGCAATGGTGGGGAGTGATGTCACCCAAAACTATCTCTAATAGAAGTATGCTGCGGTCGATGCCAAATATAATAACCTAACCAGATTGGGGTTGAAACCATAGGGAAGATGCTAAATATTTACTTGATTTGATGTAATTTACGAGCAATGAAGAAAAGTAAATGGGGGTAATTTTGTATCAGTTGCAAGTAGTAACCAAAACTTAAGTGCTTTTGAGTTGTAAGCAATAGAATTAGAACACTAGGCTTGTGTTCCCCCTGGCTTCTTAGCTTTATAAATTTCTCATGTTCAACCCACCTATTCTATCATTCTATATATAAAGTCTACAAGATATGTATTATTATCCATCTTGTGAATGTGAAGATAAATCTCACCCTTTACCGGTTCAGTGTCAGGGCGTCGCCTTGTTAATCCTTTCTACAACGTCATATCACTATCACCTTGTAAGATCAAGTGGTTAGATGAGATGACGCAACCTATAATATGGAGGTGAATCCTAAATTATTGTCCTAATTTCTTTTTCTCAATCACAAACTCCGTTGTAAGAATGAATGCAAATACAGCCTATCTCAAGCTTCTACAATAGCTCAGAGATTAATTATTACGAAGAAGATTAAGATACATGCATAAACCCAAGAATATATAAATATTACACATCTTCTATGTAGCTAATTTTCCAGGGTTCCCACAACCCTAGTCAAGGGAATTTTCCACTCATGTTTATGCATGAATCCATGAATATCAATAAAGAAGACATATAATTAATTGCATAAGAATAAGATGAATAAACTCCAAAGTCTTGAATTGAATAAAAACCTAAAATTTCAAGAATAATTGTAAAGGATGTAAACTATTGTAAGAATGTGTAACCTAATAAAACATAAACCCTAGGGTATTTATAGTATCTCAAAATAGCATAGACATCCTAATAAAAATGAGAAAGATAAAGTTATGTCAGTACTCGGTATGACTCAGTCTTCAAATCGTACGAGAATCATACGAGTCATACCATGTCTTCTCATATCCATTCCAGTGTTTAATATCCCAAGGCTTCAAATTCCTGTTCTTTATACAACTTCAGCTTATGAGTCATACACGAGTATACGACTTGGTTTTTGTTCTCGTATCTTCCTGGGACTTTATTCCTTCTAATCTTGGACACTGGTCTGCTTATGATTTGACTATACGAGTCATATTTAGACTTCTGACTCATATATTTCTAGGAATTTAACTCTTTATTGTAGCTTTGGACACTGTTATGCTTACGACTCCTATTCATGACCCATATCCTCAATATACGACTCATATGTATGAGTTGTATCTTTTCTTTACTTAGTCTTTTGATTGGGCCTTTCATTCTGTTGTGCTTACGAGTCATCACACAAGTTGTATCATGAGTTGATGACTCATTAGGTAACTTGTATCTTGGTCATAATTGGTCTTTCCAGGTCTTTTTCTTCTATTTTCATCCAAACTCTACTATAGACCTGTTTTACCTGAAATATATGTAGAAGTGCATCATATCCACTAAAATAACTTAGTATCCGCATAAATTCATGGTTTTAAGCATCAAAAGTATCATGTTTCCATGACACATCAACACCCTCAACTTAGAATTTT
The DNA here is from genome assembly GCF_002878395.1 of Capsicum annuum. NCBI lineage: Eukaryota > Viridiplantae > Streptophyta > Magnoliopsida > Solanales > Solanaceae > Capsicum > Capsicum annuum. The sequence continues at coordinate 92,056,243 of NC_061117.1, read as the reverse complement.
GTGTGTCCTCGGGCAAACAACAATTAAGCTCTATAATTTAACACGATGCTTAAATAAGAAGATCATAAGCTACCCATGGCAGTAATTTTGAATTCAATTTTCTCATACATTGTTTCTCTCTCCTAATCTCGCTTTTCAAAAATCAAACTATGTTTACCAATTCAGTACATGGTTAAACCTGAGGGAATCCGATGATGGCATTACATTAGTTATAGACAACCGGGCATCAACACAAGCTACATCAACCAAACAGATTAGTACCCTAAAACACAACCCCCATGTGCTCTTAGTCAAAGAAATTCCTTTCACTCAGCTAAGATTAATCAATCAATCCAGGGATATATCAAGCAATACTCTCGTTCACAAAGAAGTATCACCGATGTAAATAGAATACCATAGGCTTGGCTATATGCTCTCTTCCTAAGTTTTTGGATAGTCAAAGTAGGAACACTAAAGGACTTTATTCGGATTGTAACGTAGGTTAAGGGCTGGTATGGTATTTTTTAGGGATTTATTTAGTGACTATGCCTCCTTGAAACTATGCTAACTTTTGGGGTTCACTTATTTTTCCATTTCTTCTTTTATTTCCGCCCTTATGTCTCCCTTTTTATCTTAAGCACAATCAGATTGGACCAGGTATGGTTTTCTCACTTTAATTTTTCTTTTCTTTCTTTTTTTCTTTTACGTTTATTTGTAACTTTTATTTTTATTTTATTCTAACCACACCTATCCAAGTTTCAACTATTATTCCTCTACATACTTTTTTCATACTTATTTTCTCCTACACACCTTTATAATAGCCACCTCAGCATAGGTGATTTTCCTGAGTTGAGGTACACAGTGTCCAAGGAGGACCAGGGCCAAACAGGTTTATTGTAAGGGAAACGAGATGGTGAAAAATTGGTGTATTCAACAAAATTGGTCTATTCAGGCTCAAATATTTGGATCAAAGGGATTCATACTTCTTTGGTTGGAAATTTAGGCACAAGTAGACTTATAACAAAAAGGGCCTATGATCATCTCCTATTTGACTCACCTAGACCTATGTAAGAGCAACAGGGTAAGTTCTAGATTCCTCTATAGTGGGAACTCAATAACACCTCACACACACTCGCACACGATTGTATTGCAAAGTACTACTTATCCAGTTATGCAATTGTTTATCCTCATTGTTCTATCCCTAATCTTAATGCCATTATCAGAGTCCCAATAGTTTCACACACACACACACACATATATATATGACACAACACAAAATTTTAGGAGGGGTCTCAAATTTTTCAACAAAATTTCACTAAACACAAACACTTAGCATAATCATTTCAAATTAACACAAATATTTCTAGACTACAAAATCAATTAAAAAATCATAATTCATTATAAACATTTTATCAAAATCTCTCAAAAACAATTAAAAGAATCTTCTGCCATAGGTGCCGACTTTCTCCCTACCTTATCACCTTATCAACACCGAACCTGCAAGTTATAACAAACTTCTTAGTTACTCCCAGAAATTTGGATATACCCCACCCCCAATTGAAGATCCCTGCACCGTCCCTAGTGCTAAAAATGTAAAAATAAGGGTGAAAGGTCATACCTGGGCGCTCAAGGCGCCAACTTGGCAACATTAGTAGGTGGGCCCTTAGGTTGGGTCCCACTCTTCTAAGCTCTCGTCCTATCAGCTACTGGGATAGAATCATTAGGAATAGTTGGAAGTACAAGACCTTTCCCTTTAATATCAATAACTGGTGGCCTTAAACCACTCGCTCCATATGCTATCTCACGGACCCTCATCTCCCAATCTCGGTTGCTCTGAATGCTCACAACCCTAGACTTTTTCTCAGCCTCTTTCTCTTCACACTTCTTTTTTTCTTATTTTATTCTATTCTTTAGTCTTCTAAACTCTTGACTCTAGAATAGCTCAAATATTAGAAACATGGACAGTGGGCACCACCATCTCAATCACTGGCTCCAAAATCACCAATATATCATACAGCTCATGCACCATCCATTTTATTTCATCCACTTTAGTCTTTATCCCAAAGATATCAGGCATCTGCTCGCCACTTAACTATCGAGTAATCCTTGAATCAAAGTCATCTAGCCTGCCCTGGACCTATCTATCCTAACTCTCAAACTATGTATCAAGACATGGCCTTATGCCTTCTTCTATGTGACCCACTATTGCCTGCAGTATGGATAACCTAGTCATTACCTCGGTCCACATGGCCTGTGAATTCAAAATAAGTCCAGAAGGCATACCTCATGGCTTGGGTGGTACTACCTGGAATGGAGGAGAAGCACTAAAAGTACCTGTTGTTTTAGTCTACATAGTCTCCATCTGCTCACCCATCTTAGCTGCCTTGGTATTCTCAGCTTGTCCGCTCTTCCAAAATATATCTGCTATCAAAGCACTACTTGTCATGCTTTCTAGGCCAAAGGGTTAGCTGCATCTTGAATCAGGCCTAAGTCAGTGTTGTTCATTCCCTCCAACATCTCATCAATACCCAGGAGTTCTTATACTTCCATAGCCAAACAAAGTTGTGTGATCATACAAGGATAAGCCAATAAATACTTCTCACCACCTACTGCTCGGTCTTTCAACTCTTAAGCTAAGAATTCACCAACATCAAACTTGTAATCGTCTATAAATTTGGCTATCATGGCTGCTCGAACTGGGCTTAGAATGTTATCACCCGTAGTTGGACATAAACTGTATCAGGCCAGTGTCCACTATGATTTACCCTTAAAGTTGAGGGTATTATTCTCAATTTTCTATGAGGTGACACCTGGGCCACCTACTAACTAAACTATATTTCTTTTATTCAAAGCTATCCGCTCCCCAATCCATAAAAAAAAACCATCTTGTCCTCAGAACCCAGTGGCCTCTGGGTTATCTTTCTAATTTATTTCATCCAATAGTTCATCTTCTCAGTGTAAAGCAGAGGTTGATACTCCATTCCGTATAAGAACTGACCAATGGTATGTGGTGAAATGTCTACCCATACTGTTTGAATAGTAAGAAAAGTAATAAGGTCTCCACCATTCAACAACAAACCTTGTGGGTTTTGTTTCTGTATTTCTCCCTTGTATTCGACATAAAATTCTCGCACCACTACTTCACTGTATTTCCTGGGCACTCTCATCATCCATTCAAACCCATACTGCCTGAAGTGCTTCTCAAATCTGTGTGTCTCCTACATCTTGATAGTCATCAACCTCTGCTCAAGATATAACACCTGTCTAATCTTTCCACCCCAAAGTCTTCTCAACCCACTATTAAAAGTCTCCTACATACCAGGGTACCCCCATCATTCAATGATAGGCATTGGAGCAGTGGTAAGTGCAAGTGGGGGATCATGTCTTTCATCATCAACAGCATTAGAAGGTAGTGGTATATGCAGAGGAGAAACAATAGGGTTCTTTCTTCTTGGGCCCCGTAGAGGTGGTGAGTCCTCTAGGGGTACAACCTTTTTCCCTTTCCTCTGTTAGCTACTTTTTCTTTTTGGGTAGTTTTACCTATTGTTATGACATCATATAAATCGCTACTGATGATAGAGGAAAAAGAATATTCTGGGCTAGTAAGCCCAGGGCTAGCAGATTGTGCCTTCTTATTACTCTTTTTTACCGCTTGCTTAGAGGAGCATGCATTCTTAGGAGGCATGGTTACTTTAAGTACACCCATATTAGTAAGGAAGCAAGGAAAGGAACATAAAATTTATAACTAAATTTCAGTTTGTATGATCTAGTACGGGTATGAGTAGGGGATACTGGTCGTACCGATAGGGTACGACTCGTATGAATGAGTTGTATGTTACACAGTGCATGACCAGTTTTTTACTGGTCATCTTACCACTCCTCCTAGCCAGTCGTACCGATAGGGTATGACTCATTACCAATAGTCATAAGTAGATCAAAAATAGTTAATAAAATGTTATTACTCCTAGGTCAGTACAACTTTAAGTGTACGAGTCGTATGGTTTGGATATGACTCATTTAGATGAGTCGTATCCATTCCAAAACCTTAAACTTCTTAGACTTATATATTGTTAGTGGGTAAGAGTTCCATTGCAGCCCCATGCCAGTGGGTACGAGTCATAAGGGGTCTCGTATCTAATATAATAGAGAGTCCAACTTTAAAGTTTGACTCCAAATCAAATCCCCAAAATACACATTTACTTATGTAATTATATCACATAATTTCAACCACAAAAACCACAATTTAAAAATCTAAGACCACATTCCTCCCCACATTCCATTTTCAACCTAAATCCTATGAACTAGGGTTTCATAAGTGAGAAGTGAAATCAACTCAAAATAAGTTCAAGCAATATCTCATTTTCCATTTTATGCATGGTATTATGAATTCAAGTTCTAAATACTTACTTGATTTGGTGAAATTGGAAGTTGCTTCGACTAGTTCACTTGTTTCTCTCAAATTCATGCCTAATTCATGCTAGTTGAGGAAAGTGAGAAAAATGGTATGTGATTTCAATTGTTTTCGAGTGATTAAACAAGTTGGAAGCTCAAAATCTTGATAGAACTGGAGTTTATTTGAGTTTCGGGTATCGGGTGTCTATTTCGGGAGCCCAATATCTATTTAAATCAAGTGTTGGGCTAGGTTGACCCGTGATCATGACCTAGTAGGCTTAGGTATGAGTTATGTATATGACTCGTACCTAGGCTTATGGGTTGTTTTTTTGCATCGTATAGACCTGGAACCTTACTTGGGTTTTGAAGTTGATACGATTCAATGTGACGAGTCATACCTTGAGGGTATGACTCATTCTAAGAGTCGTATCCAATCCAGAAACATTCATCTATTTTTTCTTAGTTTCCCAGGTCCATACGACTCCTACTTACAAGTCGTAATGTATATATACAACTCGTAAAGAGTTTGTATGACCAAAAATTTTTGAACTTTTTCGGGTATCTTCTGCACTCTTTTAGACCTTCACATTGAACAATCATATTAACCTATAACTAAATAAGTACAAAAGCATGGGTTGCCTCCCACGCAGCGCTTGATTTAACGTTGTGGCATAATGTGGCTAAGTTGGCTACTCAGATTTCACCAAATAGTCTTATGGGTTGCCTCTCATGCAGCTCTTGATTTAATAGCGCGACCCAACATAATTGCCTTGGTTACTCAGGATTCACCTAGGTCATTTTAAAAATTATGTCAATTTTTTTAATATTTCCTATGTAGTGCTTTACTCTCTGCCCATTAACCTTGAAGGGGGATTTACCGTCCCTCTTCAGTTCTAAAGCACCATATGGAAACACTCTAAGAACTAAAAATGGACCATCCCATCTAGACTTCAACTTACCTAGAAACAAGCAAAGCCTTGAATTGTAGAGCAACACCTGGTCACCTTTCTCAAAGATTTTTCTCTCAATTTTGTGATCATGATAAAGCTTCATATTTTCCTTGTAAAGTGAAGAACTTTCATATGCTCGAAGTCGGAATTCATCCAACTCATTCATCTTGTTCAATCTTGACTTGGTTGCATCTTTCCACTCAAAATTCATCTTCTTCAAGGCCTATAGTGCTTTGTGATCGAGCTCAATAGGCTAGTGACAAGCCTTGACATACACTAGTTGATATGGTAAAGCACAAATTGGAGTCTTGAATGCTGTCCGATAATTCCATAATGCATTATCTAATTTTCATGACCAATCAGTCCTATTGGCATTCACTGTGTTCACTAAGATGGTCTTAATTTGTCTATTGGACATTTCAACCTATCCACTAGTCTGTAGATGATAAAGTGTTGCCACCTTGTGTTTCACTCCGTACTTCTCAAGCATACATAAATAGATGATTGCAAGAATGTGACCCACTATCACTAATTATAGCACGGGGTGTGCCAAATCAAGAAAAAATATGCTTTTTAGGAAATAGTGACACTACGTGCTTCATTGTAGGGAAGCGTAACTACCTCCACCCATTTTGATACATAATGTATTGACAATAGTATATGCTTCATGCCAAACAAACTCACAAAAGGCCCCATGAAATCTATACACCTATACATCAAACAATTTCAATTCTAAAATAAGAGTCATAAGAAGTTCATGGCATCTAGAGATGTTACCTTATCGTTGACACTGGTCACAAGCAGAAACAAAATCACGTGCAGTTTTGTAGATTGTTGGCCAATAATACCTACATTTCAAGATCTTGTGGGTTGTGCGGGCCTCTCCATGATGACCCCCAACTAGCAAAGAATGACAAGCCTCAAGTATGCTCATCATCTCTACCTCAGGTATGCATCTGTAAATAATCCCATCTGCATGAATTTTGAATAATTAAGGATTATCATAGAAAAATTTCCTTACCTCATTCATAAATTTCTTTTTCTTCTGAAAGAAGAGATCTTTTGAGATTAGATCACTTGCTAGAAATTTGCATAGTCTGCAAACTATGGAATTAGATCTTGGAAAGCTACTAATATCTGCTCCTTTGGAAAACTGTCATCAATCTCCAACCCATCTTCAACATTTTACATAGCTTCCTCCTCTAGTCTAGACAAATGATCTGCAACTTAATTCTCAGTGTCTTTTCTGTCCTTTACCTCAAAGTTAAATTCTTGCAATAGAAATACCCACCTGATAAGCCTAGGCTTTACATGTTTCTTTGCCATTAAGAACTGCAATGTTGCATTATCAATGTGCACAATCACCTTTGTACCAATAAAGTAAGATCAATACTTTTCAAAGGCAAAAACCATTGCTAACAACTTTTGCTCCATCACAATATAGTTCTTTTAAGCAGGATTTAGTACCTTGCTAGCATAGTAGATGGGATGAAGGATCTTTTCGTTTTGTTGGCCTAGTACAACCCATAAATCCAAAACACTCGCGTCACACATGTTCTCAAAGGGTAAGGACTAATCAAGAGATACAATAATAGGAGCAGTCATTAACTTCTCTTTCAGACATTCAAAAGCCATCAAGCATGCTTTCATAAAATCAAATTTTACCTCTTTCTCAAGAAACCTACAAAGAGGGTTGGCTATCTTGGAAAAATCCTTGATAAAATGCCTATATAACCCGACATATCCCAAAAATCTATGAACACCCTTCACAGAAATTGGTAGAGGTAATATCTCAATCACTTTAATCTTTGATCTGTCTACCTCAGTACCCTTTTTTGAAATTTTATGCCCAAGCATAATACCTTCTTTGACCATAAAATGACATTTTTCCCAATTAAGCACCAAGTTGCATTTTCCACACCTTCTAAGAGCATTCGCCAAGTGAACTAAGAAGTCATCAAAAGAATCACCAATGACTGAAAAATTATCCATATATTTGATGGAGTCTTCTACCATGTCAAATAAAATTGATATCATACATCTCTGAAATGTGGTTGGAGCGTTACATAACCCAAATAGAATTCGTCTGAATGCGAAGATCCAATAAGGACATGTGAAGGTGGTCTTTTCTTGGTCCTCAGGTGCAATAGTAATCTAATAGAACTGAATACCCATCAAGAAAAAAGTATCATTCTTTCCCTGCTAACCTGTCTAACATTTGGTCCATAAAGGGCATGGGAAAGTGGTCATTCTAAGTCCATGTATTCAATTTTCTATAGTCCATGCATACCCTCCATCCTGTGACTGGTCTCATAGAACTAACTTATTCTTCTTATTAGTCACAATAGTAATACTACCTTTCTTCGGCATACATTGTACCAGACTGATCCACATACTATTAGTAATAGGATACACTACACCATCATCCAACCACTTAAATATCTCTTTCTTAACCACCTCCTTCATAGGAGGATTTATTTGGCGTTGATGCTCTAAACTTGGAATACAATCTAGATCAAATTGAATTATATGAGTACACAACCCAGGCAGAATACCCATAATATCTACAATGGACTAACCTATGGCCCTGTTGAATCACTGTAATACTGGAAATAATGCTTCTACTTCTAACTATATTGGATCAGCTGCTATAATGACAGGAAAAATGTTGTTAGCCCCAAAAAATTTAAATCACAAATAAGAAGGGAGGGCCTTCAACGCTAAGACAGGTGGCTCTTCAATGGATGGGCGAGTAGGTAGAGTGGTTCTATTTCTTAAATCCAAATCTAGCTTCTTTGGTGCATAAGTATAATAACCACTCCAATGAAGTGCGCATACCATCTCTTCATACTCTTCAATGCCATCACTATCAAAGTTCATGATCACAGCTACAAGAACTTCAATACCAAACCTCTCTTCAATAGGAACAACAATATCAGAATCATCATCCCTGAGTGTAACTACATCAATATCATGGGATTAATTTGTCTCATTATCATACACATCAATCACTGATATGACTCTCAACTCATCAGGCTGCTTCATAGGTTTGCATACATTGAATGTCACCCGTTCATCATTGAGTCTCTGTATCAGATGTCATCTCCCCAAATCAATTAATGTCCTACCTATAGCCAAGAATGGTCTTCCCAAAATAATTAGGACTTGAAAGTCCACTTTGCAGTCTAAGATCACAAAATCAACATGAAAATAAAAGAAGCCACCTTCACCAATATGTCATGTAGAATACCAACTGGCTTTTTCACTGTCTTATCCACCATTATGAGTCTTATAGTAGTTGGTTTGAGAGTTCCCAACCCCAACTATTTGAATACTTCAAAGGGCATGAGGTTGATGCTAGCACCCAAATCACATAATGCTTTAGTGAAGTTGAAAGATCCAATGGTGCAAAGAATAGTGAAAGCACCAAGATCCTCCTTCTTCTCTACCAATGATCTAGTAACTATAGCACTGCAATGATGAATATTATCGATAGGATCATAACTCACTAACCTTTTCTTAGTGATTAAATCTTTCATGAATTTTTCATATCCTGGCATCTACTTCAATGCCTCTACAGGTGGTATGTTGACTGAAAACTCCTTTAACATAGAAATTTTTTTTTGATACTTACCTTCCTCTTGTTTCTTTTTCAGTCTTTGAGGAAAGGGAGGTGGAGATCTCGAAATAGGCTTTAACATAAGCTTCTCAACCTTGTCTTTTTCTTGTTCCTCTTTTATACTACTCTCTATATCAATAGGATCATCATTATTTTCTTGCTCATCTATAGTGAGAACAGGTGGGTCTATAGTGGTTTTACCAGTTTGAGTGGTAATGGCATGGCAATGAGCATTACTTTGGATTCTAAAATGTATTACTAGGGAGAGTGTCTAACTGCCTTTGATTTACTATAGCTGATATCTGACCAAATTGTTGCTCCAAATGTTTGATTTTTGTAGCATGTGAGTCAACTTTCTAATTTATCCCTGACAAATCTGCCTTAATCTCCTTAACACAGCTCTTTTTACTTTCTTGTCCTTTGACTAATTTTTAAAAAAAATGCCTTCATTCAAGATTCTAAATCACGACCCCCAGGTGGAACATACTTATCACGGTGGAACATACTTATCACTCTTCTCTTTGTAGTCATCTTACCAACGCTAATCACCATTTCTCTCTACTGCTATCATTGTATCTATCATTATTGTAGTTTTGATCTTGATTCCCTTACCATTAGGCTCGAAAATCTGCTAACCTACGATCAAGATACTTTGCTTCCTCTTCAGATTCTATCTCATAAGTTTTTAAAGTAGATACCTGAGTCCTAACTGCATTTACTTTTTTAGCCCCCATTACTATAAATTGCTTAGTAAGAAGCCCAATATCTGTCCAAAGTTAAGGAACCTCTTGTGCGACCAAGTCATTATTCATGCTATAATCACCAGTCGCTGTAATAGCATATGAACCTGCTCTACGATCAATATCTCTAGTATTCCATCCTTTATTGGTCACTGAAATATCATCTAGCATCTCTTTTACATAATCCCAGCGAAGTCACATAAATGCACCCCCTCCAAAATAGTATCTGCCATTGCTCTCGAACTGACATTTAGTGATTTGTAGAAGATTTCTAGCAAATTGGACCCTCTAATTTTGTGATTAGGTACCCTGCTAAGCTTTTTCTTAAATCTAAACCATGCCTCATATAAAGATTCTGCAGGTAATTATCTGAAGTTATAATTTTCATCTTTCAACTATATCATCCTTGCAGGAGGGAAAAATTTGGTAAGAAACTATTTTCACAACTCATGCCAATAAGTGATTGAACGTCTTGGAAGTTCCCCCCCAACCATAGTGATGCTTCTCTTGTAAGAGAAAATAGGAACAACCTCAACCTCAAAGCTTCTTGGTCTACCCCCAGGGTGGCATAAGATATGTAGATATTAATAAAGTTAGCAAGATCCATAGTTGCATCATCAGTTGCTACTCCTGAAAATTCACCTTTTAAGTTTAACAACTGGATCATAGTATTAGTAATGTCAAACTTTACATTGGGAGGTAGAGGCAGAGGAATGATCACTCTTGGATCAGTCGGTTCAACATAACCTATATCCTCACTTTGTTTCTTATATGGCTACAACAACTGGTAGCAGGGGGTAATGGGACTTTTTCTCTCTGAACTTGATCACCCACTTGTCTCGACCTAACTAGTTCTGTATTTTGAGCTCTTTAAGCCTCTTCAGCTTCTCAACTTTCTCTCTCTAACAGTTGTTGTATCTGAATATTTGTAACATTCCATGTATCAAGTAGAGCACATAAGTGTGCCACATTTGGATCAATAGGTGGGGGGTCTTGAACCCAGTAGAAACACCATCACAAATGTGTTCTTCCATTCTTTGTGGTGTTTGAAGAATTCTTTCTGGCTCTGGATTGAATGGGAGTAAGGAATTGCCTTATCTCCTCAAATTTGACATACATAAGTGTATTCCAAATCAAAAATAGAAAATAAAACTCACAAACTTCACCTAATTCAATTAATAATAACACCATCTCCTTGACAATGGTGCCAAAATTTTATGTCGCCCAAAACTAACTCCAATAGAGGTATGCTGCGGTTAATACCAGATATAGTAACCCAACTAGGTTAGGGTCAAACCCACACGGAAGATGATGAACAATTTCTTGATTTGATGTATTTCATGAGCAGTGCAGAAAAGTAAATAAAGGACTTTTGTATCAATCATAACTAGTAACCAAAGCTTGAGTGCTTTTGAGTTGTAAACAATAGAAGACGAACACTAGACTTATGTTCCCCTGGCTTCTTAAATCTGTAAATTTCTTCTGTTCAACCCACCTATTCTATTGTTATGTATGTAAAGTCTTCAAGATATATATTATCAACCGTCTTGTGAATGTGAAGATAAATTTCACCTTTTATCGGTTCAGTCTCAGGGCATCGCCTTGTTCTCCTTGCTAGGACCTCAGTTCACTATCACCTTGTAAGATCAAGTGATTAGATGATATGGCACAGACTATAAGATGGAGGTGAATCCTAAATAACTGTCCTAATCTTTTTTTCCCAATCACAAACTCCCTAGTAAGGGTGAATGCAAATACAGGTTATATAAAGTTTCTATAGTAGCTCAGAGATTAATCATTGCGAAGAAGATTAAGATACATGAACAAACCCTAGAATAGATTAATATCACACTTCCTCTACGTAGCTAATCCATCAGGGTTCCCATAACCCTAGTCAAAGATATTAGCCGCTTAAGTTTATGCAAGAATCCATGATTATCAATGAAGAAGGCATATAATTAATTGCACAGGAATAAGATGAATAAACTCCAAAGTCTTGAATTAAATAAAAACCTAAGATCTTAAGAATAATTGTAAAGGATTGAAGCTATTGTAAGAATGTGTAACCTAATGAAAGATAAACCCTAGGACATTTATAGTATCTCAAAATAACATAAAAATCCTAATAAAAATGGGGAAGGTAAAGTCATATCAGCAGTCGGTACAACTCGATCTTCAACTCGTACTGACATCATACGACTCGTACCATGAATTCTTGTATCCATTCCAGTGTCTAATCTCCCAATTCTTCAACTTTCTGTTCTTTATATGCTTTAGATTATGAGTCATACACGAGTATACAACTTCTGTCTTATTTTGATATCCACCTGGAACTTTCTTCTTTCCAAGCTTGGATACTGGTATTCTTACGATTTGACTATACGAGTCATACTCAGACTTCCGACTCATATATTCTTAGGACTTTAACTCTTGATTGAAGCTTTAGATATTGTTATGCATACGGCTCTTATTTATGACCCATATCCTCAGTATATAATAAGTTGTATCTTTTTTTTACTTAGTCTTTTGTTTGGTCCTTTGATTCTGTTGTGCTTACGAGTCATCACACGAGTTGTATAGTGAGTTGACAATTCATTAAGTGATTTGTATCTTGGTCAGAATTGGTCTTTCCAGGTCCTTTTCTTCTATTTTTATCCCAACTCTACTGTAGACCTGTTTAACCTGAAATAAATATAGAAGTGCATCATATCTACTAAAATAACCTAAGTATACAAATAAATTCATGGTTTTATATATCAAAAGTATCGTGTTTCCGCGTCACATCAGGGAGGCCTAGAGTGGCTGACAAGATTGTTTAATATCATTTTAGGGCAATAAAGATGAAAGATTACTGATAGAGTATGATGATTCCATTATATAATAACAAGGGGGGCATTCATATTTGCAACAACTATAGGGGTATCAAGTTATTCAGTCATTCTATGAAGGTTTGGTAAATAGTGGTAGAGTTATAATTGAGGAGGATCGTGACTATTTACTAGAATCAATTTGGTTTTATCTCAGGCCACTCGACTACTAAGGCTATTCACCTCGTAAGGATATTCATGGAGAATTTTAGTGAAAGGAATAAGGACTTTCCATTGATGTGTCATGGTTTTATGGCACTTTCAATTATTAAAACTAGAAAATATACAAGTACTTAGGTCCTTTTTGTTAGATATGATGTGTTTTTGTTTCTGTTTTGTAGGAAACTAGGTTCTAGAACAAAAAAGGAGAAAATAGATTGAAATATGTATAGGGACCACTTACTAACTCACTTATAGGCCATAAGTAGGTCTTACATCCTCTGTAGGTCCCTCCGTAAGTGATAGCAAAAGTTCCTGAAGATCTAAAGTTTAGCCCTGACACCTATAAAGGCACTTACAGGGCCATAAGTGGCACCTATTACCCTTGTAGGTAACCCATAAGTGCAACTTTTGAAATTTGTTGAATCTTTTTAAGACATACGATCCACTTAGGATTTGTATGTAGTACCTACCACCTATAATTGGGTCCATAGGTAGTTGCCGACCTAGTTTTCCTTGTTCTTTTTGGATAGGATTTTTAAGGTTTTGATGTGTTCTATAAATACTCTATTGATGTGTTGTTATTTTTTTATGCACTCTATATACTCGCAACACTATATTTATTCTGAGATATATTTTTTATCTTGGAATCCATTTGTTCTTGGTTTTTACGGTTGGATATCAATTTGAGACTCTTGTTTTCATTCTTAATATATTGTAAGATTATTCATATGCTTTCTTATATGAATTCAATGGATTTTCTTACAAACATGAGCGGCTAAACCACCAAACTACAGTTGTGGGAACCCTAATGGAATAACAAAGTAGAGGAAATGCGAAGTCGTTCTTGTTTGATGTTCTTGAATATATTGTGATTTTCTTTGTTAGAGTGCCTTCTTAGTGACTGCAGAAGTTAAGACCTGCCTTTATTCGACACCACTCCACAAGAGAATTTGAGATTAGGAAAAGAAGATCACAATAGTAATTGGAACCTATCATCCTTTATCTAGTTAACTTAAGACCCACAAGGTAATGGTTAATCTGAGATCCTAGACAAGGGTTAGTAAGGTGACACTCTGAGACTCAAAAGTTGATGAGTGAAATTCACCAAAAGTGTTTACAAAATGGTTGGTGATACATATTTTGTCAAATTTTGCATGCAAGGCATCAAGAGTGTTTGACGAGCACGATAAGTCTATGGAGTTAGGAAGTTAGGGGAATATAGTTCTAGTAATCATCTCATATTAATTTCAACCTAAAGTGATCAATATTTGTTACTGCTAGTATGGTTATCACAAAATTCCCCTACTTACTTTTCTGTACTTTTACGGCTACTTCAGTAAGTTCTTGATAAAGATTTGGCCTATTCCATGTGAACTCAACTCCAACCTTTTTGGGTTATATATTTGACAACAACTACGTTATACTTTCTCAGAGGTATAATCTTGGGCGATATAAAATTTTGGCATCATTATCGAGAAATACGATTACAGAATGGTTGATTGAGGTTAATGGTTTGTTTTTTTAGTTAACTATTGTATGCCCAGTACCTAGAGTCAAGACAATCCATTTATCCCCCTATTTATTGAGTTGGAGTGAACCTTACAATAGAATCGCAAATTGGAAGAGCATGAGCATGGGGTTCATGATAACCCTAATTTGATTTCGCCACCTCTACATGGCTTTTAAGAAATAGCCGAACAGACTACTACACGATTATTACCTAAAGATAATGCTAAAAGGGCTAATATTGCCTGTCGTGCAGCTCAAGAAAAAAGAGTGAGATTGAAGGAAGAGTGTAGAGCAGCACTCGACAGAGCTAGAAGAGATAAAGCTCAAACACCCCTAGTTTTTTGTACTAGCTAGTGTTTGATGACCCGGAGGAAGATTTAAGGTATTTTGAGCCTATCGAGATAGGAACTATAATTCCTACTAATTTTTCCCAAGGGGTAAAGTTTGATATTATGAGTGTTATGATTAAGTTTTTTAACTTGAAGGGTGTGTTTGTTGGTTGCCAACTGATAACGTAAACAAGCACATCAAAAATTTTATTGGGATTTGCACCTCATATAATGTACTTGGAGTAAGTCAGGAAGCTTTGAGACTCAGGTTGTTCCCATTCTCTCTTGTAGGCATAGCGATATTATGGCTAGTAGACCTATCTCGAGGGTTTATCACTACTTGGAATGAGTTGTAGAAATAGCTCTTGGATAATTTTTTCCCACCTTTTAGAATATTGCAGTTGAAGGATGAGATTTAAAATTTTAGGCAATCGCATTCTGAGGCATTGTACGAGACATGGTTGCAGTTTAAGAAAAAGTTGTTGACTATGCCCAATCATTAATTTATAGGGAGAATTTTCTTGAGACATTCTATGTAGCCCTAAATGTAAATACCAAAGTTGTTGTTGTTACTATTAGTGGTGGTGCTTTCATGAGCCTTCCTTGGGAGATAGCTATGGAGAGTTTAGATCAAGTCTCTAATACCAACCAAGGATTGCATACTCAAGAGGTAGAAAGAGAAGTCGGTACTTATGCTTTGGTGCTTCTAGTAAACAAAGAGCTCTAGATGATATAGTGGCTTAATAGGTTGCACAATTGATGATAGGGATTGGGTTACTTACCAAGACTTTTGCAACTATGAATGCTAAGAAAGTGAATGCAGTGGGCGCGCGAGTTAAGTCGGCTAGACATAATGAGTCTGACTTTGAGAAAGAAGCTAAGTACCTGGATAGAGAGATGGCAGTTTTCCAAGCTAAGGGCCAAGGGTCTAATTAATACTCTTGGAACTCAAGGCAAGGGAATCGAGGTTGGAATATTATGGAGACCGGTATAGAGATCCGAGTAGAGAGAGATAGTAACTGGAGGTGAAAGGATGACTATAAAGAAAAGAATGGTGTGTATGTTCCACTAAGGAATCGTGATACTGGTTCAAGGATGGAAGCATTACTTGTAAAGCTAGTCAAGGGTTTAGAGAATTAAGAGAGTTGTCTTAAGGAGATTAAGATAGATATTTTGAGACTGAGCCAGAAGGTAGAATCTCATTCTACTGCAATTAAGAAGCTAGAGTACCAATTTGTTCAGATGTAGGCTATATTGAATCAGTGTCACTATGCACTCTTTTGAATAATACCGTTCAAAATATAAAGAATAACAGTCACTTTTTATCCATCACCACTCAGAGTGGTATGGATACTATTGATCCTCCTATGCCGGTAGTTGATGAGGTGAGGAATGATACTATTGATCTTGATGATGCGACCAAAGCTGAAACTGAGAAATTAGTGACTAATGTTGAAATATCACAAAAATCGAAGGGTGTTAAGAAAATAGTTGAAACTAATAAAGAGAAGGGTAAGAAGGTTGAGCCAATTTCAAAGATCATTCTACGACCTCCCCCAACTTTTTATCAAAGGTTGAACAAGAAGCAATAAGAAGGTAAATATAAAAAATTCATGACTATGTTGAAAGTGTTGTCAGTGAATATCCCTCTTGTAGAAGTATTAGAATAGATTCTCGATTATACGATGTTCATGAAGGATTTAGTGACAAAGAAGAAGGTAGTGAGTTTTGAGCATACTAATAATATGCACCATTGCAGTGCTATTGCTTTCCTATCTTTGGTTGAGAAGATAGAGGATCCCGAAGCTTTCACTATTCTTGCACTATTGGGTCCCTAAATTTCTCACGAGCATTCTGTGACTCGGGAGCTTGTATTAATCTAATGTCGTTATTTATGTACAAGCATTTGGGGTTGCATATACCCAAGCCAACATTGATGAGATTATTGATGATCGATCATACTATGAAGAAATGGTTGGTATTTTGTGTGATGTTTGGTAAAGGTAGCTTTCTTTATATTCCCTACTAATTTTGTGACTCTTAACTGTGAGGTGGATTTTTATGTTCTTATTATCCTAGGAATGCCCTTCCTAGCCATAAGTAGGGCATTATTTGACATGGAGATAGGACATATAAATTTCAAACTCAATGATGAATAGGTTACCTTCAATATGGGTCAGTCGATGTGACAACTAAAAAATATGCTGATGGTGTTTGTAATAGACACTGTAGATGAAGATGTACTGATTTCACCCATTGAGGAGAGACTTGGTATGAAGGCATTAGCAGCAGCCGTCGATCTTGAACTTGAAGGCCCTCCCTTCTTACTTGCGTTATGCATTTTTGGGGTCCAATAATATCTTATCGATTATCACTGCAGCCGATTTAGTTAAAATATAGGTTGAGGCCTTGATCTTGGTTTTACAGAGGTTTAAAAGGTCCATTTGTTGGACCATTATAGATATTATCGGGATTTAACCCAAAATTTATACTCATAAGATTCAGTTAGAATCAAAGTGTATACCAAGAATTGAGCATCAGCATCGTCTTAACCCACTTATGCAAGAGATGATAAAGAAGGAGATCATAAAGTGGTTAGATGTAGGTATGGTTTACCCCATTACAATTAGCAAATAAGTGAGCTCGAGTTAGTATGGAATGACTAAGAAGGGTGGATATAATATCCCAATTTTTCAAGCTCTAAACCCATCAAAAGATAGACCATTAAAATAGCTTTCCCATGCCACAAGTCTTGACTTAATTTGATATTATGTCAAAAAGTTATGCAAATTTCCTAAGGGACTGTCAACTTACCAGTGATAATGACTCATGTAACGACCCATTACCTGATGTAACGAGTTGTTATATGAGAGTCATTGTCATAATAGTAAGACCTCCAAATTTTAACCCAAGGACAATGACTCTACCCTACGACTCGTGATCAGAGACTACGAGTCATTAGGTGGACTCGTTACCATATCACAAGGAAATCTAGAAATTGAGCTCAAGACCACGACTACTCCAAATAACCCGTGATTAGATCTAACAAATAATTAAAAGGGGAGTCTTTGTTATATCAGATAAGGCTCAAAATTTATAACCTCAGACCACGACTCGTAACTGACCAAACATGTCATGAACACCTAATACCTAGGAATTCAGCTATACCTATCAGTTTATATGTTATTGAGTACTTTAGATTTATACATGCATTGTTATGTACAGAACACCATGACTTGATCATATCAGTTATTAGTACATGTGTCAGTTTATACTTCAGTGTCATTCAGTTGGGAGTAGTACTTAGCATCGAGTGAGCACAGGTATGGCGAATCACCCATCAGTTAGGCTTGAGACCATTAGTAGTAGTCCTTAAGTTTTAGAACTATGGGCCACCATAGGTTGTAAGGGGTCACCTATCAGTTCAGGACTGACACCCTAGCTCTTTGGGACATCAGTTTAGTGGATCCACGCTATCCAGTATTGGTACCCTTGATATGGTACTGACACCCTTCCAAATGGAGTTACCGATTGAAACCTAATTTTTCTTAGATTGGGGTATGCCAGTTGTAGTTAGCTCCCATAGTCCTCAGTTTATAATTCAGTTTATGTTTTAGCTTTATACCTTGCACTACCTTAGGTTTAGATATACAACTTATTTAGTACATGTTATTATTCCTAGTCTTGTATTTAGATTATCATGTTTATATGCATCCATGTTCAGTTTATGCCAGTTAGTTTTCCATTTTGTATACTTATTATATTCAAAGTACTGATCATATACTTCGTTGCGCTATATTATCTCATAACATAGGTTTGGATGGTTATTCCTAGACGCACTTAGCACGCTCTTGTGTCACATTCAGCAATAGCTTTGGTGAGTCCTCATCATTCAAGAACTAGTTATCAGTTCTTCATTTTTTTGTCAGTTTATTTTAGTTTCAACAAAATGGTTGATGTTCAATATTTCATTATGACTATTTCATTAGTTATTTATTTTAGTTCATATTCTTCCTATATTGTTACTAATATCTTTCAGTATTTGTAGTGTTTGCCAGGCCATGAGTTAACTTAGGGTTATTTGTGACTCTAAGCACCATATTATGATGTGAGGGTAGTCTCGGGTGGTGAAAAACTTGGTATCAGAGCATAGGTTTTATAGTGTCCTAGCGTATCTGAAAGTTATGTTGAGTATATTCTTTTTCATGGGTGTGAAGCGCTCCATACTTATATGCGAGAAGGTATGAAACATTTTAGGAAAGTCTCACTCTTTCATTTTTCATGTCATACAATACAGTGTAAGCTTTATTAAACTTCTTCTTATAACTCATCCTCTATCAATTTATACAAAATGCCTCCCAGAAGGGCTAACAGAAGGAGAAATAGAGACCAGTAAGCACCACTGACTATCCCCAAATACCCTCTAAATAAGTAGGTCTCTCATGTTGAATTTCGGGCTGCTTTCACAGCATTATCCCAATCTATGGCTTCTAAAAATAATTATCAAGTTGTTTCCCCAGCCAACTCAATAGAAAATACGGTAGCAACTAAAATTTGGGACTTTACTAAGATGAATCCCGAGTGTTTTTTGGATCTAAGTTGAAGGAGGATCCATCAAATTTTTTGAAAAGTGTACAGAAGGTGACTGTGATCATAGGTGTCACCTCGAGTGAAATTCTTGATTTATCTACTTACCAATTGTAGGGATGGCTTATACATAGGTTAAGCAATGGAAGGAGGATAGAGGTGCCGATGCAGGCTAGTAGAGTGAAATGACTTTTCTATCACTTTTCTGGATAGGTTCTTCCCACTTGAGTTGAGGAAAGCCAAAGTGTAAGATTTTATCAACTTGAAGTAGGGAAAAATAATTGTTAAAGAGTATTCACTCAAGTTTACTTAGTTGGCAAGGTATGCCCCAAATATGGTGGCTAATTCTAGGGCCTGAATCAGCAAGTTTGTATATGGTGTGTCTGAGGATGTGGTTAAAGAGTGTAGGACGACTATGTTAATTAAATAAATGGACCTCTCCATATTGATGGTTCATGCTCTACAGATTGGGAAAGAGAAACTCAAGGAGAAGGAAAGGGAAAATAAGAGGGCCAGGATAGGTAGCTTCAATTTCTCTCAATAAAGGTCAAATAGTATAGATTGTTCCTAGTTACACCAGAGGTCTTCATCCCTAACCCCATCATCTTTTAGTTCTCTATTGCTTAAGTTTCGACAAGATAATCATGATAGGGAACCAGGATTTAAGTCTTAGAGTAGCATAAATAGTGGTCACACCAACCCAATTTTTAGGAGATGTAGTAAAAATCACAAGAGTAAGTGCATGGCATGTAGCAATGCTTTCTTTGGGTATGGCAAGTCAGCCCATCGATAAGAGAGTGTCCAGTGGTTAAGCAAAAAGTTAAAAAAGAACAACCACAGAGTCAAACTAATTCTTCAGCCATTCTAGTAGGTCGCCCGACTCAGCAGGGTGCCACTTCTAGTTTAAATAGTGTCTAATACTAGAATCAACTTTATGCCCTTTAGACTCGACAGGATCAGAGGGTTCTTCTGACGTGGTTACTGGTACATTATAAGTCTTTCCTTCAGGTGTATGCATTATTAGATCTTGAAGCCATAGTTTCCTTTGTGACTCCCTATATAGCAGTAGATTTTGGTGTTAGTCCCAAAATCCTAGCAGAGCCCATCTCAGTTTCAACTCCAGAAGGGTATAAAGAAATTGCCAAGTCATATTATCTCAAAATGTCACTCCAATCAATCTTGTAGAGTTAGAGATGACTGATTTTGATATTATTCTTGGCATGTATTGGTTCCACTCTTACTATGCCTCAGTTGGTTGTAGAAATAGAGTAGTGCAGTTTTAATTTGCTAATGAGCCGATGTTAGAATGAAAGAGGGGTAGTACCTCAGTACCTATACGTCGGTTTATCTCTTTCCTTAAGGCAAGTAAAATGATTTACGAAGGGTGCATCTATTATCTTGTTTGAGTCAAGGACTCAACCAAAGTTCCAAGTCTCAAGTCGGTTCCAATAGTGAATGAATTTCTAGAAATATTTCTGAATGATCTTCTCGGAGTTCCTCCTAAGAGAAAAATTAACTTTGAAATATATCTCCTTCCATATACCCAGCCAATCATAATTCCACCTTATAAAATAGATCCAGTCAATCTTAAGGAATTTAAAGAATAGTTGAAGGATCTCCTCGATAAATGCTTTACTAGGCCTAGTGTATTTCCATGGGGATCTCCAGTTATCTTCGTGCTTAAGAAAGATAATTCTCTCAGAATTTGTATTGACTATCATCAGTTGAACAAAATCACAATCAAGAATAAGTATCCCATCCCTAATATTAATGGCTTGTTCGAACAACTTCATGTTACAAATTGTTTTTCTAAGATAGACCTTAGATCTGACTACTATTAGCTCAGAGTCAAAGAATAGGACATCTCGAAGATAGACTTTAGAACTCGGTATGGTCACTTTGAATTCTTAGTTATATCTTTTGAACTAAAAAATGCTCCTATAGATTTTATAGACTTGATGAACAGGGTTTTCAAGGATTACGTAGACATGTTCATCATAGTCTTCATAGATGACATTCTCGTCTATTCTCTTAGTAAGGGTGAGTATGCATCCCATTTAAGAATTACTTTATAGACTCTCAAAGATCATCAGTTATTTGCTAAGTTTAATAAGTGTGAATTCTAGTTAAAATCAATAGCTTCCTTGGTCACATTATTCTCAGTGAAGGAATTCGAGTTGATCCTCAAAATAACAAAGCAGTAAGGAACTGGCCTAGACCCATATCTCTATCAGACACCAGGAGTTTCTTGGGTTTAGTTGGTTACTATAGATAGATTGCCAAAGGATCTTCTTTTATTGCCTCTCTCATGTCCAGACTGACTTAGAATAATATCAAATTTCAGTGGTTAGATTCTTATAAGAAGAGTTTTCAAGAGTTGAAGACTCGACTCACCTCCACCCTAGTTTTGACTCTCCAAAGGTTTCAGATGGTTTCATGGTATATTGTGATGCTTTGAGAGTTGGTCTTGGTTATGTGTTGATAGAGCGGGGAAAGGTTATAGCATATGCCTTTATATGGCTCAAACCTCATGAGAAAAGCTACCCAACTCATGATCTTGAGTTGCAAGCAGTTGTGTTTGCCTTAAAGATTTGGAGACATTATCTTTATGGAGTTTATATTGATGTACTCACTAATCACAAGAGTCTTCAGTATGTTTTTAGTCAGAAGTATCTAAATCTTTATCAGAGAAGGTGGCTAGAGTTGTTGGAGGACTATGACATGAGTGTCTTGTATCACCTGGGCAAAGCCGATGTGGTGGCCACGCTCTTAGTATATTATCTATGGGAAGTGTTGCCCACATTTAGGATTATAAGAAGAAGTTAGTTCATAAAGTTCATCAGCTCACTAGATTAGATGTATAATTGGTTGATTCAGCCGAAGGTAGTGTTTAGTTCAAAATAGTTCAAAATCTTCTTTGGTTGCCAAGGTAAAGGAAAAGTAAGACAGAGATCCTATTTTGCTTAATTTAAAAGAGGCAGTTTAGGACCATAAGGTTGAGGTTTTCTCCCAAGGGGGAGATGGTGTCCTTTGCTGTCAGGGCAGATTATGTGTTCTAAATATGGATGATTTAAGGAAGTGGATGTTAGTAAAGGCTCACAGTTCTTGATATTCCATTCATTCGGGAGCCACTAAGATATACCATGACTTTCAGGAAGTCTATTGGTAGAATGGCAGAAAGAAGGATATTATGAAATTCATAGCTAAGTTTCCAAATTACCAGTAGGTTACTTTGAATACTAGAGGCCTAGTGGTACACTTTGGGAATTCAGCATTCCCACCTAGAAGTGGGGAGTGGTGAATATGGACTTCGTTATAGGGTTGCCTCATACTCTTCATCAGCATGATTCTATTTGGATCACTTTGGATTGCATGACTAAGATCATTTCTTATCAGTTAATACTTTTGATTTAGCTGAAGATTATGATAGACTCTATCTCAGGGAATTGGTTAAATTGCACGGAGTTCCTTTGACCATTATCTCAAATAGAGGTACCCAGTTGGCCTCTTATTTGTGTAAGGCTTTTTAAAAGGGTCTTGGTACCCAAGTTCATCTCAGCATATCTTTTCACCTGCAGACAGATGGTCAAGCCGAAAGGACCATTAAGACTTTAGAGGATATGTTAAGAGCATGTATAATTAATTTCAAGGGTAGTGGGGATGATCACTTACCTTTGATTGAGTTCGCTTATAATAACAGCTATCACTCCAGTATTCAAATGGCCCCGTTTGAGTCTCTTTATGGTAGAAGATGTAGATCTCCTATTATTTGGTTTGAGGTTGGTGAAGTTGCATTGATAGGGACAAATTCAGTGCTTGAGGCAATGGAAAAAGTTCAACTCATCAAGCAAAGGCTGAAAACAGCCCAAAGTCATTAGAAATTCTATGTAGATATAAGGAGAAGAGAGCTTGAGCTTAATGTTGGCAATTTTTTCTACTTGAATATTTTATCTATGAAAAGAGTGAAGAGATTTGGTAAGAAAAAAAAGCTTAATCCCCGCTATGTTGGTCCTGAAAGGATTCTAAGTCGGTATGGAAAGGTGACCTATGAGTTAGAGTTTCTTGCAGAGTTAGCGTCAGTACACCCAGTGTTCCATGTCTTCTTGTTGAGGAAATGCATTGGAGACCCATCATTAGTAATACTTGTAGAAAGGATTGGCATGGAAAATAGACTCTCTTATGAAGAATTCCTAGTTGAGATCCTTGATCGTTAGATTCGTAGGCTAAGGAATAAAAAGGTCACCTTAGTGAAGGTTCTATGGAGAAATATGTCAGTTGAGGGAGCTACTTAGGAAGCAAAGGTGGATATGATGACCAAGTACCCACCTTTTCTCTTCAAACCCAGTCCTAGCATGAGGTAATAGTTTTCTTAATTAATTAATTCTTTTATTTCTATCTCAGGACATCCATTTATTCCCATGCCATGGAATGTATTCATGAGTTTAGTTTAGTTCATGTACCGGTCATAAGTTCAGGCATCAATTCATGACTTAGCTCATAAGTGTTCAGTGCAAAGTTATAGTTTTTTCCCTAGCCTCTTAGCTTCGCCAGTTTTATTTGAGGACAAATAATTCGGAGGGGAATATATTGTAATAATAGCTTTCCAACACCACAAATCTTGCCTTAATTCGATATCGTGGCAAAAAGTTATGAAAATTTCCTGAGGGACTGTCAACTTACCAGTGACAACGACTCAGGTAATGACCTATTACCAGATGTAAGGAGTCATTATGTGAGAGTCATTGTCACAATAGTGATACCCCCCAGGTTTCAGCACATGGATAACAACTCTACCCTACGACTCGTAATCAGTGATAATAAGTCATTAGGTGGACTCATTACCATATTAGAAGGAAATCTAGAAATTTAGTCTCAAGACCACAACTACTCCTAATAACCCATGATCAGATCTAACAACTCATTAGAAAGGGAGTCAATGTCACAACAGACAAGGATCAAAATTTAGGACCTTAGGTCACGACTCAGACCATGATTTATGACTCGACCTAATAGGTCATGATGAGAGAGTGATGACTGGAACCAAAAATTCCTACATGATTTTAAGAAGGGATTTTTGTTAAATTCCTATCCTTCTAATCCCAAACTCACATCTTTTGGGCACTCTAAAATTAGTTATTGAGGGATTAACGTACCCTAAACCCTTATAAACTCCAAAATTATTATGCTTAGCCAAAAAGAAGCTATTTTATTCTTCTCCAAAGTAAGCTAAGGTTCCTCAAGTTCAAGCACAATTTCCAATCAATTCCCCCAGTAATTCACTTCCAAGTATGTGGGATTTCATCAATGGGTTCCTTCCCCCCATTGAGTCTCCAAAACACCCCAATTCTCAAGCATATTTTCCCTTTAAATTGGGTTCCAGATCAAAGATGAATTTTCTTTCAACTCTTTAGTTTATTGTGAAATAAAACCAAGAAAACTTATTTTTCCAATTGAAATAGCATCTTCCATGTTCAAAACCATGAATTTCTTTATCATGACATGTTGTTGATTTTATGGGTTTAAATTATAAATTTTCTCTTAATATCAGTTAATATCATCATGTGTACAACTAGTGGATTATGAACACCCGATACCTAGGAATTCAATTATACCTATCAGTTTACACGTTATAAAGTACTTCAAATTTATACATGCATTGTTATGTATAAAACATCATAACTTGAGCATATCAGCTATCAGTTCATGTATCAATTTATACTTCAGTGTCATTCAGTTGGGAGTAGTATTTAGCATCTAGTGAGTGCAGCGATTATGGCTCACCTGTTAGTTAGGATTGAGACCGTTAGTAGCAGTCCCTAAGTTCATGAACTACAACACCATCATAGGTTGTAAGGGTTCACCTGTCAGTTTAGGCTTGACACCCTCGTCCTTAGGAATACCAGTTTATTGGATCCATGCCAGCTAGTGTTGGTACCCTTGGTAAGGTACTGGCACCCTTCCAACTGGGGTAATAGGTTGGACCTCGATTTTGCTTAGATTAGGGTATGTTGGTTATAGTTAGCTCCCATGGTCCTTAGTTTATAATTGAGTTTATATTTCAACTTCAGACCTTGCATGACCTTGCTTTCAGATATACAGCTTATTCAATACATGTTATTATGCTCTATCTTGCATTCAGATTATCATGTTTACACACATCCATGTTTAGTTTATGCCAGTTAGTTTTCCATCCTTCATACTCAGTACATTCAAAGTATTGATCGCATACTTCTTTGTGCAATATTATCTCATAATATAGGTTCAGACGCTTATTACCTAGACTGCACTTAGAATGCTCTCATGCTATATTTAGTAGTAGCTTTCGGTGAGTCCTCATCACATAAGGACTAGCTATCAGTTTTATATTTTTATATCAATTTATTTTAGTTTCAACAAAGTGGAGTTAGTTGGAGGTTTGTCTCAACAACTCACTATGAGTAGAGGCCTTCAGATAGGTGTTTAGATTTTTAGTGTGGTTTTTAGTCAATCACTTTTATTTCCAGCTTTAATTGATGTTTAGTATTCCATTATGACTATTTCATTAGTTATTTATTTTAGTTCAGCTTCTGCCCAAATTATTATTAATATCTTTCAGTATTCATAGTATTTGCCGGTCCATGGGTTAGCTTAGGTTCACTTGTGACTCTAAGCACCATGTTAGGACTAGAGAGTAGTCTCAGGTCGTGACATGGGATCGTTGTAGTCCTAAATGAGAAGAATGATTTAGTGCCCATGAGACCAGTTATAAGATGTAGAGTTTGTATGGATTATTAGAAATTGAATATTTGGATACAGAAGGATCATTTTCCCATGCCATTCATGGACCAGATGTTAGACCATCTTGCAAGTAAAGGATGGTATTATTTTCTTAATGATTATTCAGGATTTCTATTGTCCCTAAAGACCAAGAAAAACTACTTTAACATATCCATATGGTACGGTCTTATTCAAGAGGATGCCTTTCGAACATTGTAATGCTCCCACCACCTTTCAACATTGTATGATTTCCATATTCCTGATATGGTGGAGTACTATAGAGGTCTTTATGGATGATTTTTCGGTCATGGGTGACTCTTTTGATGACTATTTTGACCATTTGGACAATGCACTTTAGAGATGTGAGAAGTGCAACTTGGTGTTGAATTAGGAGAAGTGTCATTTTATGGTGAAAAAGGGACATAGTCTTAGGGAATAATATTTCAAAGAAGGGAATAGAGGTTGACTGAGCAAAGCTTGAGGTGATAGAAAAATTGACTCCACCTATTTTTTGCAAGGATATTAGGAGTTTCTTAGGTTATGCAGGGTTCTCTAGGCATTTCATCAAGGACTTACCAAAAATTGCAAATCCATTGTGCAAGTTATTAGAGAAAGAGTTGAAGTTTGTGTTTGATGGTGCGTGTCTCAAAAACTTTGAGTGCCTAAAAGAGAAGTTGATTTCTGCTTCCATCATTGTGTCTCCAGACTTATTTCTTTCATTTGAGGTGATGTGTGATGCCAGTAGTGTGGCCCTAGGAGCTGTTCTAGGACAAAGACGTGAGAAAATACTTTATCCCATATACTATGCCAAAGCACTCAACCCTATATAGAAATATTACACGATGACTGAACAGGAATTACTCATGGTGGGGTTTGCTTTTGAGAAATTTTGGTCCTATTTGGTAGAAACATCATCATTATACACATGAATTATGCAACTTTGAAGTACCTCATGGTGAAGAAGGATTCAAAGCCTAGGTAAATTCGATGGGTACTTTGTTGTAGGAATTTGATTTTGAGGTCAAGGATCAAAAGGATACAAAGAATCAGGTTGCACAACATCTATCCCACCTAAATTGGGGGATAGGCTTGATATTGATAATACTTTTACATATGAGTGGGTCTAGGCAGCATCACCCCGGTTTGTTGATTTTTCCAATTATTTGGCAAGTGACCTCGTCTCAGAAGACTTATCATTTTAGCAAAGAAAACTTTTCATGAATGGGGTACAAAAGTTTTTCTGGGATGAACCATTCTTATTTCAAGTGTGTATGGATGATGTGATTCGGGGGTGTGTTCCCGAAGCATAAATGATGCATATTCTTGAGGCCTGTCACTTATCCCCAGTTGGGGTCACTATGGTGGTACTCGCATGACCCATAAGATCTGGCAGTGTGGTTACTATTAGCCAACTATTTATAAGGATGCAATAACTATGCTCGTGCCCGTGACTAATGCCAGCATCAAGGAAATATCTTGTGGAAGCATGAGATCCCCATGACACATATTCTTGAGTTTGAGTTGTTTGATATGTAGAGAATTGATTTCATGGATCGGTTTGTGAGTTCTTATAGTATGAAGTATATATTGGTGGAAGTTTACTAGGTTTCTAAATGGGTGAAAGCAGTTGTGCTTCCTAATAATAAGGGTCGCAGTGTCATAATATTTTTGAAAAAAAAACATATTCTCAATGTTTAGTACTCCATGTGCTATCATTAGTGATAGTGAGTCCCATTTTTATAATTGTCTATTTAAGGCCCTCCTTGAGAAGTATAGAGTGAAACATAAGGTGGAAACACCTTACCATCCACAAATAAGTAGGCAGGTTGAGGTCTCCAATCGGGAGATCAAGTCTATATTGGCGAAGACTGTGAGTGCTAACCAATCTAATTGGTCAAGAAATCTAGACGATGCACTTTAGGCTAATCGTACAGCATTTAAAACTCCCATAGGTGCCTCTCCATATCAGCTTGTGTACGTAAAGGCATGGCACTTGTCAGTTGAACTTGAGCATAAGGCACTATAGGTATTAAAGAAGCTAAATTTTGAGTGGAGTGAAACTGCGGACCTGAGAATGAGTAAGATGAATAGGTTGGATGAATTACAATTCTGCGCTTATGAGAGTTTTGCTTTGTACAAGGAGAACATAAAGTTGAACCACGATAAGAGGATTAATAAAAGGGTGTTCCATCCAGGTGATATGGTATTGTTGTATGATTTGAGGCTGCACTTTTTTCATGTCAAGTTGAAGTTTAGGTGGTAGGGACCATTCACTATGGTTAGAGTAATCCTACAAAGTGTAATTAAGTTAAAACGAGACGGAGAAGTTGTAATGATTTAATTTTTAGTAATTTTTGTGAAATATTCATTTCTCTATGATTTGATCATTTTACCCCTCCCCATGGTTGCTTACTGGTATTTCTAGGGTGTGGGATGATTTGCACGATTCTCAATTTATTTTGGTCTCATTTGTGTGAGATTGTGGTTTTTGGCAATTTAAAAGACTTATTAGTTGACTTTGGTCAATATTTTGTGATTTGTACGTCGGATGGCAAAATGAACTGCACCAGCAGATTTAGAATATTGATTTTATGTTGGTAACATGGTTGGTGTGGTTTTACGGCTTATATATCTCATTTAAATCCTCCATTTGAAAAATTGTAAAATTGGATTGCGGGGTTCAATTTTGTGAAAATGATATTTCTTTGAAAATTTGGTATTGCCATTGAGTTCGGAGCATCAAATTTAGTAGGGTAGCATAGTTCATTTGTATAATCAGAATTCTGAGTGAATCTCAAGGGGTTCGCAGAGACTTGAAATTCTCCAAGTCTCCAGCTGGTTCACCAGTCAGCTGGTGCACTCACTTAAGAGATTCTATGGTGGCTTAAGCGACTTGGACTGACAGCCAAAATTTCTCCTAAGTGATACTAGGCTTGCTTAAGCAATGGTATGGTCGTTTAAGTGACACTGGCATGCCAAATATTTGTTGTTGAAGTGACAGCCAAGCCACGTATGTGATGCAGCAAACTTCTCTTACGCGATGCTAGGTCTCTTAAGTGATAGCCGCCTAAGCGACCCGGTAGTCGGTTAGGCGATGCCTGGGTAATTTTTTTCCCATTTTCAAGAATTTTGCACCATTTTTAAGACTTACAGCTTGTGATTTGAGTTTTTGAGAATTTTCTTTCATTTTTAATCTAGGGTAAGCTCCAAATCCTTATTAAATTACTTTTCTTTGATTTTATCATTTAAATCTTGCTTTAAACTTGGACTTTAAAGGTGGAATTTGGGGATTTTGGCCTGGAAGGCTTAAATTATCATTTCTTTGATTCAAACCCCAATCTCACTTTATTTTCACTTGTGTTTTCTCATATGGGTTCCTTTAATCAAGGGAGGGATATTTTTGGACAAAATTCCAATTTTACCTTTCTTTTTCGAAAATCCATTTTGGGGGTCCATTTTGACCCCGATTTGGAAATCGGCAATATGAGTATCATTGGCTTTCTTTTGATGCATAGATTTGATATTTGTGTGTTTTAGCTGATTTCTGAGTCCGTGCATAGGGTGAAAGCTCGGTGATAAAATTTTATTTGCTTAGGTTTCAGCATTTGAGGTAGGTTATGGCATAATTTTCTTCAAACTCAGTTAGGTAGTTAATAATAATGTAAAAGTATGTCATATCTATGGGGTTGTATCATGAAAAATATTTTAGGTGATGTATGTGCCCGTGCAGGGGCCTATGTGGATCATACTTGGTGGTTTTGAGATATTATTTGCTATGTATGATGGTCTTATATATGTATGTTTGTTTGTACTCTTTTTGGTAGAAAAATCCTACATTTTGGTATGTACATGGTATTAATGACAATTTCTTGCATGTTTTACTTGATGATTTTTGGATTATATTGGATCATGGATGGTTGGTCGATTTGAGTGAATTTTTGGCTCACATGGTTGGTATATTGGCTGGATATTAGATATTCTCATTTTGGTTGGTGTTGAGCATTATGTCCTCATATTATATACATTTATGAAACATTTGTACCACTGTATAAATACTAAAAACACTTGTTTTTTCTGACAGAAAATGTGATATCTTTAAAAACCCTCTACCGACGTATATGCTAGAGAGGAGTTATGCATATTATTATTAGATTTTGGTTGTTTATGGGTTGAAAAAACCCCATAGATCCTACCGCAGGAGCACAACTCGGTAGGTGTATACGGAGGTTGTGCAATGACCTCGTACAGCACATCATCATCATCTTTATTGCATTCTATGTATTATGCTTATTGTGTTATTGTATTTCTGTCCTTGACTTGATATCTGTCCATTTGTTCTATCTTTTTTTACTTGAATTTGGTGTACATGTATATTTGTGCTTCCTTTACTTATCTATATTTATTACCTG
The DNA here is from genome assembly GCF_002878395.1 of Capsicum annuum. Taxonomy (NCBI): domain Eukaryota; kingdom Viridiplantae; phylum Streptophyta; class Magnoliopsida; order Solanales; family Solanaceae; genus Capsicum; species Capsicum annuum. The sequence continues at coordinate 92,025,944 of NC_061117.1, read as the reverse complement.
TGCATATGGTAAACTGTTAATGGAGATTATGTGGGCTACCATTTGGGATATTTTTTATTTCAGGTGACGTGCCCATAGTTTGTGTTTATATGCTTTTGGTTATCCTATGTATATTTTTTACTACGAGTTGTATTAGAGTTCTTACAATATGACACTAGGTTTTGGGATTTGGTTTGGTATCTTTGATTATATTTTTGCTCTTCTATATATGTGTGGTTCGACTCTGTTCGAGGAGTCTTGCCTTGGGCTTGGTATTGATTTCTCATTTTATATCATTTTAGGTAATAGTATGACTTTTTAAGGCTTGTTATGATAAGTGTCATCATGACCCTTGGTTTTTAGGTGGTGACAAATTGGAATCAAAGCATCCAAGTTCATTGATCTCAACAGTGTAAGAGCGGGGTGTCTAAAAGAGTTTCATATATCGGTACGTAGATGTTCTTATCTATCTTCGAGAGGCTATAAGATGTCTTTAGAAAATTTCCCTTATTTTATTTTATATCATGCGGATCTTTCATACCTTGTGTGCTAAGTCATATTTCACTCTTTTTGTGTATATAATGAGGACTAGATTCAGTGAGGCTAGAGATTCAGATCCATCATCTGAGGAAAGAGCACAGTCTAAAGGGCGAGTTACGAGTCGTGGTCAGGCTCGACATGGAGCATAAGCATAAGGATTTGACCTATCTATAGATAGCACTAGGGGAATATCCCTTGAGCCATAAGTTTATCATGTTAGAGTTATGAGGTCTACTTCAATCCTGCAGAGATTTTTAGCCCCAATGTTAGAGGGGTTTTTGATTTGATTTTTGAACCGTTTGAAGGATGCGCCTGCGAGTACACCTGGTGTTCTTTCAAACTTCAAGCATTGTACCTCCGTATGTGCCAAAGTCTAGTTATGGTGTTCTTCTGGTTACGAGTATGTATCCTTCTATTATATCGGCATCTGCTTATGGTACTCCATAAATTTTGAGTGTGGTTCTTCCCTTAGAAATGGTATCTGAGTATAGTATTCAAAGGTATGGAGTTTAGCCTTATTCTATTATGCCTTCTTAGATGGGTTCTCAGCTAGCCAGATTTACTATACCTCCTATTATTGCTAGCGCATCTATGTCTTTTGAGGATCAAAAGAGGTTTAAGAAATTTACTAATTTGGGTCATCCTAGGTTCAGTGGTACTGTAGGTGAGGATGCCTATGAGATCTTGATGGATTATTGTGAAGTTTCATAACCATTGTTTGCTTAAGTCCCATGGGGCCGCTTATACTACTTATTAGTTGAGAGATGCATCCAAAGATTGGTGGAGTTCACTTATTGGTTGATGACCTCTTGATTCACCAGAGATGACTTAGAATCAATTTATAGAGGCCTTTTGGATAGATTTGTGCCTTTTAGTTTGAGGGTTCAGATGAGAGATATGATTGATCACTTGGAGAAGGGATCTATGACTGTTGTGGAGTATGAGGGATGATTTTATGCCTTTTCTAGATATTCTTATGCTAGTATTGCCATCGAATCTGAGAAAATCCAAAAGTTTGTGAAGGGGTTAGATGTTTCTCTTCACCTTTCTACGACTTAGGTGGTAATGTATGGAGCATTTTCTCAGAGTATAATGGATCAAGATAATATAATTTAGGCTATTCTTTGAGCATCTCAGGGAGGCACAAAGAAGGTGTGTTGTCAAAGTGAGTTCATAGATCACATCTCTCGAGGTAAAAATTCTAGAGGCTTCTACGAGTATCATGGTAGACCAGTATAGGAAGCCTTATAGAGTTTAGGTAGTGGATCTTTGGGTTCGGTAGCTTTAGGTGGTCGTCCAAGTTCAATTCTACCTCCTTCTATTGAGTTGGGTCATAGGGTTTTTTATATGTGTGATGAGATTAGCCATTTTTCCATGGATTGTTGCCATTGTATTTTTAGAGCTATTAATGTATCGGCTATGAGAGGTAGAGTTTCTACTAGGGGTGGGAGAGGAAGAGGTGGTCGTGGTAGTAGTGGTGATCAAGGGACTACCCAGTCAGGTGATGGACATGGTCAGTCCTATGCTATACCTGCTAGGCCAGAGGCAGAGGCTTCAGATGTTGTTATCATAGGTATCGTCCCTACTTGTTTTAGATCTATATGTGTGTTATTTGATCCAAGATTGACTTTCTCCTATGTGTCTGCATATTTTACTTTGGGTTTCAATTCTGTTTGTGAGCCTCTTGATGTACCTATCTATGAATCTACCCCCGTAGGATACTCTTTAATGGTATATCCGGTGTACCGATCTTATGTTCTGACTTTTGCTGGTTGTAAGACCTGGGTAGATCTGATTACATTAGATATGGTAGATTTTGATGTCATCTTGGGTATGGATTGGCTAGCTCTATATCATGTTGTCCTAGTTTGTTATGCTTAGACCGTAACCTTAGCTTTGCTAGGTTTGCTGAGGATAGCATAGAAGGGTGTGCTTCATTTGGGTCCTGAGAGAGTTATATCTTTTCTTCAGGCTTGTCGCTTGGTTAAGAGGGGTGTTTATCTTATTATGCCCATATTTGTGATACTAGTGTTGCTTCACCTCTTTCATTGCATTCTATTTATATTGTCCATGAGTTCATGGATGTTTTTCTTATGGATTTGTCTAGTATGCCTCTGGATTGTGATATTAAATTTGTCACTGATCTTGATCCAGGCATCAAGCCCATTTCTATTCCTTCTTATGGGATGGAACCAACAAAGTTAAAAGAATTAAAGGATCAATTACAGGAAATATTGGATAAGGGATTTATCTGACCTTGTGTATCACATTGGGTGCGCATGTTTTGTTTGTGAATAAAAAAGATAGGTCAATACGTATATGTATTGAATATCAGTAGTTGAACAAGGTGACGATTAAGAATAAGTATTCTCTTTCTCGTATTGATGATTTGTTTAACCAGCTTCAGGGTTCTTTAGTATTTTTGAAGATTGATTTGAGGTTCGGGTATCACCAGTTGAGGATTAGAGCTTTGGATATTCTAAAGATAGCTTTTCAGACTCAGTACGGTCATTATGAGTTCTTGGTCATGTCCTTTAGGTTAACCAATGCCCTAACCTCATTCATGGAATTAATAAATCGGATTTTTTGATCGTATCTCGTCTCTTTTGTTATTGTAATTATAGATGATATCTTGGTTTATTCCAAGAGTGAGGACGATCATGAAGAGCTTTTATGAATTGTACTTCGGAGATTAAGGTATGAGAAGTTGTATGCTAAGTTATCTAAGTGTGAGTGGTTGGAGCCTATCTTTTTCTTAGGTCAGTGGTGACAAAAAAAGGTGTTATAGTCGATTCGGCCAAGATTGCAGTGGTTCATGGTAGGGCTAGGCCCACTTCTCCTACCTAGATTCAGAGTTTTGTTGGTTTAGCAGGCTACTATCGGCATTTTATTATGGGTTTTTCATCAGCTCCATTAACCAAGTTAAGTTAACATAGAAGAAGATTGTCTTTTAGTGGTTCGA